>NC_143489.1:85646352-85956352 GCF_027475165.1 Benincasa hispida | reverse complement strand
TCTCCTCAACCTCTTGAGGCATCTTAGGACACATGTCCTTAGACAAAGTGACTGCATGCCTGAACGGCAGTAGGCCCCTCCTGGAGTCCTGCATCGAGTACTTGAGCAATATCTTGTCAATGTACGATACCTGAGACAGTGTGGGACTTTGTTCTTACGATCCCAAAAGATCTGTATACCCAGAACAAACTAAGCCTCTCCATAATCTTTCATTTGTAATTGGATCGCTAGCTAGTTCTTAACTACAGTCAGTAGACCTACATCATTCCCAATGATTAGTATATCGTCTACATACAACACTAAGAATACTACTGAAGCGTTGATGATTTTCTTATAGACACAAGGTTCATCAATGTTCTAGTAAAAGCCATATGACTTGATCGCAGTATCAAACCGTATGTTCATAGATCTAGACGCTTGTTTCAGCCCATAAATAGACCGATTCAGCTTGCAAACTTTTTTGCTTTTGATCTTGGGCTATGAATCCCTCGAGTTGCACCATGTAAATGGTCTCCTCAAGATTGTCATTCAGAAAGGCCGTCTTGAAATCCATTTTCCAGATCTCATAATTATAATAAGTTGCAATGGCAGGAGGATACGGATCGACTTTAACATGGCAAAAGGAGAGAAAGTTTCCTCATAGTTGACTCCCTCTACTTGGGTATAACCTTTTGCCACAAGTCGAGCCTTGAAGGTTTGCACCTTCTCATCAGCACCCTGTTTGTGCTTGTAGATCCATTTACAACTTATAGGTCTTACCCAATCAGGCTAATCTACAAGATCCCATACTAAGTTGAAGTACATCGACTCCATCTCAAGATCCATGTTTTTGACCCATTCATTTCGGTCTACATCATCCATTTTCTTCTGATAAGACAACGGATCCTCAACGTCACCATCTACTACCAAAGCAAGGATTTTCGTGAAATCCAGATAGCAAATGGGTGGGTTCACATCTTCTCACTACATTCAAGTTCCCTCAACTCTTGAGGTGGAGCCGACCTACTAGATGAACTACCATCAACAACTCTTGTTGATGTAGCAGGCTCTTCAACAACTCTTGTTGAAGTTTCAGTAGTTTCATTGGAAAGCTCACACAACACGACTTTGATTCGTGGACTGTGCTCCCTTATATGATCCTCCTCAAGGAAAGTAGCATTTGTTGAAACAAACACCCTATTTTCCGTCGGATCAAAAAAATAACCGCCTCGTTTACCTTTGGGGTAGCCTACAAAAAGGCATAACCTCGATCGTGGTTCCAACTTCTTGGGATTAGCCTCAAGCACATGTGCAGGGCAACCCCAAATGCAAAAGTGACGTAAACAAGCTTTACGCCCGTTCCACAACTCCAGAGGCGTTCTCGCAACACTCTTGAAGGGAACACAGTTGAGTATGTATATTACAGTGTCCATTGCCAAACCTCAAAATGAGTTCGGTAAGGAGCGTAACTCATCATCGATCCAACCATGTCCAACAAGGTTCTATTTCTCCTCTCCGCTACACCATTCTACGGAGGTGTACCCGGCGCTGAGAGTTGGAAAAAGATTCCATGTTCTATCAAATAGTCCTAGAATGACGAGTCCAAAAACTCTCCACCTCGATCGCTAACGGTCTTAGCACATACAAGTTATGTTCCAGATACATTGTACAAATATTAACACCATCTTTATGAAAATGCTTTATCCACATTAAACAAAATAGTGTATTTACATTGCAGCAAGCACTTTATAGAAATAAGGTTCCTCTTAAGTTCAGGAACAATATATACATCATTTAAAATAAAAAAAAAAACCTATTTTGTAAAGATAATTGGATCCCTCCCACTACCACAACTGAGACGACATGCTCGGGGCCTACTCGTATCGTCATCACCAGTCTCCAACTGTTGCTAGGATCTAATCCCCTGAAAAGAAGAACAAACGTGATTAGTGGCGCCCGAATCAATTATTCAAGCAGAATCATTATTCTCCACTAAACAAGTTTCAACTACAAGTAAATCATGTTTACCTTTATCTACCTTAGCCTTACCCTTGGCGACCTTCCTTTCCTTCAACCAGCGAGGACAGTTCCTCTTACAGTGTCCATCCTAGTTGCAGTGGAAACATTTTCCCTTTTCAACCAGCGGCAGACGCCTTCTGAGGGCGACAGGCGGCAAATTAGTAAGCGCTTTCCCTTTCCCCTTACCACCCTTCTTCTTCTTCTTCTTCTTCTTCTTCTTCTTCTTCTTCCCCTTTGCAGAGTTAGAAGTAGAAGGTGTAGACTTCAATCTGAGGTCGAACCTCTATGGAATGTCCTAGAAGATGAAGCAACATTTACCTTACTTTTCAGTAAAGAGTGGTGGTCTGCAAGTCATTAAGGAGAGTTATAAGGGTATATTTCACTTTGTTAAGAATCACATTACTAACAAAGTGCAGGAAGCTCTTCGACAATGAATGCAGGATTATGCTAACCTGGCTACCCCATCATTGATGGTAGACTCATTCAACTCCTTCATATTGAAATGGACCATCATGTTAAGCATATGTTCACGAACAAAGGTGCTTTCCTCCATCTTAGAGTTGAATATATACTTAAAAGCCTCGTACTTGAGCTGTTCAGATGGTTATCCAAACATCCCCCACAGTAACTCCATGATCTCAAGCGCTGAGACCATGGGTTCATGCTTCTTGGCCAAGACGTCATTAAGACTTGCCAAGATATAGGCTCAGGCCTTCTCATTTTCTCGTGTCCATCGCTCGTATGCCTCTCAAACATTTCGAGCGGCATTGGGAGCTGGAATAGGTGGACAGGCCTCTGTGAGAGCAAACATGAGATCTCCGATGATTAGAATAGTCGTGATCATGTGTTTCCATGTTGAAAAATTATCACCAATTAGTTTCTCGGCGCTTAGCAAAGTTATTGTGGTTGTAGCCTGTTGCTGAAAAACGAACAAAATTTTATAAGATTTTGCTAAACCACATTTTAACCAATTAATTTTACAAAACAGTTTCCAAGTACCCCTAAATGTAAGACTTCTATTTTGCAATGATGTCCCAATAAGGCAGGACAAACGTCACTAGTGGGGTGATCAGATCCCTCATCACTGGGATGAAATATTCTCAACCATTAGGCAGATCTAACTCTTTGAACTGAACCTAACAGCCACCATTTACTTTGTCCAGAAATGTTAACCTTTAACAATTCCACGTAAGTGTGACCCCTCACTTTTGGCGCCAGAGTCCCACTCTAATGAGCTCACCGTAGGGAAGAAGCAGATTAGGATAAGAGTCTAAGTAACCTTATCCTCTTTCAGAAAATCAAATAAAGAAACGCGCAAAACTGTCATCCTATAAGGGGACACTCCCAGGGTGCCTCGAGGCGATGCGTAGTAACTTTATTCTATCCAACGAGGGAGATCGTGAGATATGCTGTCACACTTCCCGCTTCCACTTACTATGAACACGCTCTCCATCCACCTTAGTTGCATTTTTAACGCAATTAACAAAATTGCAAAGTTTTTACTATTTACTCTTTCTCTTTCTACTTCATTCATAAAGACTTGTCATCGCATACATAGTATATCATTTTTACTTTCACCGCAATTTATATTTCTGTATAAACCCAAATTCTTTATTCATTGTTAAAAACTGGTCGCATGTATCACAATAGTAGCGCATTAATGAAAACAATCCCTGTGTTCGACCTCGGATTATTCTGAGAAACTTGCATTGGAATTATACTTGGTTTCAACGCAACGAAACTTGTGACACACACTACTACATCGCATACTATGAACATATCATTAACAACGCATATACTTAGACGTACTATCGCATAGAAATTCTCTTTATCGCAAAGCACTTAAGCGCAATTAGAGCAGCGTTAGAGCTTGAATAAGAGATTAAATTTTATATCATCATCTAGTGCATGGGCGCGTTAAACAACACCCGAGCATCCGATACTCAGCGATCGCCTACCCCATCGTCTACACGACCCGATAAACTCTTGATCGTCTTCTTGCTCCAATAACGGCAACCCTTGCTTTGAACTTCTTCACGAACGACTCAGAACTCAAACTAACTTTGAATTACAGACTCGATAACAATTAATTATGCCCAAAAACATAGAGGCAGTTACAATTAACTGAAAATGTAAAAGAATTAATCAAACCGAGGTTTCATCCCAAACAATTTAACAATTAAACAGAGAGTAGATATGTTGCACCCACCGCGAATGTGTATGCAATTCTTTGCATCAATGAAATTTGAATATAAGAAACCTGGCTCTAATACCAATTGAAGGAACTCTTAAACAAGAGTAATCATGAGCGGAAGCGAATCTTTCTGATTTTATTGTGACAAAATTACCACACACACATTCTAACAAACAGATATGCATTGTAACACTAATTACTGGCATGCGTTAACAAATAAAATACAAAAGATCGAGAAAACGTACCATTTGAATACTTTCTTTAATCGAACTCGATTACGCGGAAGCGAACTCTACACGCTCCTTGTCGTTCAGTAAGCAGTCGCCTAACAGCACCACGGTCGTCTATACGATCAGCGACGTACAAACTGTTGGGGTTGATGTCCTAAAGTCTCATGTCCTGTAGTTTGTAAACAGTTTGTACGAACGCTTGTGTTGTTAATATATTATATTTACTTCACATCTTGTATTTTGCTCAGTTACTTGTTTTATTTGCTTTACCACAAACTAATAAATATAAAATCCCTGGTTATCTGTACGTGTCTCAAGCATGTATGTGGTGACATACAAGTGCATCATGTCTCGAGTGATAACCAAAATGGTCTGTAGTATATGAATATAGGAGGGAAACCTTATCCTTGTAACGCTACGGACATGGCCCCCTTTGTGAAATGGTCACAAGTGTTGTGACTTGTCACAGACGATCTGATCCTGATCATTCGTGTTGGGGACATGCAAGCGGGGGCGTCCTATACAAAGAGTTTATATAAGACCTGACCACGAAGTGTTAACATCTTGTTATATAACACCGTTCATGATAGAGACTTTACTTCACTAGGATGACCATAGGTAATATAACCTCAATCCTGAGTGAGTTTGGAACTCCTGCGATTGAGGGCTGTCCTTTGATTTGTATGGGTATGCGTGGCCAGGTCGTCGATCCAAACCTACCATTTTGAGGATTCATCTGATTTGGGAGTTGGGAACTCAGCTACACAAGATAGAATTAACTTCTTCCCCGAGGTAGAGGTAAGTAGATAGATAGCTCCCTTAAGAGCTGATTCTGGGGCTTGAACGATGTGGTGCCACACACCTTCTCTTGGCCTGAGAGGTGTTCACACATAGTTGGACTATGTTGTATTGTTCATTAGAAGAATCAATGGTACCTAAGGAGTGAGATGTAACTACAAGGGCAAAATGGTAATTTGGCCTAGCTGTAGTTACGAGCATCTGTGAAGAGTCATCGTACTCATGATTGGTTATATCCGATGGACACATAAATATATTTGTGGTAAGAATAGTTCATAACGGATGGTAGATCTCGTGGCTAAAGAGTTTAGTCAGCTATTCACGGACCGTTGGAGCTTCGAACCACAGGTCCATTAGGTCCTCTGGGTAGCTTGGATAAAGTTAAGAACCAGTATTTGGGTTAATTTGAAATGTTCAAATTGACAAGAGGAAGTTCGATTATATATGATCTAATTGGACTGGTTAATTATATATGATATAATTGGCTAAATGTATGAGATACATTATTTTGGAGGAAATTAGATATAAATATGATTTATATCAAGAGAGGAGAAAATACTCTAGTAGATATGTGATATCAAACTATAAGATAAAAATATAATATGGTTATATTTATTAATTAATTAGTTGGTCAATTATATGATAATTAATCCAAAATTCACGTTCGGACGCTATTTCCTACACGATCGGATAGCTTCTCTAAGCGATCGTATAGTGTGCCGATTTTGCTAAATGATCGTGTACATTTTCCTAAACAATCATTCAGTAAATCCTACATAATCGTGTAGCTTCTCCTAAACGATAAAGATTCTTTTATGCAATAGCGCCTTTTTCCCTCCTACTTGCTTATCGCCTACACGATTCATGTTTCCGCCTTCCTCTACATAATTCACCAAAGGTCACGCTTTAGGCACTTCGAGAATACCCGGGGCTCTTTACTAGTGGTGTCATCCCCATGGCGGTCGTGTTCGTGCGGTTGTTCGTGTTGCTATCATTGATGTTGCTGCTGAGCATTGGTAGATCGCGTGGAGGTTCCACTGTGTTGAGTTCCAAAGTGTCGAAGACTGTCTTCAACTGGTATAGAACTCTCTCCCTTGTTATTTATCTTATTCTTAGCATGTCGATAATTAGTGTTTGTTTGTATAACTGTATGTTGAATGTATATTATTGTATTTTGGTCACTATGAGATCGGAGCAATTCGAACGTGCTCATGGAACTCTTCGGTAAGAGATCCTTCAATTGGTATCAGAGCCAGGTTGGTGAGATGACGATGCGAGTAGGCATCGGACACGTCGTCTCAGCTATAGCAGTGGGAGGACTCCAGTTAGCTTTACATAATAGGTTTCTTATTTTAACTGATATACATATAGTTCCTGAACTAAAGAGGAACCTCATTTCTATAAAGTGTTTATTGCAATGTAAATATACTATCTCATTTAATGTGGATAAAGCATTTATTCATAAATATGGTGTTTTTATTTGCATAGCAAATCTAGAATCGAATTTATATGTGCTATGGTCATTAGCCATTAATTCTCTCCATAATACTGACTTTTTCAGAACTGCAGTAACTCAATCAAAACGTTGACGAATTTATCCAAAAGAAAATACCCAACTTTGGCATTTACGTTTAGGCACATCAATCTCAAAAGGATTAAGAGATTGGTGAAGAATGGACTTCTAAATGAGTTAGAAGAAAATTCATTACCAGTGTGTGAATCTTGCCTTGAGGGTAAGTGATAACTTGTAGAAGTACAAGTTATTTATGCTGCTTTATATAGATATTGCGGTTAAAAGAGAGAAAATATGCGTCGATTGTATGGAAATTGGCTAGGAAATACAAGAATTATAAATTATCGATAATACACCAATTGACACCATTGTGATGGTAGGAAAGGATATTTTCAGTATGTTTTCCAGGAAATCAAGTCACCGCTTGCAATCAAGGCTCAAAGAGAAACTAAACAACGCATCTCCGTCGCATTGCGCCCGTCAATCAATATTGAAGAGATGATCAACGTAATGACGGCGCATGCCACAATCGATCCAGAGCTTAACTTTAACCGCATGCGGTAATAAACGCAACACCGCATGCGAGCACACGATCGAAAGATGCAAATGAGCAACGCAATTACGGAGGATTCTGACACGTGTACAGCTAACCATTGTGCATTTTTTACGAATTGATTGCATAACAGAAGGAATATTTATTCCATCATTTTCAGAGCTGCCATAACAATAAAATGGGGTCCATACTGTAAAGAGTCAAAACCTTCATCTATAAATACTCTCAGAGAATTCCCTAAAAGAGATACTTGATTCGACACCATTTTGATATTTGTATATTGAGAGAGAGGTTGGTCTAAGTGCTGATCAGAGAAGATCTAGGAAAAAAAGAGACAAGGCCGAGAGGTGAGTCTCAGGGCAAATCATTTCAAATTCCCATCGTGAAGCTCTGTACCTAGATCAATTCTATCAGACGAGCAAGCCTGAGAGGGAAGCTCTTCTGACCATTCAATCTATACGCTGGCAAGCGATTTCTCCATCCAGATCTATGTCAAGACGTTGGCACTCTTTTGTATTTTTTTCTATCTCTATCATCAATTGTATCTCATCTTCTTAGTCTAAATCGTTCACATCATGTATCAGACGCTTGATTCTATAATTAAATGTCATGATCATTCTCATCTCCATATTTCTGTCTACTTCCGTTCCTCCATGAATCATTTTCTCTACGATGGTTTCTTAATCCCTTGATAATTAGAATGAATTAAACAAGTAAATTAATTAGTGCTAAAGAAATAAATATGTTTAGCTAAAGCATGCTAGACGGCATCTTCACCTGTGAGAGCAGAAGTGAAGATGCCATTCTGATCTGTCAAGAGAATGTTAAAAGAATGCGTTAACTAAAGCGAGAAATACTTCCAGAGATGGAAGCAACCTTGTGTTCATTACGTTCATCCCTGTTTCATCACAAAGATGTGGAAAACGTGGTCGATCACCGGGAGGTGTACGCCAAGGGAAAGTAGAACCATGGTTATATATTTAACACAATTAATGAACTTGCGATGTTTGTACTAGTTAGCTTTCCTATTTCTGTTTCATACATAAAGCCTTGCCACCGCATAACACGATTCTTTGTATAATCTTCATAGTCAATCTCAATCTCGGTATCATGTATCATGTAACCTATATCTTGTATCATCATAGCTTAGGTTTACTTTTATCGCATTTACTTTATTATTGCAATTTATGTTTATCGCACAATTTTACTTTATTGCACTTTAAATACCTGTACACACTTTTATTAAATTGAAAAACCCCCGGTCGCATATATCACGAATGTAACGCATTTAACCTAAAACAATCCCTGTTTTCGACCTCAGATCACACTAGGAAACTTGCGGTGGAATTATACTTGGTTCCAACACAAGGAAACTTGTGACAATGCATAGCATACTACAAGAACATTCACGAATAATGCATAACTAAAAGTAGTATCGCATAAAGAAAGTATGTCTGAATAAGCATAACACAGTATCCACATTCCATGTATATCCCAAGTCATCAAGTTTATGGTAACATGAGCTTGTATGATCCATCATTCATCACCATCCATATGCTTATTTAAAATCATCACATTGTAAAGCTTGTCAAATTTATATGCATCCATGCGTTGTATGACATAAGATAAGAACATCCAATTCTATGCCCCAACAAGTTTATGGTGTCGTTGCCGGGGATTGGTTAACAGTTATTGTTGAGTATGTTTGTGGTATTTTGCAAGACAGATCCCTTTGTACTGGCTATTCAACAAGAAGAGCAGTCAAAATTTTATGAGTACTGGGACCGAACCAGAATTCGAAGCTGACCCAGAGATCGACCGTACATTTCACACTAGGGCACGCTAGAACTGAGTGAGGTGAAAAAAAGCAACTAATATGGCAGATAATAATGACAATGTGGCTTCCGCAGGAACTCAAGGGGCAGTACAGCCAACACAAGATCCAGTTTTCCTTGCTGCTGACCGCAACAATCCCATCAGAAACTACGCGACACCCAACCTGTACGATTTTTCACCTGGGATTTCAAGGTTGATGGTCGAGGAGAATGCGAGATTTGAGATCAAGCTAGTCATGCTCCAAATGATCCAGAACGCAGGGTAATTTAGGGGTCTGTAAGGTGAAGACCCACATGCCCACCTGACCAGCTTTGTCAAGATTGCGGCAACTTCTCAATACCTGGCATTACCTCTGAGGGTATTAGACTATATCTCTTCCCTTATACCTTGAGGGATGAAGCCAAGAGGTGGGCTCACTCACTGGATCAAAATGAGATTACTTCATGGGATCAGCTGGTTGAACGGTTCATGAAGAAGCTCTTCCCATCGGCTGTCAACGCAAGGCAACAGAAAGATGTGTTGAACTTTGAACAAATGGACAATGAGACCTTGAGCACCGCCTGGGTGCGATTTAGGAGACTAGTGAAGAACTGCCCGTATATCGAGATACCCGATTGTATCCTGATCGAGATATTCTATAATGGTCTGAACAGCTCAATGCAGATTATTGCTGACGCCTCCGCGGTAGAAGGTTTTATGGATAAGACGTATACTGAGGCCAGGGTCATCCTTGATTGTATCTCGCAGAACATGGATGACTGGATTGATGATGGTTGTGGAGGTAGAGGCTCCGAAAGAAGAAAGAACGAATCTGCCATTGTCCCTGTGGAGACAATGACGACACGGGCCGCTCAGATGGCCGTAGTGACCTCAATTCTCCAATCGATGGCAATTAATCAAGGAGCCATCTCCCAACAAACAGCACAACCGACTGTGCCAGCTCAAGTGGTCGGGATCAGTTGCGTTAATTACGGAGGGGCTCATGCGACAGACATGTGCCCATCAAATGTCCAACAAGTTTGCACCATCCAGAAAAACCCCTTACGTAACACATATAATCCTGGTTGGAGGAACCATCCTAACTTTGGTTGGGGAGGGAATCAAAACCAAGGAGGGCCAAGCAATCATTAGGGTGGCAATTCAGGGAATCAAGGAAACCCTCCTCCCTTTCACCATAATTCTAATCAAGGTCAACAAAGGCAATCACACAATCAACAACCCTCATCTTCAAACAACTCTGGAAGCTCATTAGAGACCCTGCTCAAGCAGTACATGGATAAAAATGATGCGGTGATGCAGGCGCAAGTGTCTTCCATAAGGAATCTAGAAATTCAAGTGGGGCAGCTGGCTTCTGAACTTAGAAATAGAACACCTGGAACGTTGCCCAACAACTCTGAAGCCCCGGATCTCGTCGAAAGAAGCAATGTCCCTGAAGACATTGGGCAGGCAATTTGTACCGCCTATAGAGATGTGGATTGCGCTCATTCAAAGAAAATCATCTCAAATCTATGTTTAAATGCTTTCTAAATTCTTGTCTTTATTGCTTTATGAACCTTATCATTTATTGCTTCTTTAAATCTGCTTTTATGACTTTATGAATTTATTCTTTCATTTAATTCACTTACATTTATTTCTGTGCTTTCTTTAATTCCTTTAACTTTTCTGTATTTAATGCGTTACTCTTTAACTGGTGAATGATTGAGAAATAAGAAGAAAATGATTACCGCAAGTCAAAGCAACTTGCATTGATGAAAAATAAAAATAAATATAAAAAAAGAAAAAAAGATTTTAAAAAAAAATTGGCGACCACGGTGGGAGCAAGCCAACAACAGCAACTCTTCTCCCAAAAACAAGCCTTCTTCGGCCAAAGAATTGATGAGGTAATGGAGCAAGTCAACAATTTACAACACAGTGCTGCTATGGCAAGGCAGGCGTTGATCAACACTCAATGCAACACTTATACGATCCACCTGCACCAAAAGCAAATAGCAGAGCGAAACCATGAGTACTTTAATTACCTGACAGTGTACCTTCATGGTCCCATGGTGCCTCCGCATCTTCAGCAGCCTCTAATCTTTGAAGAAGCTCCTCCCATACTACCTCAAAACCCTCCATCAGAACCTCCTACTCCTCAACAATAATTCTTGCAACTTATTTTTTTTATGCGGCCATTTTGTATTTTTATTTACTTATTATTTTTCTAAGTTAGCTAAATTCTTTGATTCTTTGTACAGGCAACAATTTTTATATTGTGTTAATTTTTAATTATTTTTTATACTTAGTTAATATTCAATACAATTGAGTACATATTCTCTCTATCTGCCTGTGTCTTTCCTTTATCATCTTTTGTCAACTTTGCAATATTCTTAATCTTTTATTTCTGCATTCTTCATTGCGCTACCATGATGTACAATATGTTTACGCTTAGAAACATTTCCCATACTTTGTAATTTTTAACTAACACTTAGTTAATTCTTAGTTTAGCGGTACTTTACCTTTTATCTTTCAAAGTTCTGCTCAAACCATCCTTTTGAAATTTTTTCTAAGTGTTTGTCTATTCTATCCAAACAACGCAATGAAAACCTTGAGCATCTCTAAATTTGGGGGTGGGGAAAGTCTAAGCAGATCAGATTAAGATTATGTGGTCTTTAAGAAAATGCGTTCATTTTCTATCAAAAAAAAATATATAAAACTTCAATGTCAGCGCAAGGGAATACTCAAAAACATTCCCAACCTGATAAGAGTTAGTTGTGAAAGGAACCTGCTCGTAGTTGGATGTTCACATGACACCCGTGGGAGAAAGCCAAAACGAAGGTGGGTTTCCAAGAACGACGCATTATGAAAAGAAAAAAAAATAAAAGAGTGCAAGAGACAACTCCTCTGAATATCATGAGTTAAAGTTGAAATTGGCACACAACCGTGGTTGGATGTTCGCATGACACCCGTGGGAACAAGCCAAAACGAAGGGTGTAACCATGATCAACAGTCTCTAATAAATGATGCAAAATTTGAACACTGCATATGGACGCATCAAGTTGTTTTGATAAAGAAGAGGTAAACATTCTTTTTAAGACTAGAAAAGCATTTTTTAGCAGAAATTTGTTATATAGAAGAATAAAGTAGGGCTTTGTTATGAATTAGCAAGGATGGAAGAAAATTGCGTTGTCAAATAATGTGCCTAAGTGTAGCATTCGGAGCAACCAATCGACGCAAAAATTTAGGATAGAAATTGATAATAATTGCCTTAGTAGAAGATATGCTTGAGGACAAGTACATATCTAAATTTGGGGGTGTGATAACTTGTAGAAATACAAGTTATTTATGCTACCTTATTTAGATATTGCAGTTAAAAGAGAGAAAATATACGTCGATTGTATGAAAATTGGCTAGGAAATATAAGAATTATAAATTATCGCCAATACACCCACTGACACCATCGCGATGGTAGGAAAGGATATTTTAAGTCTATTTTGCAAGAAATCAAGTCACCGCTTGCGATCAAGGCTCAAAGAGAAACTAAACAACGCATCTCTGTCACATTGCACCCGTCAATCAATACTAAAGAAACGATCAATGCAATGACGGCGCATGCGACAGTTGATCCAGAGCTTAACTTCAACCGCATGCGGTAATAAAAGAAACACCGAATGCAAGCACAAGATCGAAAGATGCAAATGAGCAATGTAATTGCAGAGAATTCTAACACGTGTACAGCTAACCGTTGTGCATTTTTTACGGATTCATTGCATAACAGAAGGAATATTTATTCCACCATTTTCGGAGCTGCCATAACAATAAAGTGGGGTACACACTGCAAAGAGTCAAAGTCTTCATCTATAAATACCCTCAGAGAATTCGCTAAAAGAGATACTTGATACAAGGTATTTTGATATTTATATATTAAGAGAGAGGCTGGTCTGAGTGCTGATCGGAGAAGATCCGGGAAGAAAAGAGACAAGGGCGAGAGGTGAGTCTTACAGAAAATCATTCCAAATCCCCGTCGCGAAGCTTTGTACCTAGATCAATTCTACCAGACGAGCAAGCCTGAGAGGGAGGCTCTTCTGACCATTCAATCCATACGCTGGCAAGCGATTTCTCCATCCAGATCTGTGTCAAGATGTTGGCACTCTTCTGTATTTGTTTCAATCTCTATCATCAATTGTATCTCATCTTCTTAGTCTAAATCGTTCACATCATGTATCAGACGCTTGATTCTATAATTAAATGTCATGATCATTCTCATCTCCATATTTTTGTCTACTGCCCTTCCTCTATGAATCGTTTTCTCCACGATGTTTTCTTAATCCCTTGGTAATTAGAATGCATTAAACAAGTAAATT
Organism: Benincasa hispida; assembly: GCF_027475165.1. Classification (NCBI taxonomy): domain Eukaryota; kingdom Viridiplantae; phylum Streptophyta; class Magnoliopsida; order Cucurbitales; family Cucurbitaceae; genus Benincasa; species Benincasa hispida. Next base: position 85,942,890 of record NC_143489.1, on the reverse strand, counting down.
AATCTGTGCTAAATAAATAAATATGTTTAGCTAAAGTATGCTAGATGGCATCTTCACCTGTGAGAGCAAAAGTGAAGATGTCATTCTGATCTGTCGAGAGAAGGTTAGAAGAATGTGTTAACTAAAGCAAGAAATACTTCCAGAGATGGAAGCAACCTTGGATTCATTATGTTCATCCCTATTTCACCACAGAGATGTGGAAAACGCAGCCGATCACCGAGAGGTGTACGCCAAGGGAAAGCAGAACCGTGGTTATATCTTTAATGCAATTAATGAACTTGCGATGTTTGTACTAGTTATCTTTCCTATTTCTGTTTCATACATAAAGCCTTGCCACCCCATAACACGATTCTTTGTATAATCTTCACAGTCAGTCTCAATCTCGGTATCATGTATCATGTAACCTATATCTTGTATCATCATAGCTTAGGTTTACTTTTATCGCATTTACTTTATTATTGCAATTTATGTTTATCGCACAATTTTACTTTATCGCACTTTAAATACCTGTACACACTTTTATTAAATTGAAAAACCCCCGATCGCATATATCACGAATGTAATGCATTTAACCTAAAACAATCCCTGTGTTCGACCTCGGATCACATCGAGAAACTTACGGTAGAATTATACTTGGTTCCAACGCATAGCATACTACAAGAACATTCACGAATAACGCATAACTAGAAGTAGTATCGCATAAAGAAAGTATGTCTGAATAAGTATAACACAGCATCCACATTCCATGTCTATCCCAAGTCATCAAGTTTATGGTAACATGAGCTTGTATGATTCATCATTCATCCCCATCCATCTGCTTATTTAGAATCATCGCATTGTAAAGCTTGTCAAATTTATATGCATCCATGCATTGTATGACATAAGATAAGAACATCCAATTCTATGCCCCAATAGTAAGATGACTAAACGACCTTTTACTGGAAAAGGTTATAGAGTCAAAGAGTCTCTTGAGTTAGTACATTCTGATCTTTGTGGTCCTATGAATGTGCGAGATCGAGGTGGATATGATTATTTTATCAATTTCACTGATGATTACTCAAGGTACGAGGATAAAGGGCAGAAATGCACGTTGTTACAGTGCTAAGTTATTAAACAATACAGGTTTGCATTGATAAAATATGTTAGATTGCGTCCAAAAAGCATTAAGTTCATAACATTGCGGTCGCATGCGATCATCGCAAAAAAATAAACTTTTATATTTTGTGTAGAATATGCGTTGACGCAAGACGGAAAGTGCAATCACAAGAAATCAATGGTTGAGCGCAGCATTACCACAAGGCTTTACGGTAATTTGTGCTCGCAAACATCTGCTCAAGAAGGATTGCCGCATAGAGCTGGCGTTGACGCAAGACGAAGATGCACCCATCATATTAGGACGACCATTCCTCTCGACCGGTCGTGCTCAAATTGATGTGCACAAGAGGGAAATCATACTGAACATCAATAGGGAAAAGTGCCGGATTAAGGCAGACAAGATTCCGAAAGATCGAGAAAAGAAGAAAAAGCCTCCATGGATGTGAAAAGCCCAGCTTGGAATAAGTAGTCCCTGAGTTACTATATGACTCAACGTCATCAGGGACGCAATCCTTTTAAATATCCTTTCTCTGAATCAATACTTCATGAACTTTTATCTTTTTGTTATTATCGTTTATCTGTCTGCATCCTACTTCTTTATATTAAAAAAAAAGTAAAAGATTTTGTCTTGTTTAAAATTATTTGACCATCTCGATGTTTTTCTTTGCAAATGATCAAGGTACACGATTGCGGAGGCACTGCACGAAGATGCAACTACTTTATTCCATCACCGCAACCCAAAGGAAGTATATCGCCGCAAAGCGAGATGCGTCAACAAAAATTGTGGGCGATGGCGCAAATTTGGAGGTTGTATTTTTTCCTTCACTTTATTCCAAATTCTGCACTTTCGCATCACATTTTAATTTTGAAAGTCTTATCACCGCATCCTTTTTTATTACCGCAATCATCTAACATTGATGAATTTAGTAAGTCACCATATGCTTTCTCTTTGCCAATTATGGTTTCAATAATGAAACACATGCTTCTATTTTTTTTTTCATATATACTAGAGTCAACTTAATTTTCGGATAGTCACCTCATGAAATATTTCTAGAAGTTAGAGGTCTGCTAGCTTTCTTTCAAATTGACCCTTTACCAAACTTCCTAAGAACATCGCATGACTTCTTTCAATTTTTTGGCAATGAGGACATTGCCGCATTTTAAATTTGGTGGTGAGGTATTTATTTTCGACCTTGCTATTGGGAGGAAAATTTTGAGAATAACAACTCCACTGTCAACACAATGGGGAAACCTATGTTGATAAGAGTTGAGTTGTGAAGGGCAGTTACCCGTAGTTAGATGTTTGCATGACACACGTGGGGACAAGCCAAAACAAAAGTAAGTCACCAGGATCAACGCATCAATAAATGACCACAACTCCACTATCAAGTAGGTATGAGTTTAGTCTGAGAAAGAGCGTCTTGCTCGTAGTTGGATGTCCGCATGACACACATGGGGGCAAGCCAAAACGAAGGCGAGGCATTTGGATCAGCACAAGGTCAGAAAAAAAAATAACAATGTCAAAAATATGCAAGCATAAAAATCATTTAACACCTCAGTGAAAAAAATTTTAAAATAAATCATGCGATATCCTGGAATTTAGTAAAGTCATTTTGAAGGTTAAACTTGCGGTCCCTAGATCTTAGAAATATTTTAAGAGGAAACTTAAATAAGAATTGGGAAAATTTTGGTGTATAGGATTTGAATGAAGTATCCTTGAGAAATCTAGAAAAAGAGATTGCAGTCGACATTTTAAAGAAAATCTTTAGTTTATGCTTGAGGACAAGCATTGTTTAAATTTGAGGGTGTGATAACAGACATAAATACACATTATTACAGTGCTAAGTTATTAAACAATGCAGGTTTGCGTTGATAAAATATGTTAGATTGCGTCCAAAAAGCATTAAGTTCATAACATTGCGGTCGCATGCGATCATCGCATCAAAACAGTTAACTTTTGTATTTTTATGCAGAAAATGCGTTGACGCAAGACGAAAAGCACGATCACAAGAAATCAATGGTCGAGCGCAGCATTACCGCAAGGCTTTGCGGTGATTTGTGCTCGCAAACATCTGCTCAAGAAGGATTGTCGCATAGAACCGGCGCAACTTGGTGGGCGCATCTGGGTGAAAAGCATAATTAATCACGATGGGACAGAAAGCTGATGACAGTCGAATCTAAATTAAGTTGACAAGCCACTAACGATAACAAGTACACTCAGCTTTTTGGTGACAAATATTCGGCGCATCAGTCAGAGAATTAAAGTCATCTCATCTGTGCAATCATAAGAGAGAAGCCATCTTTCACCTCGAAGCTCTATAAATACCGAAGGCAACCTTCAGAAAAGGGGTTCAACAAGTTCAGAGAGTTAGAGAATTTTCCCTTAGATAGAATAGCCTTGTTCTTAGTTTTTCTTTTGTTTTAAGGCAGAAGCGAGAGAAGCGAGATTGTGCTGATAGATTATTCCAGTGAACTTGGGAGAGTTCCGGAAGCGTCAAGATCAGAGAGAGGGCCAGCTTCTGCAGAAGCAAACATATCTTTTGAACAGAATAGAGTTGACAGTGTAAAGGCCTTAGGAAGCAAGGGATTGCTACCAGGCTCTCTATCCTTATCTTCCATTGTTATTTTGTACTCAAACTTATCTATAGAAATGGAATTTACTTTTTTATATCTGTTCACTCTTTGTTTATTATGCATGAGTAACTAAATTTGTCGAATGGGTTGAGAAGTACTCAGCTAGCATAACTGAGGATCTTCATTCTATGTGATTATCTTGTATTATGTATGCTTCATTCGTCCATTAGAGATACTCGGGAGGGTAGTCTAAGGATAGGATCTAGGCTTGGGAAAGTTAGGTTAGAATCTAGGCTCAGAAGAGTTAGATTTGAACGCATAATCAAGAGATAGAAACTTAGAAATAAGCACTGTTTGCTATTAATGCGTCGCATGCATCCTAGAGATAGGATACGATTGTGTGCAGTCACCTTGTCTTTGTGTGCATCTTGTATCATCGCATAGGAAAAGGGTAGCGACTTAGGAATAAGCTTTATGGACATCATTGCATTGAACACATGCGTCCTAGGACTAGGAGCACCGCATTTGCATTGGAAAATCTCTGTTGTTGCATGAATGTATCATGATCGCATAGTTTGACACATTCCCAGGAAACGCTAACTAAAGACTTTCTCAACCCGTTCCTCCGCATACTCAGCGCATCTACCGCATAATCGACCTTTTCTCAAATCTACCGCATTTATTTATTTTATTATCGCAAATAACAACCCAAACAACTATTTGATTTCTTTGTTACCGCAAAGTCTTCTTGAAAAATTATCACCGCATACTGTTTTCCCAAGTCCCTCAGTTCGACTCTGGACTTACCAGGAAACTCAGTAGGGTTTATACTTAGATTCCACTGAGAAAACTTGTTGCTCAACGCATTTCCTTCACTGCATTTCATCCATAATTTCACCTCATAAAATAACGCATCATAAGGGTATGTTTATCTTATGCAACGGAAGTCTGAATCCTTTGAAAAGTTCAAAGAGTTCAAGGCTGAAGTTGAAAACGCATTAGATAGACGGATTAAAACACTTCGATCAGATCGAGGTAGAGAGTTTTTAGACTCGACATTCCAGGACTATTTGATAGAACATGGAATCGTTTTTCAACTCTCAGCGCCGGGTACACCTCAGTAGAATGTGATAACTTGTAGAAATACAAGTTATTTATGCCACCTTATCTAGATATTACGGCCAACAGCTAGTAATTATGCGCCAATTGAAAATTAGCCTAGTATTGCAATAATTATAAATGTTTGCGATTACATCCACTAACACCAAAAAGATGGAAAACAAGGCGAACTTTACTCTGTTTTGCAGGAGACCAAGTCACCGCTTGCGCTCAAGGCTCATGAGAGACTAATCAACGCATCTCTGTCACATTGCGCCCGTCAATCAACAATGAAAAGACGAATACCGCGATGGTGGCACAATGGGACAATCGATCCGAGAGCTGTGTTTCAACTGCATGCGATAATAAAAAAAAACACCGCATGCGAACCTATGATCGAAAGATGCAGCTGAGCAACGCAAAAGCAGAGGATTGAGACACGTGTACAACTAACGGTTGCGCAAAATTGATGGTCTGATTGTATAAAAGAACGAATAATATTCCTCCATCTTCGGAATTACCATAACCATGAGTGGGGACCACAAGGCCAGAGTCAAGGATCTGCACCTATAAATACCCTATTGATTTCAGAGAAAAATATGCTACTTGATACGAGGCTAAGTGCTACTAGATTCTGAGCTGAGTGCTTAAGAGAAGAAATCTGGGAAGACGAGATAAGACCGAGAGGTGAATCTCAGATCCAACCTGCCAAACACCTGATCGGAAGCTCTGTGCAAAGATCCCTACTACCGGTAGAGCAAGCCTGAGAGGGAAGCTCTTCCTATCATCAAATCCATCCTATCCGGCAAGCAGATCTCCATCGAATCTGTGTCATGACATTGGCACTATTTGTATCTGTTCTATCTCTCTTTCATTGTGTAATTCATGTTTTCTTTATCTCTTCATTCACACACCATGTATCAAATGCTTAGTAGAAATATTAAATGTTTTGATAAATTCCATTTACCATTTTATGTCTATTTCCGTTCACCCACCAATCACTTTCTCCATGATATCTTCTTAATCCTCCGATGAGCAATATGAATCACTAAGAACTTAATCTGTATTAAAGATATAAAATACGTTTAGCTAAAGCATGCTAGACGGCATTTTCACCTGTGAGAGCAGAAGTGAAGGTGTCATTCTGATCTATCGAGAGAAGGTCAGAAGAATGCGTTAACTAAAGCGAGTAGTACTTCCAGACATAGAAGCAACCTTGCGTTCATTACGTTAGTCTCTGTTTCACCATAGACATGTGAGAGTGCGGCCGATCATTGAGAGGTGTGCGCCAAAAGAAAAGGGGAACAGTATTTGTACCTTCAATCCAATTAAGAACTTGCGTTGTTTATATTATTTATCTTTCTCTTTCTATTCTGTTCATAAGACTTGTCGTCGCATCCCATGTCTTTGCATAACTTTCACAGCCAGCCTTAATCCCAGCATCTAGTACATGTAGTCTGTATCTTGTATCATCTAGTTTAGGTTTACTGTCTTTTTATGTTTTTATCGCATCTTTACTGTTTTCCTTTATTTTATTGCAATTTATATACTTGTAAAAACACACTTTTAAGGATTGAAAACCTGGTCGCATGTATCATGAACGTACTGCAATAATCTAAACCAGTCCCTGTGTTCGACCTTGGATCACACCGAGAAACTTGCGGTGGAATTATACTTGGTTCCATTGTAAGGAAACTTGTGACAACGCATGGCATACTACATGAACATCCATAATAAACGCATAATTAGACGTAGTATCGCATCATTGTGAGCAATTTATATCATCCATCCAAACACATTACAAAATGGTGTAGCGGAGAGGGAAAATAGGACCTTGTTAGATATGGTTCACTCGATGATGAATTACGCTTCTTACTAAACTCATTTTAGGGTTTCGCAATGGAGATTGCGGTATATATACTCAATTGTGTTCCCTCCAAGAGTGTTGCAAGAACACCTCTGGAGTTGTGGAACGGGTGTAAAGCTAGTTTACGTCACTTCCGCATTTGGGGTTGCCCTGTACATGTGCTTGAGGCTAATCCCAAGAAGTTGGAACCACGATCAAAGTTATAATTATGAGATCTGGAAAATGGACATCAAGACAGCCTTTTTGAATGGCAATCTTGAAGAGACCATTTATATGGTGCAACTCGAGGGATTCATAGCCCAAGGTTAAGAGCAAAAGGTTTGGAAACTAAATCAGTACATTTATGGACTGAAACAGACGTCTCGATCTTGGGACATACGGTTTGATACTGCAATCAAGTCGTATGACTTTGACCAAAACGTTGATGAACGTTGTGTCTACAAGAAGATCATCAATGCTTCAGTAGTCTTCTTAGTGTTGTACGTAGACGATATCCTACTCATTGGGAATGATGTAGGTCTATTGACTGTAGTTAAGAACTGACTAGCGACCCAATTCCAAATGAAAGATTTAGGAGAGGCTTAGTTTGTTCTAGATATATAGATCATTTGGGATCATAAGAACAAAGTGCTAGCACTGTCTCAGGCATCGTACATTGACAAAATGTTACTCAAGTACTCGATGCAGGATTCCAAGAGGGGCCTACTGCTATTCAGGTATGGAGTTACTTTATCTACGGACATGTGTCCTAAGATGCCTCAGGAGGTTGAGGAGATGAGACAGATCAGTCTAACTAGGCCATTTTAATGTTGCTGACCCGTTTATGAAGGCTCTCACGGCTATAGTGTTTGAGGGTCATCAACGGAGCATAGGTCTACAAGATCACCTACGGCTGGATTAGGGCAACTGGGAGATTTTCTTGTACTAGGCTTTTATGCCTTAGTTTATTGTTTTGTACTAGGTTTTTGTACACCCCACTTCGCTTTAGGACAAGTGGGAAATTATTGGGGTTGATGCTCTAAAGTCTCGTGTTCTGTAGTTTGTAAACAGTTTGTACGAACGCTTGTGTTCTGAATATATATGATATTTACTTCATATCTTGTATTTTGCTCAGTTACTTGTTTTATTTTCTTTACCACAAACCAATAAACATAAAATCCCCGGTTATCTGTATATGACTCAAACATGTTTGTGGTGACATACAAGTGGATCATGTCTTGAGTGATAACCAAAATGGTCTGTAGTATATGGATATAGAAGGGAAACCTTATCCTGGTAATGCTATGAACGCGGCCGGTTTTGTGGAATGGTCACAAGTGTTGTGACTTGTCACAGAAGGTCTGATCCTGATCATTCGTGTTGGGGACATGCGAGCGAGGGCATCCTATACAAAGAGTTTGTATAAGACCTGACCACGAAGTGTTAACATCTCGTTATATACATCGTTCATGATAGAGATTTCACTTCACTAGGATGACCATAGGTAACATGACCTCAATCCTGAGTGAGTTGGGAACTCCTGCCATAGAGGGCGATCCTTTGATTTCTATGAGTGCAAGTGGCCAGGTCGCCAATTCAAACCTACCATTTTGGGGATTTGTCTGATTTGGGAGCTAGGAACTCAGCTACATAATTCACTCCTTCCCCAAAACAGGGGTAAGTAGATAGATAGCTCCCTTAAGGGCTGATTCTGGGGCTTGAACGATGTGGTGCCACATACCTTCTCTTGGCCCGAGAGGTGTTCACACATAGTTGGACTATGTTGTATTGTTCATTAAAGGAATCAATGGTACTTAAGGAATGAGATGTAACTACAGGGGCAAAATGATAATTTGACCCAGCTATACTTACGAGCATCTGTGAAGGGTCATCGTACTCATGATTGGTTGTATCCCATGGACACAGAAATATATCTATGGTAAGAAAAGTTCAGTTGTTGGTCTTTAATGAAATGCCTGACAGTTAATGGATGGTGGATCTCGTGGTTAAAGAGTTTAGTCAGCTATTCACGGACCGTTGGGGCTTCGAACCACAGGTCCATTAGGTCCTCTGGGTAGCTTGGATAAAGTTAAGAACCAGTATTTGGGTTAATTTGAAATGTTCAAATTGACAAGAGGAAGTTCAATTATATATGATCTAATTGGACTGGTTAATTATATATGATATAATGGGCTAAATGTATGAGATACATTATTTTGGAGGAAATTAGATATAAATATGGTTTATATCAAATAGAGGAGAAAATACTGTAGTAGATATGTGATATCAAACTATAGGATAAAAATATAATATGATTATGTTTATTAATTAATTAGTTTGTTAATTATATGATAATTAATCCAAAATTCACGTTCGGACGTGGGTTAGTGGTGCAGAGTCGGTTATTGTAACCGATGAATTAAAATGAAAATAGTTTTCATTTTGTTCAATCGCCCAAAAGAATTCGCAAGAGCGCGCGTAGGTGAAAAGAGAACGATCGCTTAAAGAATCGAGAGCCTATACGATAGTTGCCTCGCGCCTAAACGATCGCACGATATTTCCTACACAATATCGGATAACTTCTCTAAACGATCGTATAATTGCGAATTTTGTTAAAAGATCGTATACCTTTTCCTAAATGATCGTTCAGTAAATCCTACACGATCGTGTAGCTTCTCCTAAACGATAAGCATTCTGCTATGCGATAGCGTCTTTTTTCCTCTCATTTGCTTATCGCCTACACGATTCGTGTTTCCTCCTTCCTCTACCGAATTCACCAAAGACCACGCTTTGGGTTCTCACTCCGAGAATACCCGGGGATTTTTACTAGTGGTGTCATCCCCACGGCATTCGTGTTCGTGCGGTTAACGCTGATGCTAGGCGTTAGTAGATCGTGTGGAGGGTTTCGCTGCATTGAGTTCCAAAGTGTCAAAGACTGTCTTCAACTGGTATGGAACTCTCTCCCTTGTTATTTATCTTCTTCTTAGCATGCCGATAATGAGTGTTTGTTTGCATAACTATATGTTGAATGTATACTATTGTATTTCGGTCACTGTGAGATCGGAGTGATCCGAACGTGCTCACGGAACTCTTCGGTAAGAGATCCTTCACGAACAACCAGTAACCGGGGATGACACCACCACGCGAAGCCCTTGGTATTCTCGGATGACAATCCAAAGGGTGGACTTTGATGGAATTGGTAGAGGGGAGGAGGAAAAAGTGAGCGTGTAAAACGAACAAGCAAGCAGGAGAAAGGGATGACTATCGTATGGTTGGGTGCTTGTCATTTAGGTTGGGGTACACAATGTTTGTAGGTTTAACTAAGCAATCATCTATCAAATGGTAAGCGATTGTTTAGGTCTGCTTGGCACGCTAAGCAATCGTATAGAAAACGTAAGCAATCATTTAGAAATCGCTAGCAATCGTTTAGTACACAAGTGTGCGATCATTTAGGGAAATGGACACATCGTATAGGCTCTCAACGCTAAGCGATCGTATAGATTCACACCGTGAGCGAATTTTCTTGCGTCTCTTATAAAATGAAAACAATTTTCATTTTATTCTTCATTTACAAGAACTGAATTCGAACTTCTCACTTTCACACGATTCCAGATAAATACTCAGCCAATTATCTCATAACCGCCTAATTAATTAAATAATAAATATAATCATATTATATTCCTAACCTATAGTTTGATATCATATATCTACTATAGTGTTTTCTCCTCTATTTGATATAAATCATATTTCTATCCAATTTCCTCCAAAATAATGTATCTCATACATTTAGTCAATTATATCATATATAATTAACTAGTTCAATTATATCATATATAATCGAACTCCCTCTTGTCACTTTAAACATTTCAAACTGACCCAAAAACTGATTCTCAAATTTATCGAAGCTACCAAGGGGACCTTATGGACCTATGGCTCGAAGCTCTAATGGTACGTGAATAGTTGACTAAACTCTTTAGCCACGAGATCCACCATCTGTTAACTGCCAAGCATTCTACTAAAGACCAACAGCTGAACTCTTCTTATCATAGATATATTTCTTTGTCCATCGGATATAACCAATCATGAGTATTCACAGATGTTCATAAATACAGCTGGGCCAATCTAATGTTTTGCCCCTATAGTTACATCTCATTTCTTAAGTACCACTAACTCCTCTAATGAACAATGCAACATAGTCTAACTATGTGAGAAAACCTTTCGAGCCAAGAGAAGGTGTGTGGCGCCACATCGTTCAAGCCTTGAAATCAGCCCTTAAGGGAGCTATCTATCTACTTACCCCTGCTTCGGGGAAAGAGTGAATTCCATCTTGTGTAGCTGAGTTCCCAGCTCCCAAATTAGACGAATCCCCAAAGTGGCAAGTTTGAGTCAACGACCTGGCCACTTACACCCATGCAAATCAAAGGACCGCCCTCAATGGCAAGAGTTCCCAACTCACTCAGGATTGAGGTCATGTTACCTATGGTCATCTTAGTGAAGTGAAGTCTCTATCATGAACGGTGTTATATAACTTGACATTAATACTTCATCGTCAGGTCTTATACAAACTCTTTGTATAGGATGCCCTCGCTCGCATGTCCCATACACAAATGATCAGGATCAGACCATCTGTGACAAGTTACAACACTTGCAATGATTTCACAAAGCGGGTCGCATCCGTAGCATTTCCAGGATAAGGTTTCCCTCCTATATCCATATACTACAAACCATTTTGGTTATCACTTAAGACACGATCCACTTGTATGTCACCACATACATGCTTAAGTTACATACAAACAACCAGGGATTTTATGTTTATTGGTTTGCGGTCAAGCAAATAAAACATACAACTGAGTAAAATCAAGATGTGAAGCACTTTTTAAATAAGAACCTAAATCCAATAAACCCCTTGTACACCTCCAAATGGATTGTTGGTCGTTTCTGATTTTACTTCTGGTTCGTGGACTCTTGACCTTTCAGATTGATTTTTTCAAATTGTGGGGCTTTAGAAGGTTGGGCGTTTGGATAATGTTTTCTCCATATTAATTTTAAAAAAGAATTTTAAATATTTATTTTATTGCCAACATGAGCATAGCTCTAGAGGCATAAATTTGTACTATTAAACTTGAGAACAGAAATTTCATCCCTCAACCTTACATGTTGTTCCAAAAAAATTAAATAACTTTTAACATTTTTCTAATTGTTATAACTCTCAGTTTGACCAATTAACATGTTTTTATTTGTCCTAAAAACAAGTTTTAAATTGTAATTTCAATCATACATCTTTGGTTGGATACTCATTTTATGGTCTGTTTGGTTGACAATATGGAAATAGAAATTTAAAAAAATTCAATGAAAACAAAAGTATATTTCATGTTTTCAGATATGTGTTTGGTAACACAATTTGAATTTCAATTTCAATTTAAACAAGTGTTCAAAATGTGTTTGATAATATATTTATGAATCATAAAATTAATTATAGTTACTCACTAAATATATATATTAAAAATTATATATCCAACGGAATCTGGTTTACTTCATTTTAATGTATGAATTTTAAAATAGAATGATATAGCATTAAATTACATGTAAAAGGTAAAATAAAATGAAATGTACCACTATAGTAGTAAAAACTTTTCAATGTTATTTGATATTTGTGAAGGAAAAAAAATGTCTTAACTGTTGGGAGCATGGGTGAATCATCCAAGACAAAAGCACATGCCAGCATCAAAGAGTCTTTTGCATTGGGAGCATACCTCCATTAGTACTTTAATATTATGCTTTGGAAATCGTTTTAACCATGGTTAAAATTTCAAATATCACCCTTAAAATGTATATTTACTGTTACACATTTTTAAAAAACTTTATACTATCACTTAATTATGTTAGTTGGTTCTTGATGTCATCACCTAATCTTATTTTCGCATGACATCAATGATAAATTTATAACTTTGGAAAGAACGTAATTTGTAATATGGAAAAATTTGTACAATAATATGATATATTACCACACAAGATTTGATGTTTAGGTCAGAAAGTGTAACTATATAGCAAATAAAGAGTTTGAGAATTATAATGGACTTACTTCTTTTGAAGTCATACTAATGCATTTGTAATAAAACTCTGACCTAGAGCATTCATCTAGGGTTTTTGAGCTACCTTCAGCATACACGACCTCATCCTTGACTTAGGAAGTTGGTTTGTGCTTTTTATGCAAACTTGAGGCGTAAATAGACTATAGAACGCTCCATTTATCAAACGAGGAAGGTCAACCTCAACCTCAGCTATGGTTGAGGCCTAGCAAGAGAGTTTAGGTCTGATCCAAACTCCTCTCTTTCCATGCTTAATTTCGTCATTTTATTGATCATATAGTTGGCAAACTCCATAAAATCACCCATACACATTGGCAAAATTAACTTTTTAGCCAATAGTTATCTTACTAGGGAAAAAATACAATAGAGATTAAATAATTTGTTTGTGAGTTTTTTTCTTACGATAATTTGTTTGTGAGTTTAAGTGAAGGATAACTTTTTTTTTTTTTTTTTTTTTTACTTATTTTGAACTTTTTTAGGTTTAAATTGTAGTTGGATCTTTTAAACTTTTAAGTTCATTCTATTTGTTTTTAAACTTTATAAATGTTTATTTTGGTTGTTTAAATCCCCTTATTTAGTTATTGAAAAAAAAAATTGTAAACTATTAAGGGATATTTAGATTACATATATTATTTCATATATATATATATATATATATATATAATGTCTGAAATTTAAATATTTGATATAATTAATGTCTGTATTTGGCTTGCTCGAAGTTCAATAAATATGTTTGATTTATCAATTTTGAATAAAGAAACTAAAACTAAATAATTGTTTATTCAAATATAAGAGAACAAGTAATATAGTCATAACTAAATCTAATTATTTAATATATTGTTGTATTGATTAATTATTTAATCACTAAAAATATCAATAAATGAATATTTTTTTTAATTAAACATAATTTAAATTATTTTATTTAATTAATAAATTAATTAGAATATTAATAATTGATAATAAAATTTTATATTAAATAGTTAAGATAACATAAAATATTAATGTTAAATGTATTAGTTGAAATTTATTAAGTCTAAATAATATATGATATTTTATAAATAAGTAATAGTATTAGTAATGATTAATTGATATTAATTTATTAATTAATTAGATTCTATCCATCTCCCTAGTATAAGAATCCCACAAGCATGGAGGATACTAAAAATCCATGTCAAATGAGTTTTAAAGTTCTCTAACTAATAATATTTTGGAATTTAAAAAAGTGAAATTTTTTCAAACAAACAAGGATATTAAGGGTTTGTTTGGTCGAGAATCTGAAAACATAAATTTGAAAACAATGGGTTAAATGAAAACAAAGTTTTATTTCATGTTTTAAGATATGTGTTTAAATTCAAAAATTGAATTCTAATCTAAACAATTGTAAACTATTTGTAGTTACCCACTAAATATTACTTGACAATAAATTATTGTTAATTTATTTATGAACATGTTTTACGTTAAAAAAATTGTATAACTATTGTTTTGTAATATTATATAATTTATAGAAAAAATAAAAAAATTTGGTCTCCATGATTTGGAATAAGTTAAGATTTAAGTCTTATAGTTTATAATTATACCCTATAGTTTAATAAAAACTTCATAATAAATAGTCCCTATCGTAGGGGCTACTTAAGAGAATTTAACGAACCATATGGACTTAAAAAACATAAGAACTAAATTCTAAATTTTAAAATCATATAGACTAACTTTTAATTTTATCCAAACCATAAAGACCAAACTTAAAATTTAACCTAATTTAACTTATAATACATTACATAATTACATATTTTAATTTTTTTAAAAAAAGTCAAATTGAATTTATAACATGACATATTATATTTATAAATATTTTTATCTTTATTTGATATAATTATGCATTTTAAATTTTAAAATTCAAATTTTGGATTAAAAAAATTATTTTTAGAATTTGCACTATTTGGATAAAAGGATTCAAAAATAGTTTTCAGTTGTCTGCTAAACATATATTTGCTGAAATCATTAAATTTAAAAATATAGAATAGAATCTAGATGATGAACCAAATAGGTATATGTCTGAAATTTCATGATAATATTTGTGAATGACCTAAGAGAATTTTAGTTAAACCTTCATTTTGGGTCAAAATATTTATTAGTTGACCACTAACAAGTTACAACAACCCGCAATTAAATTGTTTTTCACATTATTTTTTATATTATTAAAATGACAATTAAAAGCCAAAAAGTAAATGGCCATTTAATTTTAACATCCCATTATTATTTTGAAGATAACTTGTTTTTTCTTTAAATGGCGAGAAAAATCTATTCGCCGCAGACGAAAAATTAAAAAATAAAACAAATAAAACAAAAATAAATAGAATAATGGTCAAAAGTTCTGGAAAGATCCCACACACCGTTTCGATTAGATCATAAACTACAACAAAAAATTCGAGAAACCAATGTGGACCCCACGCTATCACATTTACAATTCCAATATTTCGACACAACACACCGACGCTTTCATCAATTATATAAATTATAATTACAAATACTTTTTTTTTTTTTTTTTTACCTCACCCAACTAGTGAGGATAAGATATAACATTTTCAAACAATAAAATAAAATATAGCATAAATAACTGAGTATAAAAATACTCAACTCTAACTCAAATCTAATTCAAATTTGTCAAATTTTAACTTTCAACATTATTGAAATATTGATATAGTATGATTTTGTAACTTAATAAGTTTAAATTTTTTGGGTTCTTTAGTTTAGTTGTATAGAGAATTTTCTAGGATACACAATCTTTATTTTCTGTTAAGATTTTTCTTTCAAAATAATTGTTTGTTATTGTTAGACTCTGTATCATGCGCTAAAGAGATGTTGAATTTTTATAGAATAATTTTTCATAAAAATTAAGATATATAATCACACTCCAAATTTAATTGAACTCTTATCTTAAATTAGTAGTTAGAAATTTTAGTGTAGCTTGTTAAACATAATCACTAAAGTCAAAATGAAATAAAATAACTGAACATTAAAAAAAAATTGTAAAATAAACAGCTCATTCTCCAAACCAAACCAGCAGCCAGCGGGCCCCACCACTACACACACTCTCTCTCTACAAAGGTGTATCCAGAAAATACTAATAAATTCAAAATTAAATTATATAAAAAAAAAAGTACCAAAAAATTAAAAATAAACTAAAAAGAAGAGACTGCTGATAGAGTAAAATGACGATTTAGTACAAGAAAAGAGAGGAAATCATAGTGGTAGCAATGGCGGCGACAACGACGATAACGGAACCTTTCACGTGGACGGCTGAGCTTCCCGGAGTACTGGTTTGTGCCTCGGCGGTGGGTGCATTGGCCGGCGAACCTTCCGGTGTTTCGGACGGAGGAGCAGGTGGTGACGCGGCGAACGGAGATGGAGCCTTCGCGCTAGGGCTTGGACTCGGAGCCAGAGACGGTGTCGGTGAAGGCGAACTCACAGGCTCTGGTGCTGGTGCCGGAGAAGGAGACTTTCCAAACAACTCCGAAGGGAGCAACAGACTATCGACGCTGAAAATAGCGAGAGGAGTCGCGTCGAGGACTGTATCGGCGATTCTGGAGGGTCCGATTCCGGTGTGTAGAGTAACCGCATCTCCGGCCGTAGTCGTGGTAATGTCGAACTTTCCGGCGCTGCCAGTAGCCAGAGTGTCGATCGGATCCTTAGTCGTCTTCAAAGCTCCGATCGGAGTGTAACCGGGCAGAGCATGGTATAGAAGAAGCGAAACAACTTCAGCATTAGTAAGTTTACTCAGATCTGGAACTCCATCGGCTTTAAACGCTTCGTCGTTCGGCGCAAATATAGTCAATCCTTTCTCGACCGCCGATTCATAGGTCTTAATCACACCATTAGAAACAATCAGCGACGCAAACGTCTTACATCCAGCTTTCTCAAGAGCAGCCGTAATGTTAACATCGGAAGCCGACGGAGCCGGTGCCGTCAAAATCCCCGACGCTACAATCGGCGCACTGATCTCAATAACCGAAATGTTGTACGGAATACTCACAACTGACTTCGTGTAGCTGGATTCGAGTTTAGATCCAGGCGCGGCAGAGCCGAATGCGACCTTACCGCCCTGGAGATCGGTAATGTTGACGAAACCTAGATTTCCAGGCGCATGGCCGGTGGTCTGGTAAAGCGTAGTGGAGAGAGTGGTTCCGTTGGAGATCTTGTGGAGTTTCGCCGGATCGTAGTAGTCCAAGACGATGTGGAGACTGAGGAGGTTTTTGATAACGGAGAGAGGATGTTTGGCGACGACGGGGGAGAGAGCGCCATTGGAGACGACAAGGACGGTGATGGTCTGACGGCTGTTGATTTCGTCGGCGAGTCTGGTTTGCTGCAAGTAGTTGCTGAAATCACTATACTCAGGGTAGTCTTTGAGCATGTCGGTGATATTGTGGGCGGAGACGATGGCGGCTGCGGTGGCGAAGGCGAGGAAGAGGAGAAGGGATTTGGAAGCCGCCATGGGAGAGGAGAGAGGAGAAACAGAGAGGAGGATGAAGAGTGTGGGTTTAGAGAGGGGAGAAGGGTAATAAAAGAGAGAGTGGTTAAGTTAGTTAACTAGGGTTAAGGGGGCAGGTAACTAGAGTTAGGGGTATTTTGGGGAATATGAGAAAAGAGAGAGAGTGTGCTTTTGGACACAGCTGGAAATAACAAAAGTGGTTTATGTGCTTGGCGTATGGCACAGAGGTGGCTTCTTGCTTTCTCTTACTTTAGACGAAATTACGCTTTTGTCCCTGAGATTACTACTTGCATGAGGAGAATTATTAAAATGGTTTTTTTTGGAGCAACGGTCACATTACTAACGGTAAACTGAGAAGAACGTTGAAGTTTGTTGTTATTTGTGGGAATTTTTCTTTTTCATTATGAATAATTTTAAAAATTTTGTATTTTGTTCCAGATGCTTTACTTATTAATTAACTACTTAAATATATAACAACATTTCTAAAGAATGGTAAATATAAGAAAATTTATAAATTTCGTTGTCAAAATTTAGTTTACACTGCAAATGTTTTTTTTTTGGGGGGGGGGGAAGAAATAATCCAGAATAGGTCTGGAGACGATTTCAAAAATCAAGAGTTAACCTCAAAATTTGAATAATGTATGGGAACACAATTAAAAGTTTAAAACATAGGTCCAAAGGTTATATGCATTTTATATAATGTAATGGAGGGCAAAATAGGAAATTGAAGATGGAAGGTTGTTTTTGGAGAAGAAGTGAGAGGCTGTGTCCCGTGGAAGGGTAGTTGAATGAATGGGATCCCTTCTGCTTTTTCTCTTTTTATTTTATATATTTATGTATATAATTATTTTCAATATTCATCTTAATATTTTATAAAGAATAATTTCCACCCATTTCATGCACTTATGACTTATGGGACACTCAAATGTGTCACTTACATCATGACCCCTCTTCTATGGTTGGGATAATTCTCCAACTTTATATATATATATATAATTGATTATCTCAAAAAAAACTCAAAATTTGTTGATGAAATAATAATGTTACATTAAATGAAAATTTCATTAATGAAACGATATGATATGATATTAAAACGAAATTTATGTTTTATTCTATTTTAGTTTTTAAGATTTTGTGGTTATTCAAACATTTTGTACCATACACAAAAAAGTCATATACATTTGTGTCTTTAAATTGATTCGTAAAAAAGTAATATAAATAGGTATTTGTTCATTTACTCGATAAATTAGCTAAGGCCTACCTCAAAGAGGCTCTATGGGAGGCTTGTTGTGACTACTTCCATCGTGGGATCGACCTGACCTAAGGCATATGCATAAGGTGAGGCAAAACAAAAATTGAATGGACTTGTTCACCTTCCTTCATGACCTATGATTAGGTTATCGACGGACTTGGATTTACATATACAACAAATGAAACCTTTTCCTCAAGATCAAATCTATTCATCAAAAAATTTGTAAGACATGCTCTTGTTCTTTGTGCAAAAGGTTGTAGAAACAAAGCTCCATAATATTTGAAATTGTAAGTATGCCCAAAACTATATGGAGATGTAGTTTTCCAGAGTTAACATATATGAACACTAACTGTGTTGGTTTTACTTCTCTTTTTTGTAGTATCTCTTGTGCTTCTAGTCAATTAGAGTTTTAAGTCTTGCTTTGTCATTTGTTGTATTTTGAAACTATTGGAAACAGTAGGGCCCTCAGAACGACGAACGGTTAATCGTCAAGGCACAGCGGTCAGGCAAAGAGCAAAACCTACAAAACATAAACTCGTTATAGGCTGAGTCGAGGAGCTCGCTCTCTTTAAGACGTTTCCGACTCTGCCCAAGTGTGCAAGCAGGTCTGAAAATTGTCACGTCGTCCCCAGGATAAAACAGCCAAATGAAAACCAATCGAAAATGCACCATTTCCGACCGGAACGTATACCCTTTCTAAACTCACTACTCGGAAAGCTAAGATGGAGGATGAGAGGAAATTGAAGTAAGAATTTAGAAAATGAATTCTGTGTCTTACGAACTGCTGAAGGTCTCGCCTTTTATAGGCCTTCAGCGTCGAAACGGACCGTTTTAAAATTAATCAACGGACCGTTTTAAAATTAATCAACGGACCGTTTTAAAATTAATCAACAGACCGTTTTAAATATAATCAACGAACCATTTTAAAATTAACCAATAGACCATTTTAAAAATAATCAATGGATCGTTTTAAATATAATCAATGGACCGTTTTAAATATAAATTTGCACCCAACACAAACCAATGTAACTCTCTATTTTTAAGCTTTACTAAGAAGGGTGCATCTTGATCTTATGTAGTGGGTGTCAGAGTTCATGGAGGACATGGATTAACATATTCATTAGAGAAGGTTGAGATCTTCAAAAATCCTAACAGCCCTCTCACTCATCTGATAAATAAAATTTTAATCAATGAAAATCCACTACTACAAATTTGGTCTTTTTTGACGTAGAGAATTTTTGTTTTCTTGATGGTCATGATAAAAGACCATCAAGAAAAATGCATTTCTTGACACAATTAATTTTTATATTTAACTTGACGTACATGCACGTCGAGAAAAATATATTTCTTGACATAAAAATATGTTAAGTTTCGTCAAAATGGTGAATTCCTGGTTTTTGGATTCGTTGATGACCAAAAATCATCAAGAAAACCTCTTTCTTGACGGGTAATGGTCAGCATTACTTGACAGGCATGGTCCATCAACGAATCTACCCGTCAAAAAATAATATCTAATTCACGCGCAATTTCAATTTTTGGCACATGGATGTAGTCAAGCAAAAACGACGTGGTTTCCATGTAGGTTTTTCTAATGGTCAATGCCCTTCAAGAAAAATGGTTTCATTGATGGGCAAGGAATCGTTCCATGTAGGTTTTTGCCCATCAAGAAAAATGGTTTCGTTGATAGGCAAAGGCCATCAAGGAATCTTGGGCCCTCTTCCTTTTCAAAAATAAATTTGTTTAGGTATCTTCTCCCCCAAATCTTCAAGAACCCTAATATTGTCGTTGCCCAAGTGAAGATCGTTGTTGTCATCGCCGCCGTGAAGAACATGGTTGTCGACGCCAACGTGAAGATCAACTGTTGTCATGCCACCCATATGAAGATCGACTGCTGTCGTGCCGCCCAAGTGCAGATTGACTGTTGTCGCGCCACCTAATTGACCATGATGTTCGACTGCTACCCAAAATCGAACCTGCTCCGCCGCCATGACTTAGAACACAACTGTCGTGACACCTCAATTTGACCCAGTCGGTTTGTTTCTAAACTGATTTCTTACTTTCTATTTCATTATGTGGTGTATGGATACGTTTTGCGGAATTTATGTTTATGTTTGTTGTTGGGTTTTTTGGTTTCTAATGTTATTGTGCAAAAGATTGAATTTAATTTCCGAAAAAATTTTAGTTCATATCTATGAAACAAATAAAATATATGACATAAAAGATGAAATTTAAAACTTTGAAAGAACAAAAAAAAATTAATCAAAATACTTTCAATCTATGAGATTGATTTAGTCTAAGTATATATATTTTGTTTATAACATTCCAATTTCTTAACTATAGTGATTAATAATTGGGTTTCAATACTTTAAATTTTGTTTTTATCATATGAAAAGTATTATTAAGATTTGATGAAATTTCTTATCAATGTGTATTTGATAAACTCGTTAGAGGTCAATGTGTTTGCAAACAACAAAAGCTATGTTAACAATTAAAATATAGGATCTTAATTGTTAGAGTATACTCAACCTTTGGACATAATTGTTATGAAATTAAATATACATAAATTAAATTACGAAGTTAACTTACTAAATGGAACAAGACTAAAAGCATAAGGACTAAAGAAATGTTTTAAGTTTTTTCCCTTACTTTTTTTTTTTTTTTTTTGGTGGATTTCCTCTGTATTCTATGGAATGACTATCCTACAGATATGGTGGTCACTTATATGCTTTATTGTTGTTGGAGTTACTTATATAGGTTGATTAATTTAGCTATTGAATGACTATCTTGCAGTTATGGTAGTCATTTAGATGTTTTGTTATAAGTTTAGTTTAAGTTAAGGGTGACCACCTTATATTAGTATAATGTGGTTTGTGTCATAGGTTTGCTTTTTTAAGAATGACTATATATTAATAGTTTTGGCTCATTGGCCTCATTTATTTAATGAAATCGCGATACATTAAAATTGTCAACAGTGATAAGGTTCATGTTGAATTTTGTGAATGAGGAGATGGAAGATGAATATCTTCATATCCCAATTCCTAAGCGGATTTTTTAGTATCAATTTAATTTCTACTTGATGAAGGATAACATCTAACAATTTTGTCAGATAGAGGAATTAGTACTTTAGTTATAACAGGTTATATAGCATATGTACTAATTGCTAAAATGATTTATATTACTGATATAGTAAAACATTTCTAATCTTAAAATTTTTTGTTTTGCTCTTAGATGTTTATGTGAATCTGATCCAAGTATTATGGAGGAATATGCATTCATCTATCCTACACAAATTTCAAGTGGTTCACGCACTGATGAACAGAGAGCTCAATTATTCATGTGCAATAGGTTGGTGTCAATGAAAAATAAGTTATTGATATGTCGGTGTAATCTCAGTTAAGTTTTAGAAAACGATTATTTTTTGTAGTTTTTGAATTGTAATTATTTTTATTTAACTTTATCGAGATGTTTTTTATATAGATTTCATTGGATAGTATTTGTTATCTCCTTTCGAACTAATACAGTTATTCAATTGACCCTATGGGACATGGTGTCCAAGAGGGGCTAAAGACTATGGTCAATATTTTTAAATATTTAATAATTATTCCACAGTATGTATATTATGTAAACATTCTGATAGCTTGTGTGTATTTTTTAGGGCCATAATATTATTTTATGCTCGAACAAATCCAAAACCTCGACTTCTGGTCCCTGTTAAGGTAAGCATTTCAATTTTGATTAAATGATAATATACGTTTGATTAAAATATTTGTTTACTTATAACGTGGGTTGAAATATATGTGTACATATAGTGTGCTCAATGACCAGGTAGTACATGTTGGGGTGTATGTCCTAAAGCCTCGTAGTTTTATCTTAGTTGAATCAGTGATTGATTAATTTTATATTACTCATGCAATAATCCATTAACCTAAGATCCAAGGTTCATCTGTAACTTGAATATGTATGTGGAGACATATAGGTGAATCATGATAACCTAAATGGTCTGTAGTATATGGATAAAGTTGGGTGTCTTATCCTGATAACACTATTGATACGGCCCGCTTTATAGTTGTTACAATTATTGTAAAATACTATAAATAATCTGATCCTAATCATTCTTGTGTAGACATATGAGTGGAGGTATCTTCTACGAAAGAGTTTGTATAAAGGCTGGACCACGAAATGTTAAGTCTCTCTTAATAACGTCGTTGCTAGAAGAGACTTACAAGATGACCATAAGTGACTTGACCTTAATCTTGAGTGAGTTGTGAACTCCTGACTATAAGAGCGGTTCTTTGATTTGTATGGGTGAGAGTGGCTAGATTCGTCGACTCAATAAGCCTACCATTTTGGAGATTCATCTGATTGGAGAGTTGGGAACATAGCTATACAAGAAGAAATTCACTATTTCTTTATAATTAGGGTAAGAAAATAAATTGTTCCCTTAAAGGTTGATTCTGTAGCTTGAACAATGAGGCGTCTCACCCTTTCCTGGCTCGAGAGGGGTTTGGTCATAGTTAGACTATGGCTAATTGTTCATTAGAGGGATTAGTAGTACTTAAAGGAGTTAGATGTAACTACAGGCTAAAGGTAATTTGACTCAGCTATATTTACAAGCAATTTGTGAAGGGTCGACGCACTATTGATTGGTTATATCTAATGGACACAGAAATATTTTTATAGTGCAAAGAGTTTAGTTATTGGTCTTTAGTGGGGTGGCCAACAATTAAATAATGTTGATTAAAAGAGTTTAATCAGTTAATCTCATATCATTGAAGCTTCAATCTTTAGGTTCATAAGATCCCCTCTTAGCTCGATGAGGATTAGTGAGAATCAAATTAATTTTGGTTTAATTTGAATTATTCAAATTAATTAAAGGAAATTAATTGTATAAGATGCAGTTTAATAATGTATATTAATATATAATATAATGTATGTTGATACATTATATAACTTTTAGATAGAAATAAATATTTAAATATGATTTAAATATTAATTATATAAATGTGATTCATGTAAAAACTATATGTTAAAATTTAATGTGAATATGATTCATATAGAATTAATATAGTTTTATGAGAAAAATAAATATTTGAATATGATTCAACTATTAATTAGTAAATATGAGTCATATAGAAACTATATGTTAAAATTAATATGAATATGATTCATATTAAATTTATATAGTTTGATGAGAGGGGTTGTTGTTTGAATGTGATTCAAATATTAATTTATATGAATGTCATTTATATAAAAACTATAGGTTAAAATTAATATGAATTTTATTCATATTAATACCTTAGGTTATTTGACAGTAGAGATGTCCACGGGGCGGACGGGGCCGGAGATGCCATTTCCCATCCCCGTCCCCACTCCCATTTCATTCTCCATCCTCATGAAATTTTTCACGGGGATCAAGGCGGAGATTCCCTGCAGGAACTTCGGGGGGACGGGTTCCCTGCAGAAAATTTTTCCTATTACCTTTTTTGTTTTTTGTAAAAAGCCAATTGCCAATTAATTTAAATCACTAATGTGAGCAAACTTTAGTTAAATAATTAACTTTATTACTAATTGTTTATTATAGTTAGTTTTACATGGCAATTTGAATAAATTACTCAAATTTTGGCCTAAAAAAGCCAATTAAATTTTTTTAGTAGAAATAAATAAATATAAATCAAATAATTCACATATAATCTAAATTTAAATATTCAATTTAAACATATTCATTATCTTTCCCAATAAATAATCAAATTTGAAATTTAAATGTAATATTTATACAATAATAATAATAACATAACATTAGATAACTATACTAAATAAATATGTAGAAGCTAATCAGGGTGGGGACGGGTAACGAGGTGGGGGCAGGGGTGGGGACAGGGAATGTATTCCCCGTCTCCATCCGCGTTTAACTCACAGAAAAAAAAATTTCCTACTCCCTCCCCCATTCCCCGCCTAATCGGGGAATCCCGCCTCAAATGGGGCCCCGTCCCCATGGAGAAATTGGACATCTCTATTTGAGAGAATAATAAACTATAGTTTATGTTATATGTGATATAATATTAACTACAGGGTATATGTTGTATGTGATATAACATATTGTTAATATATATATTAAATTCAAATTTAGAATTTGAATTTAATTCTTTCAAATTTAATTAAATGAAAGGGAGGGAGTAATAATTCCCTCATCTGTCAATCTCTCATTCTCTCACATAAAAATGTGGAGAGAGAAAGTGTTCTCTCTCTTATGGTTTCTTCCTATTCTCTACGTTTTTGCAGAAGAGTTTTTTGGCACAAATTTTGTCTCTCAATCATCTCCTTCCTTCTTCCCAAAATTGAGTGCAAGCTCACACATCTGCACGATTCTCATCCCTGAGAATAACGGAAAAAATCTCATGGTGGTGTCCGGTTGCGGTGTTCGTGAGATTGGGAGAAGACGACACGAATTGAAGAGGAACGTGAAGAATTGGTCTTTAAGGGTATGGGATTTCTTAATCTCTTCCTCTCTAATTAACAGTAGAAGCATGCTTAATAGGTTTTGTGTACCCTGTATTTTCGTCCTCTAATCATTGTTCTGTAAAATCAAAATTGGGACACGATCTTTTCTGCTCTGAGTATTCACCTACACCTTCAGACAAAGTGTGGGTACTATATTATGAAGTTCATGCATGACATAGCAAAACACAGAAGCAAAATAATTACATATGTGGTATGCATTTTCTTAGACTATCTTCTTTAACTATAATGTTTACACCGAATATAATTTTGTTAATAAATTACATTTACTTGTTTGCAATTGACAAGACAAACACCTTACAATCAATTGGAATTAGATGCGGTGAAAGTTGAGTATTGTGACTTTATAAGAAGCTACATATGAAGAATCTTTGTTATACGATGCATCAATAGTTTAGTATATATGAGTTTAGGAGATGAGATATGAGGTCAATTTTAGTAGGGTTGGATATTTATATGATCAAATTTTTAGATACTGATTGTTTGTAGAAACGTTGTTTTACTAATTTATTAATGAAAATTACTTGGTTGATTCATTGGATAGTAAGTTTATTAAATACATTACTTGTTTCAATGAGATGGTCTGGTGATACGAATTTAGATATGTACCATTGAAAATTTGGAGTTGTGTATAATTGGTGGATTGCAAGATATCTGTGTAGTTGGTGGGTTTGCAGTAGTTGAGTGAAGTTGTGTAAAGTTGTTGCTTTGCAAGAGTTGTTTGAAGTTATTGGTTTGTAGTTATGCTACAAACTTTCTATAAGTGATTTGGTGTATTTTGTTGTTTGTGTATAAAATATAGGTATTATGTACCATGAGTGTAAATGCAAATTTCATATTAAAAGCTTGTTTGGGATCGACTACATTGGTATATGAGGGGTTACAATGACCCGAATTTTTTTACTTTTTTTTCAAATCGATATAGTTTATGGGTAAAAGACGTCAACAAAAGTATATAGTTGGCGCTTAAAAGCTGCCAATAAAAACATTTTCTTGACATGCAAAACACGTCAATAAAAAGGATTTTCTTGACGTCCTTAAAAAATAATTGATTGGCAAAAAAAGTAAATATTACCTTACTTTGACATTTGAAGCGTAACTATAAAAGAGCTTTTCTTGACATTTTTTCCATATAATTGATGGGCAAAAAATGTCAAAGTACCCTTTCTTGATGGCCAAAAACGTCATAAAAGGATTTTTGGTGATGTTTTTTACAATCAAAAAAATTGGTTTTCTAGATGGTCAAACTTTCTTGATGTTTGCTTTTTTGACTTTTTTGGCCATTAAAGTAGACTTTTTTTACATTTTTTGTCCATCAATAAAGGCCAAATTTGTAGTAGCGATCTCTGAAAAACAACTCATACAAACTCGACCCTGATACTTTCTTTTAACATGGGATTAGTGGGCATTAGTTCTATTATACGTAATTCCAAAGGTGAATCTATGATTTCGATGTAAAAATCTAAAAAATTCATTGGTTTTATGGCCCTAGTTGAGGTTGTTTCACTCATGGATGGTATCACTATAGTTGAGGAAACATAGATCTATCTTTTTTGGATTGAACCAAACGTATTGGTCTCTAAAGTTTATTTGAAAGTCGGGATTGTTTCAACAATGAACTCCGCCTTTTTATGGATGATACTCGTCTTTTTCATCAAGGAGAACTCACTACTCTAACCTCTTTAATTCACGAAACATTAATTATACTACTCATGGTCTGACTTATTATACATGGTTGTGTCTTGCGACATATTAACACTCCAATTGTTATTTATATTTTTGTTTTCCTAAAAAAGGTTAAGGTTAACTAAATATATACTAAAGAATCAAGCAAATGCTATAACTAATGAAATGTTGTAAAATTTGAGGAGCACAACGAGAACACGGATGGTAATAAAATATAATATAATATTAAAATAAATAAAATATAATATATATATATATATAAGTAAAATAAAATAAAATAAAATAATAAAAAAAGAGAAAATTCTCAAATTTCTCCACTTTCTTCAATTTGTATGGAATTTGCCCAATGTGTGTGTAATTTTAAAATCCACCAAATGCCACTATTTATAGGCAAAGTGGCAAGTAGGATGTGGACTACGGGGTGAATAATTACAAGGCACAAGGACAACATAAAGGTGACACATGGCTTTTGGGACACTAAGCAATAGGCGTCTATTTATTATTATAATATTCATAATATGAAATACATTTTCTTTTTATTGCTTAATAACTGACTATAAAATAATATAAAAAATTATGGACCAAAATAAAATTTATTAAGAAAAAATATGTAACAAGATTTACGACAAACTTTTTTAACATGACTAAACTAATATGGTTGATATATCTTATGTAAATTATCTTTGTAATTTTTTTTTAGGAGAGAGATTCAAGCTTCTCGCCTATTAGCAATAGTATAATTATCTCCTTTAAAAATAATATATATAATATAACTCCACTTTTTGTTTTTTTGTCTGAAAAAATAATTTCAGAAAATTGTTAAAATAACCCTAAAATGTTCCCCTTTTACAACTATCACACTTTTTACTTGTTCAAATAATTTTTCTCAGTGATTCTCAATTGAGATCAAGTCCTAAGTTAGAAAAAAAAACAATTTTTTCATCATATATCCAAACTATTGATTCTTTCGGATTTTCTTTGTGCAATTGACTAGAATGACACTGAAATTTTACATAATTTTTCCAAATCTTACTTAATCTTTTCAAAATTTTAAAAATCATATGCAATCACTCGAGATTCATTTGGATGATTAGTAAGTAAGCCCATTTGTAAATTAAGATGATTCTGAAACATGAACTGAGTGTAAGACTTGGAACATCATGGAACATTTGATATAAGATTTGACTTGGAAAGATGACATAGGTGTTCATCTCGGGCGAGATTTCACCAACAAAGCCCAAAAAAATTGATAGAAATCTTGTTATTCAAATCTCGGTGGTTAATCTTGACTAGAAGGCACCAACAAAAATATTTCAACGAATTTTCTAAAAATATACTAGTTGCAAAAGATGTAAACTTTTGAAGGTTATTTCTAACCTTTTTCCAAATAATTTTGGAGGAAAAAAATGGTACAGCGAGGAAGATTGTTAGAACTTTTTTTTTTTTTTTTTTTTTTTGTGCAAAAGAGCTTACAGTTTCTTGCCCTACCCAGTTTGCCCAACAAAGGATTTATACTTTAAATAAATAAATAAACAATAACTTATACATTATTATATAGTTAAAAAAATCGCATGTAATTCCAAAAAAAAAATCACATAGACTAGGTATATCACATGATTGTTGATTTTAAATCCATTCCTAAGAAAAATAACGTTTTGAAAGAACCAACTTTTAAAAATACAAATTGGCTGAACATATTATTAAGAACTTCCAATTTTTCTCACCCAGTAACATTTTTTAAATTGAATAAAAGAAGGGTGATGGGTGATCCAAAAATACCATTGATCTCATGAAAATAAGATAGCAACCCTTCTTCACAACCATATAAACCATATGTAAATTGCAGTCAATTAAGTAATAGTAAAGTTGTAAATATATAGTTAGTTTCCAACTCAAAACTTTTGAATTTCATCTCTATTAGTAAGATCCATTCGCAAGAGTACAAGTCAACCTGCAAGCATGTCACGACCCTATTCCCTCTAAGTCTTCATTACTTACATGACTTTTATCGATCATTGGGCCAACTCATTATCCATAATGGTTACTTTTCACACCACATTGCTATCGATAAATATGAATAAATCAAAACTTAGTACAGAAATAAAATTGATAGAAACTTACTTACTACGACAAAACATCAATTATAACTTAACCAAAAAGAAAAACATTCTCATCCAAAATTCGAACCATAAACTTCACAAACAAGCGCAATCATTCTCATATGAAACAATAGAGCACAAGATGGTTGGCTTTCATCACATAATCTGTTTCTGATAAGAATTTCAGAATCTTGCCTTTGATTTCACAGTTGAATGCTTGGTAATTTTTGGAACAAATCTTCCCTTTTAGAGCACACATTCTGCTAACTCTCCTGTACTTGGTTAGTGATGTAGAGAGAGATTCCCATCCCACTGCCAGCTTATGGCCCCCACAATCGAACAAAACTTCCTGCTGCCCAACACAACCACCACCATTAATGCAAATCCAGCTGCCAACTAAGAATGCTGAGATTTTCAAGATGCGAGTTCAAAAAAATTTCACCAAAACTTTGTTTCACAGTTCTACTCCAGCATACTCTCAAGGCATCCTTACATAGTTCCAAATATTATTAAAAATACACATAAAGTTCGCCCTTTGTTTAAAAAATACATCTATACTTTTAATAGTTGTAATATGATCCTTCACCTTTTATAATGGATCACCTTTTATAATTATTTCAAAACTACTTTAGGAGTAGAAACCCTTTAAATTTCAGACAGAAATCAAGGCTTCAAACAGTGTGTCAATGACCTGGAACGGTGTGATAATCAAAATTTTCTATTATAGGCCGCATAGCTACACGATTCCAAGTCTCAATCCCATCTGAAATTCTAAAAAGGTTCTACTCTAATGGTATAGGTTTAAGTCATTTTTTAAAGGTTAAGAGTAATATTGTAACTATTAGAAGCATTGAGATTTTACAGGAATAAGTTCATGAGTATATTCATCACGATGCATTGGCCATGGGGGCATATGCAGACTCAGGACGGAGGGAATTCAACATCGCAGAAAACAGGATGGCTGCTTAAATGGCAGCAAATTCTGACATCAGATGGTTATGATTGTAACCTCAAATTAGTAAGGTGTTCTTTCGAATAAAGGCTGTAAAGCAACTGCCAGGTCATTATTTGTGTTGTTATGTGGTGTGTAATAATATTCCAGCTGATTGGCAGCAAAATACGAACATTTTTTAAGAAGATCCTCTGCTGTACAAGTTGACAAATCAGAGAGAAGTGACACAAATTTGCAGGTACAATAATATATATTTGGATGATGATAGCCAACTAAAGAAAAACCACAAAGAAAAATGAAAATATGTAGAAACCGTTTGAATGGGAAAAAAAAAAACCTCATGAGCTTCGCCCAATGTTTCAAAGTTATGATATTATCTGAGATTTCATAAATGATACCAAAAAAAAAAATAATAATAATAATAATAATAATAAAAACTCATGAGCTTCGCCCAATGTTTCAAAAGTTATGATATTATCTGAGATTTCATAAATGAAACAAACTATCCTTAAAAGTAGAAAGTTATTCCAATTTTTTAGGAAAACTAAGACTTGTATGGTGATGACATGGAACAGTAGAAGGGACTTGAAGACAACCACACTCATTGTGGTTCTCAATTTTCGTCTAAAATTCTAACTGATTTTTACTTCCAATCTAGTTTGAAACATTTTTTACAGATAAAAGCTAATATTGAAACTTTTGAAAGATCAGAAATATTATTCTAAGCTAGGAACAATGTTCAAAGATAATAAATATAATTACATTTGGAATAAATATAATTACATTTTTTTATAGAACTTATGACTATAGCTAAAACTATATATAGTAAGTATTGATTAAATATCAACATAATCAGTTATTACGAAATTTAATTGAAAAAGAAGAAAAATGATAATAAAAACAATAAAGAAAGTCAAGGGGAAAAATAAACAACAAATAACAACTTAAAGGAATAAAGCCTAGACAATATTTCGAATTACTTAAAATACTAAATTCTCCATTATCATTATCCTAACTCATATTTATGGCTAGATCCTTATCACAGATTATATGGATTGTTTGATGCAGGAAACCATTTTTCTGCAAATTAGAAGTAGGAACACAGTCTGTTTCTTTTGATTGTCAATGTAATTTAGAAAGTTAAGAGGCTACGCTTTAACAACTACATGCCGTTCAGACTCTAGTAAACGGAAACGGAACAATGGCAACGGAATGGAATAATTCAAAACTTACAATTAAACAGCTGGTGATATTGTCATTGAAGGTATTTGTATTCCTGGCCTTGAGGTCCATCCCTTGCGGTTTCTATATTCATTTATAGCCTGCGACCGCTTCCTCTCTTGAGAAGCAACTTGTGCAGATTTAAATGCCTATATGAAACACAAGGAGGAAGAAAAGATAAAACAATAAAAGCAAGTACTCAAATGGGAGTGTTCATTTATCATTTAACTTCGCCATATACAATTAGATGTTACCTTCGGAACTGCAATCAACTTCAGTGGAGCTTCAACCACGTCTCCAAATTTTATTTTTTCATGTCTTGGGAAGTCTAGATCCTCCTCTGTCCTAGCTTTTTTATGTTTATTTTTCTTCGCCTCCTGATATCTATTTAGAAATAAATGTAATGGTATATTTGTTGAAGAAGGGAACAGATGGTTCCCAGTTCACCAAGATTTTACAATAGACCTACTATAACATGGTACATGACAAATTGAATTATCAAAGATAAAGCACTAAATTGGAATGGGTGGTTCAAATGTATGCGATACCTTCTAATTCTTGCATTATCAAATTAGCACTATTAAATTACTGAAAATGGGTAAATAAACAAGCGCATACTACGAATTAAATAAACATTGTGAGGCCCAACTATAGGATTTAAAGGCAACCATAATTCTGTGATAACCTTAAGTTCAATTGAATAACCAGAAGATTTGGATTTGTTTCTAGTAGAAAAACTATGAAATCTGGTTGAGACATTGGAACTAAACTTGAGAGTCCTTTCATCTCTCTGATTTACATACCGAATTCCTTGCTTTTGCTCTGTACCCCACCTAATTCTTCCCTTATATGTGCTGAGAACCCTTTTTCCGGCCTTCCTTCTATATTGCCAACAATTTCTCAAATTAAATATTAGCTGTTTCTATCGTTTGCATGCAAGCTCCAACAAATTTAGATAGTTTCTTCCCCTTTAGTTTTGATTTTGATGCCTCAAATTACTCCAATTTGAGTGCTCCAATTTCAACATTGCCAACAACTTGGAAGATTGAATTGTTTCATTGTCTTTCGTCTGCATGCAGGCTCCTTTACATGAATTTAGATAGTTTCTCCCCCCTAATTTGATTTCAATGCCTCAAATCCCTCAAATTTGATCGCTCTAATTTCACTTTTTGTTCCATCCAGAAATTTTCAACTTCCAGAAACATTTTTGTTTTCCTAGATTCAAGATCAATTCCCAAGGTCAAAGTGCTCTAGTACCAAAATTGATAGAATCAATAGAATAGAAATATTATCTAAATACTTGAAGAAATAGTCAAATGTTCAGGAAAACTTCTTCAAAATTCAAGTCTAACAGCAAAACAATTGTTTCCTACATCCCCTCCCCAATATAGCCTTGGGATTCATGACCTATGAAGTGAAAGGACATTTATGCGTGCACCACTACCAACACAGCCAAGGAAATAATTCCCTAATATAGCCTTAAATCTCAATATCCTTAATAATATGTAAGGTAACGGCACCTTCTTCACCTGCAGAAACACAAACACAATACCAAACCATTACACAGCTTAAAGAACATAGAAGAGATAACACTGGAATAGATTCAAAGTAAGATGAAAGTTCCACGGCTATTAGACAGATCTGGCTCTCTCCTTACAAGAAAATATCTTGTACCAAAACACCAACGTTAACATGCCTAATCCCAAAACAAAGCCAACCCTATAAACTGCTTACACAAAAAGGATATTCCCGTTCAACCACCCTCTGTCCCTGACACACTTATATAAATAATCTCTGTTTTGCCCTTCCTCTTGTATGCTTTTACAATTGAAAGCCTTTCAATACTCCCCCGGTTCGCTTCCACTTGTCCTCAAGGTGGGCATCGGGAAACTGGTCCTTCATGAAGACAGCATTCTCCCACATTGCCTCACAGCCTGGGTAACCCCGCCACTGAATCAGCCATTCCTCTTGCTGGGTAATCTCATTCCAGCGCATGCCCACCACCTCCTCAGGCTCCACTACCCATTCATAATCCTCAGTCAGAATTGGCGGTTGGCTTTGGATGACCGTACTTGCGCCGATCGTTTGCTTGAGTTGAGAGACATGGAACACTGGGTGAATTGTCAGTAGGCCACCTTGCCAATGCGCTCCAAGATCTTATAAGGTCCAAAAGAATTGGGGGATAATTTTTCACAACAGCAGCAAGCCAAGGAGTGCTGTTGGTACGAACGTAGCCTGAGGAACACCAAGCCGCTGCAGGCAAATTCGACTTCTTTACACTTCTGGTCAGCGTATTTTTTCATCCGATTTTGGGCCAAATTCAGCTGATGTTTTAGGGCCAACAGAGCAGCATCCCGTGCCAGAAGTTGTTCCAACGTATCATTCGTTGTTTTCTTATACCTATAGGAGATTAGAGGACGAGGGGTGCGATCGAATAGGGCCTGATAGGGTGTGATATTGATGGAAACATGATACGTATACCAATGCTTGACCCACGGTAGATGATCCTCCCATTTTTGTTCAGATGCTCCACACAAAAGCAACGGAGGTAAGTTTCCAAGCACTTGTTCACAATCTCGAGCTGACCATCGGTTTGTGGGTAGAATGCAGTGCTTCGCTTCAACTGAGTGTCCTGCATTCGATACAACTCGGTCCAAAAATGGCTGAGAAAAATTTTATCCCTATCGAAAATGATGGACTTAGGGAAACCATGGATCTTCGCCACCTCACAAATGAATGCACGAGCTACCTCCTTGGCTGTAAATGGGTGCTTCAGGGCGATAAAACGAGCAAACTTACTAAGCTGGTCCACCACCATGAATATTGTGTTAAACCCATTAGACCGGGGTAACCCTTCAATGAAGTTCATGGTGATATCCTCTCAGACCTAGTCCGGCGTAGGTCGCAGTTGTAGCAATCAGGCTGGTGACACGGCTACTGATTTGTTTTGTTGACAAACTAAAGAACACTCCACATAGGACTTAACATCCCCTTTCATGCCCCTCAGAATAACTCACGGGTAGGCCGTTTATACGTCCGTAAATATCCCGAGTGATCCCCTATCACCAAGGCATGGAATGCATGGAGAATAGTGGGAATCAAGGAGGAGGTTTGAAAGAGCACTAACTGATTCTTGTTAAATAACTTGCCCTGCTCCACGTGGAACTTGGAAAGTCTGGTCGGGTCCATCTCCAATTCTTGTCTGAATTTTTGCTAAGTCCGGATCGTTTACCACTTCTTGCTGGATCACCTCAACAACAATCAAGGAGGGAGTTGACATCTTCTTGAGCTCCGCGGTTTCCGATAATCTGGATAGGACATCCACTGCCTTTTTGGTTAACCCGGGGTTGTACTGAATTTCAAAATCATACCTCGATAATTTTGTGACCCACTTCAGGAATTCATGTGGGATGTCCCTTTGATCAATCAAATACTTCAAAGACCGTTGGTCAATGCAAACGCAAAATTTCTGCCCAAGGAGGTAATGGAGCCATATCTGTACTGCTAGCACAATGGCCATGAGTTATCTTTCGTACGCAGACTTTAGTCGAGCGTTTGGGGCTAGGCTTTAGTTGAAATAGGCAATGGGTCGTTGTCCTTGGTTAACACTACACCGAGGCCAAAACCCAGGGCGTCCGTTTAGATGACAAACGAAATATTGAAATCCGAAAGAGCCAGAATCGAATGGGTCACCATTGCTTGCTTCAATTTTCCGAAAGTTGTTGTAGCCTCTACTATCCACCCGAAAGCATCCTTCTATAACAACTTCATTAACGGGGCGGCCATGGTCCCATAATTCTTCACAAAGTGGCAGTAATAGCCCATCAATCCGATAAACCCTCAGAATTCCTTTACTGTCCGTGGAATTGGCCAATTCACCATCGTCCTGATCTTCTCCTCATCAGCCTCCACTCCGTGTTCTAACACCCAGTGCCCCAAATAGGCAACTCTGTCTCTACCAAAAACACATTTTTTCTAATTCACATACAGCAAATTCTCATGCAAAATGCTCAGCACAATATCCAGGTGCTTTCGATGGGTGTAGCAATTCGGGCTCTACAAAAGAATATCATAAAAAACCAACACGAAACGACAAAGGAAGAGACGAAAAACTTGATTCATCAGTGATTGAAATGTTGTCGGGGCATTCGTGAGGCCAAAAGGCATGACTAAGAACTCGTAATGACCCTCGTGGGTCTTGAACGTCGTTTTCATCACATCTCCTTCGTTCATTCAAATCTGATGATATCCGGACTTGAGATCAAGTTTCGAAAAAATTGATGCGCCTTGTAACTCATCCAACAACTCCTCGATGATCGGTATAGGAAATTTGTCAGGAACCATAGCCTTGTTCAATTGTCAGTGATCCACACAAATGCCACGACCCGTCTTTCTTCTTAACTAGGAGTACAGGGCTGAGGAAAGGGCTTGCGATGGGGCATATAATTCCAGATGCTAGCATTTCACTAACCATCCGCTCAATCTCGTCCTTCTGCATGCGGCCATATTTTTAGAGGGTCGAACGTTGACTAGATTCTCCCCTTCTAGTAATTGAATGTGGTGGTCTATTTTCCTTCTTGACGACAACCCCTTGGGTAAATTGAACACTTCCCATTATTCCTCCAACACTTCCGCTAAGTCACTGTGCACTTCCCCGCCTTCCTCCCCTTCACTGCTCTCCTCACTACTGATTTGTTCACCCAAGTTCAGTTCCCGGAGGTCCACCACATACCCTTCATCCTCTTCCGCCCACAAACTTGCGAGCATTTTTAAGGATATCTCCGACTTGGTGAGACATGGATCCCATCGAATGGTCACCTTGTTTTCCCCATTCCCAAAAGACATCGTTAGCATCACCCAATCCATGGTAATGTGATTCTGTCTTCTTAACCATTGCATGCTGAGAACGACCTCCACGCTGCCCAACTCTGTTGGTAAAAATTCGTCCTTGATTGTAAGCTCCAGCAGTTTAATCACCACCGCACACATCTCTTTCCCACTAATGGATGCTTCATTTCCCATGACTATACCGTAATGTGAGGTAGTCGTCAAAGGCAGCTGCAATTCGTCCACCAAGCCTTGTGCAATGAAATTGTGGGTAGCCCCGCAATCGATGAGTACTACAACCAGACGATCCTCTATTTCCCCATTCACCTTCATCGTTCTTGGTAAGGAAAACCCTAACACGGACTTCAAGTACAGTTAGGGCCGTTCCTCCATTTCGTTGGTCATAGTAAAATGTTCCCCTCAATCAATCCCCTTGTACTCCACCTCCTCGCTGTCATACTCCTCATATTCCAGAATAATTTCTTCCAACCCGTGAACCCGCAAGCCCTCAGATCTTGAAGGTCTATGCCCTTGCAATGATGGTTAGATGAATATTTCTTGTCACATTTGTAACAAAGTCCCCTTGCTCGTTTTCATCTATACTCCTCATCCGTTAATCGTCTGGTCCTGGGTTCCCTTCGTTGGGCCTGGACCTTCTTTGGGAACACCACCGTCCGAGTTTGGAAATCCGCCACCTTTCCTCCCACCTTTCCAGCCCAACTACTTGCCTCCTTGTATGAACCTGTCGGCCCGATTTCTTCTGGCCCATTAGGCCACCTTCCTTCCTCTATGCCTCATTTGCGAGCTTGAGAGCCAGCTCCACGTCTTCCATGATCTGGGCCTGCTTCATAATATCTTCCAGCCCTATCGATTCCCACCCAAGGACCTGAGCCTTGATCGTTGATAACAACCCATTTAAGAAGGTGTTCTCCAAAACGTCATCTACTAAATCCGGCAAGGGTGCTGAGTAGGTCTCAAACCAATGTTTGAACTTGGCCACCGTTGTTAGTTGCTTGATCTCGAGGAACCGCGAGCACAGGCTTCCTTCTTGTGTTGATCGGAATCTTTCAAACAATCTAGCCTTTAAATCAGCCCATGTTCTAAACTTTCGACGATTGTGGGCCCAACGGTACTAGTTCACCATATCGTGATCAAAGCTGATGATGAACACCTTGATTTTCTCCACGTCGAAAAGTTCGTATATCTCAAAGTACCTTTCCACCTTAAATAACCAAACATCCAGGTTATCTCCCGAAAAAATAGGCATCTCCAACCGCTTGAACTTCTTGGGGTCATTCGTTTCCTTCCCTTCAGCCTTGTCGGCTTCGCCTAGTTTCGACTGTGTGCCCTCCTCTTTATCCACCTCCATTTTTGTCTTCCCCTTCCTTTTCTTTGATGAACTTGTCGTCGTCGGGGCAGTCTCCCTGCTTTTCTCTACGGCTTCTATTTTGTACATGACCCCCTTGTAATTTTCCTTCATTTCCAACATCACCATTTCTACCGGCTTCGTTAGATTACTTATCGACTCTTGCATCGTGCTCATCTTTTTCTCCACAACTTCCATTCTTTCCTCCATTTGTTTTTGGGTCATGGCTCGTGATCGCCCCAAAATGAACGTGCTTTAATACCACTTTGTAAGGTAATGATGCCTCATTTACCTACAGAAACACAAACACAATACCGAACCAGTACACAGCTCGAAGAACATAAAAGAGATAACACTGGAATAGATTCAAAGCAAGATGAAAGTTCCACAGCAATTAGAGAGAGTTGGATCTCTCCTTACAAGAAAATATCTTGCACCAAAACACCAATGTTAACATGCCTAATCCCAAAACAAAGCCAGCCTTATAAACTGCTAACTTACACAAAAAAGGATATTCCCGTTCAACCACCCTCTTACACTGTCCCTGGCACACTTATATAAGTTGTCCCTGTTTTGCCCTTCCTATTGTATGTTTTTACGATTGGAGGCCTTTCATAATATTTCAATGCCAGACCTAAAGGTATTCCTAAAACCATCCTCTTGAATAACTTTTTTTAGATAAACAATTAAATTGCATCCTTATCAATTAGCATTACTACTTCTTGCTCTCCAATATTCCCCTTCAAACACATTGTTTGGGAGTTGACAATATCCACAGTTGAATTCAAA
Organism: Benincasa hispida; assembly: GCF_027475165.1. Lineage (NCBI taxonomy): Eukaryota > Viridiplantae > Streptophyta > Magnoliopsida > Cucurbitales > Cucurbitaceae > Benincasa > Benincasa hispida. Next base: position 85,904,994 of record NC_143489.1, on the reverse strand, counting down.
GTAACCTCTTCAATATTTTGTCAATTCTGACATTTACTAACCAAAGTCATCATCATCTTTAGAACTCAATAAAAAAACACTTGTACGACCTATGAAACCGATCCGATTCAAGTGACATCATAAGTCGTCATGGTCATCTTTGCCCAATCTTTCCATCATCATCATCAATGATCAACAATTGCATTTCTACTGTAAATTCCATTACCAATGGCCAACTTCAAGTACAACTTCTTTCCCTCTGAGCGTGAAGTTCAACAAACCTCTTGAATGTTGACCCCCTCTTTATAAACATCATTTCCTCCTGGCAATAGGCCATTAAATCTACAAACAAAGTTAGCATGCTCTTTTTCGGACAAGAGTGACAAGGGCCCAATGTGGAATTCCAATTCACAATATAATAAATCAAACTTTGCACCTTGTATTTAATGTAAAAGCTCGTACTCAACTCTTTGGCACTTCCATCATCCTAACGCATGAAAACTAACCTAATTTTTTATTTCAAACCATTTCGAAATTTTGTGCTGGGAACATACCCTGTCATGTCTCATGATGGTTTATTGGGAACCTCAAACCATAACACCAATAGTCACCATGATTTTCCTATTTATTCCACATATTACTCTTATACAAAAATCTTCCCAGTCACCCCTTCCTCTCCCTTCTAACAAGTCCCCTTCACTCACTCCCTTAAATAACCCTACAATATGCAAGCAAGGAAAAGATAACCTTTTCTGCATTGTTGACACTACTCCACTATGCCTCTTACTCACATAAGGCATGTTGCTGTCTATCACATTGCTGATCCAAATGATAAACATCTTGCATGCTCACAATACTCAAAATTTTACTTGGGCGGTAAATTCACAAAAATGAGGTATATGGGGTTCTCTCAAAAAATTTACTTGTGTCACTACCCAAAAGAAAACATTAGGACATTACAATTTCAAGACACTTCTCTTCATCATTTAAATAACACATCAAAAGCTTATTTATTTTATTTCCATTATGGATATGTAATTGGAAAAAAATGCAAAATGAAGATGAACAAGTCATCTCAATATTAAAAAAGCATGCGACCTCATAAAAGATAAGGGCAAAATTCTGTGGTGCATTAAAGTGCTTACTTTTTCCGACGTTCCCGTTTCTTTAAACGTCGACTTGATTCCTCCGAGTCTTCAAAACGAAGGTCAGTTACCTGCTTTCTCTTTTGTTTTTTGTTTTTCTTCTCACTGGACTTGCTTTGCACATCGTCGCCATTACTACCCGTAAGCTGAGGCTTTTGTGAAGTTTCACCATTACCTTTGCTCTTTACATCAGATCTTCCCAAAGCATCCTTTCGATGGGATTTCTGTATAGAAAGTGAAAGTCAAATTACAAATGAGTAACACAAATTACAGGCATATAATGTGTAGTAAAGCTCTTCCAATAGGAAAACTTGATACGAGCGATTTTGCATTCCCATTCTGGGGGAGTAAGCTTAATCTCGTGTCCACGCCTAATAAAATAACAGAATAAACCCTTTACTAAACAATAAAATCTACTAATAGATATCCTCTACTCTAATACCAAACCAGGTACACAGTAAGACAAGGGCAACCAAGGAAGAAGATGATCGAAAGAAAAAGCTATGGATGCCTAGTGGTACTCAATCTCAACTTTCTTGCACCCAAGCTTATAACAATAGCATTCATCAGAGCCTGAAATACTAAAAGCTCCATTGCCTACCTTCAGTCACCTGATCCAGTATAAGCCCTAAGACAATAATTCAAATAAAACCCGATAATTGCTAACATACTTATTTAAGACGGTGAAGAATTAAAGAAAATATCAAATTACCTTTTCAGTATTAACGGCGTCTCTCTTGCGCTTTCGCTGAATATCATCCGAGACCTTCTCAGACTCTGTGAGAACCCGAGAAGAGGAGATTATAGTATGAAACAAATAAACTCATCGACAAACAAATAAACGCAAAGAAACAATTAGAGAACCTTGAGGTCCAGAGGAAGTGAAGGACATTAACTTGCGGAGTTTGGAAGGTAAAGTATCGACTTGGGAAGCGTTTGGTGGTGGCGGGAGACGATCATAGCCTCCATGTGCGGCTCTGTAATTCCGCTCTCTTCTCCGCATTCCTTTGCCTCCCATCTCTCCTTTTTACTCGAAAAAAAAATTTGCAGCCCTACGTCGGAGTAGAAACCGGAGTATAGCCTCAATCGCCGCCGCCGACGAAGACCAGTGGGAACTCTTCCTATTGTTTTTTATTTGAAAGACGGCGTAAAAAAAAAAATAGGTTGACGATAACAAAAACAATGGAAATAAAATAAAGAAAAAAAAAAGGCTGATTAAACGATTTTTATGTTGTGAAATTGAGTAGGACGGAAGAGAAGATATAAGATAATAATATATTTATATAGTAATATTAAATATATAAAATAATTAAAATTATAAAATCGAATAATATGTAAATTAGTGGAATTCTCATCCATCTATGTGTAATTTTAAGATCCACCAAATGTTACTGCAAAATTGCAAGTAGGATGTGGATTTACATGGACACCAAACATGAATAATTACAAGGCACATGGATAACATGAAGAATGACACATGGCTTTGGAACACTAAGCAATGAGCATCTATTTATTATTATAATATTCATAATACTCCCCTTAGATGCTCATATATTTATATATATATATAACACTTAAAATCTTACTAGGAAAAACCCAATGGGAAAAAACCTAGTGAATGAAAAAGAATACATATAATACATACTCTTCTCACGAAAACATCACTTAAGGTCTTTGAGTTGCCACATTCCAATGTTGTGCAACAATTTTTCAAAAATTGCGGTTGGTAATGCCTTTGTAAATAAATCTGTCAGGTTATCATTCGAACAAATTTGTTGTACAGTGATATCGTCATTTTCTTCGAGATCATGAGTGTAAAAAAATTTTGGTGAAATATGCTTTGTTCTATTTCTATTAATATATCCTTCTTTGATTTGGGCTATACAAACTGTGTTATCTTCGTATAATATTGTTAGAAGAATTTTATTAAAAGACAAGCCACACGTTTCACGAATGTGCTGAGTCATTGACCTTAGTTATACACATTTTCAACTAGCCTCGTGAATTGCAAGAATTTCAGCATGATTTAAGGAAGTGGCAGCTATAGTCTGTTTCATCGATCGCCATGATATAGCAGTTCATTCACATGTGAACAAATAACCTATTTGAGATTTAGCTTCGTGCGGATCAGATAAATATCCAAAATCTGCATAACCAAATAGATCAAAAATTTATTTATTTGAATAAAACAAACTCATATCCATTGTTCTTCGGAGATAACGGAGTATACACTTAATTCCGATCCAATGTCTTTTTGTAGGAGAAGAACTATATCTAGCTAATAAATTTACTGAAAATGCAATATCTGGTCTTGTATTATTAGCAAGATACATAAGTACACCAATTGCACTAAGATATGATACTTTAGGACCAAGAAGTTTTTCACTATCTTCTCGAGGTCAAAATATCTTTCTTTATATCTAATGAACGAACTTCCATTAGAATATTTAATAGATGTGTTTTGTTCATACAAAATCTTTTCAAAATTTTTCCTGTATAAGTTGACCGACGAATACATATTTCATATGCTAAATGCTCAATTTGCAAACAAAGGCAAAATTTTGTTTTTTCAAGATCTTTCATCTCAAATTCTTTCTTAAGATATTATATTGCCTTTGAAAGCTCATTAGGAGTTCCAATTATATTAAAGTCATCAATATATACAGTTATAATAGCAAATCCTAATTGTGATTTCTTTATAAAAACACACGAACATATTGAATTATTTTGATATCTTTCTTTCAATAAATATACACTCAAGTGATTGTACCACATTCGTCCTGATTGTTTCAATCCATATAGTGATCTCTATAATTTTATTGAACACCATTCCCGGGCATATGATATATATGTTTCAGATACCTTAAATCCTTATGGGATTCTCGTATAAATATCATTATCAAGAGATCTATATAAATATGTTGTGACTACATCCATAAGATGCATACCCAGACTTTTATACAAAATCAAGCCAATTAAATATCTTAGTTCATTGTATCCACCATTGGAGAATATGTCTCATCATAATCAATATCAAGTCTTTGTGAAAAACCTTGTGCAACTAGTCTCGTTTTATATCTTTTGACCTCATTATTTTCATTTTTTTTCCCTCATAAATACTCATTTGTATCCCACAGGTTTAACACCTTCTGGTGTTTGGACTACTAGTCCAAAAACCTAACGTTTTGAAGGTAAGTTTAATTCTACCTCAATTATTTCTTTCCACTGAAGTCAATCCTTTCTATATCAACATTCTTCAACAGATTTTGGTTCAAGATCCTCATTTTTTAATATAATATCAAGAGCAATATTATACGCAAAAATGTTGTCAATAATTACATTAGTACGATTCCATATTTTTCCTGACTAGCCATGTAAAGAATTTCTTCATAGGTATTTACATCCTCGACCAAGTCTTTTTCATTATTAATTATCTTTCGTTTTCGAGGATTTTTATCTTTGGAACCCACTGGTCTACCATGCTTCTGGCGTGTTCCAGACTTATTAGTGACAGCTTATTGTGTTGAGATATCATTTTTGTATGAAACATTTGCACCTAGTATATGTGACCTAATTACTTTATTTGCATCTAAAATGCATCTGATAATTGATTTGCTATATTTTGCAAATGAATTATTTTCTGAACTTCAAATTCACATTGATCTGTATGGTGATCTAAATGAGACAATAACGATGTATTCCATGTTATTTCTTTTTCCAACTTCCTAATTCCTCCCTCTGATGTTGAAAAATTTGTTAAAATGACAATCAGCAAATCGTACTGTAAATACATCACCCGTCAGGGGTTTAAAATATTTAATAATTGATGGAGAATTATATCCAACATATATTCCTAACATCCTTTGAGGACCCACCTTAGTGTGTTGAGGTGGAGCAATTGGAATATATACTGCACACCCAAAAATTACCAGATGAGAAATATTTGACTCATGACTATAAGCTAATTGTAATGACGAGTACTTATGCTAAGCTACTAGCCTAATGCGTACAAGTGACACTGCATGCAAAATAGCATGTCCCCATATATATGAAGAAAGCTTTGCTCTCATAAGTAATGGTTTTGCAATTAATTGCAAACGTTTTATAAATGATTCTGCTAAACCATTTTGTGTATGAACATGAGCTACAAGATGTTCAACACTTATCGCAATTGACATAAAATAATTATCAAAAGCGTGAGATATAAATTCACCAATATTATCAAGACGAATGGTTTGGTAGAGGTAGGAGGAAGAATTGATCGTGTAGACGATAAGCAAGTGAAAGAGAATATGAAGCTATCACTAGGAGTGGTCATTCAAACCACAAAAACCGAACCGTTTCTAAACATCGAACCGAACCGAACCGAAAACTCAGTGAAACCCAAAAATGCGGTTCAATCCAGTTTGAAGAAATTTTGAAACTGAATTAATTCAGTTCGATTCGGTTTCACTTTTCGAAAATCGAATTTGAAACCGAACCGAACTGTTTTTAATATATATATATATATATATTTAAAAATGAGTCAAACCGAACCGCTTTTAATTTAAAGAACAAAACCGAACCGAACCGAACCGTTTTTAATTTTTAAAAAATATAACATGGATTTTTTTAAAATGTCAAAATCGAATTTGAAACCGAACCGAACTGCATATGTGCGGTTCGGTTCGATTTGGTTTTATATTTTAAAATTTTTGGTTCGGTTCGGTTCGATTTGACCACCGAACTGAATCGAATCGTACCATTTCCACCCCTAACTATCGCATAGCAAAATGCTTATCGCTTAGAAAAAACTACACGAACGTATAAATGTTACTCAACAATCGTTTAGAAAATAGTAGGCAATCGTTTAGCAAACACAATACACTATACGATCGTTTAGGAAAGCCAACCGATCGTTTAGGACTTAGTGTGAGATCTTTAGGCGCTAGCTAACCGATCGTTTAGGCGTTAAGCGACTATCGTATAGGCTATCGATTTACTTAAGCGATCGTTTACGTTTTCATACCAACGCAACCTTCAATCTTTTTCTGAACCATTCAAAATGAAACAAATTTCATTTTTATTCATCAGTTACAAATAACCAATATTGTTCCCACTAACGCATGTTCGAGCGAGATTTTGGGTTAATTATTATATAATTAATCAATTAAATTATTAATAAATATAATCATATTATATTTTTACCCTATAGTTTGATATCACATATCTACTATAGTAATTTCTCCTCTACTTGATATAAATCATATTTGTATCTAATTTCCTCCAAAATAATGTATCTTATACACTTAGCCAATTATATCATATATAATTAACCAGTCCAATTATGTCATATATAATCGAACTTTCTCTTGTCAATTTGAACATTTCAAATTAACCCAAACACTGATTTTCGACTTTATCCAAGCTATCTAAGGGACCTAATGGACCTATGATTCAAAGCTCCAACGGTCCGTGAATAGCCGACTAAACTCTTTAGCCACGAGATCCACCATCCGTTAACTGTCAGGCATTCCACTAAAGACCAACAGCCGAACTCTTCTTACAATAAATATATTTATGTGTCCATCGAATATAACCAATCATGAGTACGATGACCCTTCACAGATGCTCGTAGGTACAGTTGGGCCAAATTACCATTTTGCCTCTGTAGTTACATCTCACTCCTTAAGTACCACTAATTCCTCTAATGAACAATACAACATAGTCCAACTATGTGTGAATACCTCTCGGGCCAAGAGAAGGTGTGTGGTGCCACATCGTTCGCGCCCCGGAATCAGCCTTTAAGGGAGCTATCTATCTACTTATCCCTGCCTCGGGGAAGGAGTGAATTCCATATTGTGTAATTGAGTTCCCAGCTCCCAAATCAGACGAATCTCCAAAATGGTAGGTTTCAATCGGCGACCTGGCTACTCGCACCCATACAAATCAAAGGACCGCCCTCAATGGCAGGAGTTCCTAACTCACTCAGGATTGAGGTCATGTTACTTATGGTCATCCTAGTGAAGTGAAGTGAAGTCTCTATCATGAACGGTGTTATATAACGAGACATTAACACTTCGTGGTCAGGTCTTATACAAACCCTTTGTATAGGACGCCTTCGTTTGCATGTCCCCAACACGAATGATCAGGACCAGATCATCTGGACAAGTCACAACACTTGTGACCATTCCACAAAGCGGGCCACATCCGTAGTGTTACCAGGATAAGGTTTCCCTCCTATATCCATATACTACAGACCATTTTGGTTATCACTCAAGACATGATCCACTTGTATGTCACCACATACATGCTTGAGTTAGATACAGATAACAAGGGATTTTATGTTTATTAGTTTGTGGTAAAGTAAATAAAACATGCAATTGAGCAAAATACAAGATGTGAAGTAAAATATCATATATTATATAACACAAGTGTTCGTACAAACTATTTACAAACTACAGACACGAGACTTTAGGGCATCAACCCCAACAATATCATCATTAGTTCGTTCTAAAAATGCAGGTGATTCAGTCCCTACTTTAACTAGTGATTGTCTAATTATTAATTTTCCTTTAGAGCAAATGTCACATGATAATTCATTAGATTGAAGAATCTTTTGGCTCTTTAATGGATGTCCATTTGAATTCTCAATAATTGTCCTCATCAATATAGATCTTGGATGACCCAATCGGTCATGCCAAATTGTAAATATGTTTGGGTTTATGAACTTCAGGTTCATTGTTGCATATGTTTCAATTACTCTATATGAGTGTTATATAATCTAAAAGATAAAACAGACAACTCTTCCAATATACGTTTTTCATTTGAGACAGTGGATATGGTATATAAATATTTCACATTATTCTTACTATCAGTCTCATTATGATAACCATTGCAACGTATATCTTTAAAACTTATAAGATTTCTCTTTGATTGACCAGATAACAATGCATTGTCAATTGTAAATTTTGTTCCTCTAGGAAAAATAATATCTGCTTTTCCAAACCTTCGATCAAGTTTACAGAACCTGATATTGTATTTACTTTTACTTTCAACATTGTCAATTTGAAAAAATATTTTTTATTTGTAAGTATTGTGTGTGTAATTGCACTGTCTATCAGATATAGATCTTCTTTGCTCATAGAAAATGATCCATGATTCTTCATTAAAAGAAAATAATTACAATAAAAACAACACTTAAAATATAAAAAGTTATTAAAAAAACATGAAGATAGGTAAAAAAAAAAATAACATTAAGTCTAGATATTCTCAAAATTAAAAGAAATACTTGATGTTCCATCAACTGCGCCAATCTTCTCTTCAGGAGATTCAAAGAAGTCCACCACATCCAAATTTATCATATGGGATTGGTCAGATATATTATCTTGGTATGTAAAAATTGCTTGCACAGTTTTTCTTTTTTCCTTTTTCCTTCAGGGAGGCTTGATAGATGTCAACTAAGTGTTTCGACATTCGACAGATACGTGATCAATACCCACTCATTCCTATCGGAAGTATTTATTTTCAACACTTTTTGAACTCTTATCTCGTGGAATTTTTCCTTTGTGATCATCATTTTGTGGGGTTCTTCTGAAATTTGAATGATTAAGACGACCACCACGAAAATAATAATTATTTCTTCCTCTACTACGATCACGACCTCGACTGCAATCACGACCTTGACCATGATTATTATTAAAATTCACAGCATTCATTTTAGGGAATGGTGTCGTTCTGGTTCGTCGAGATTCATGATTTTTCATCAATAACTCGTTATTTTGTTTAGCCACAAGAAGACATGAAATTAATTCAGAATCTGTTTAAAACCTTTCTCTCGATATTGCTGCTGCATGAGCATATTCGAGACATAAAATGTAGAAAATGTCTTCTCTAATATATCAGCATCAGTAGTCTCAAGTGCATCAACTCATAACGAGCATTAGGAAGAATAACTGTTTTTTTATGATCATACCTCTCATTCAAATTTTTCTACAAGATACAGGTATCTTTTATTGTAAATACTTCATTTTTAATCCCTCGTGGATATGATGACGAAGGAAAATCATAGCTTTTGCTTTGTTTTGACTAGATGTTGTATTTCTTTTTTTAATTGTTTCTTCCATGTTCATAGCTTCCCGGTGAATTTTGGCATCAAATACCCATGACAAATAATTATTGCCATTAATATCAAGGGCGACAAATTATAATTTTGTGAGATTTGTCATGACAACACTATCATAAAATATTGTACTTATGTTAGAAATTTAATAGATATTGAATATGCAAACTAACATGAAATTTATTAATTATAACAAAGAGCTGGGAAAAACCGACATACCTTTAGGACCTACATTTATAAAAAAAACACGTGCTGATAACGTGTTGTGAAATTGAGAAGTACAACAGGAACATGGATATGGAGAAAATATAATATAATAATATGTAAATTAGTGGAATTTTGAAGTGGAATTCTCACCAATGTATGTGTAATTTTAAGATTCACAAAATGTCACTATTTATAGGCAAAGTGGCAAGTAGAATGTAGATTTACATGGACACCAAACATGAATAATTACAAGGCATGTGGACAACATGAAAGGTGACAGATGACTTTGGAACACTAAGCAATTAACATCTATAATATTCATAATATTTTACAACTTTTCGCAAAATAAAAAAAAAAACAAAACAAAACAAACCAATACAAAAACATAATTCTTTTTACTCAAGGTCTAAAACTAATGTTATATTTATATAACCTTTTTTTCGTTCGTCGAGGTCATAATTGTGTGTAAATTACTGTATCGATTTATTGGCGGTTCGAATTCCTATTCTCATTTTATATTTTAGATCCATGTTCTCATTTGTTGTTCTCGATTTTTGCTATTATTTCATTCTCTTTTGTTTTTCTTCTTTCTTGTTTGATCTCGCTCTCAACTAAAAAAATTAAAATACTAATTAAAAAACGAAATACCAATGATAGGCCTAATATGTGTTTGAGACGAAAGGTCCAAGATGAAATGTGTTAATAGCAGTTGTCAAAAACAGTTTTGTATTTGTTAAATCCTTGTTATTGTCTGTTGTAAGTAGTTTTTCAAGTATTTCTGTTATAGAGGTCCTTTATATATTGCTATGTAAACTTCTATTCATTAATGAGAAAAACTCTTCCACAATTTGTGAAACATTATTACAAAATGGTGATTTCAAAATCCAAGAGCTCAAACGGTCGAGTGTCATAAAGGTTGGAGATGACGAAAGAGAAAGGAGATAAATTTTGTATGTTTTTAATGAGGGACAATAGGATAATTTTACACTAAATAAAGAGTCCTATAACATTATTTTCATAAAAGTAATCAGGTCTCATTTAGGCCCTTTCTTTTAAACTCGATACAATTGTCTCATAATATGTTTCCTTAAGAAAAAAAAAAATGCTTTTCACTCACTAGTTGAAAGTAAATTAACTTTTATGCTCATTCATTAAATAATAGTAAGTTTAAGGCTCAAATCAAACCAAACTTTTACGAATTTTTATCCACCAAAATTAAATCAACGGTAAAATATACATTTGTGACCTTTTATCAGTTCTTAAAATAATGTTGTTGCAAAATTCTTCAACCCACAATCATGATTTAAAAAGAAATAAATAAATAAATTGCAATCCAAATTGTTGAAGCTAATAAATATTTTAAAAAATAATTTATGGAAAAATATGTATATAATTTTTTTACACCATATGCTTAAATATTTTAAAAACGAGTGAATATAAACCTAGAATTCGAATAAAATTTGTATATCGACCTCGGATAGAAAAAATGTTTAAAAATGGGAATGGGACTTCTTGGGCTTTTACTATAGTTATTTCATTTTACTAGGGATGGTCATTCAAACCGCAAAAACTGTATCATTTCTAAAAACCGAACTGAATCGAACTGAAAACTCAGTGAAAAATGCAGTTCGATCTGGTTTCAAGAAATTTTGAAACCGAATTAATTCAGTTCGGTTCGATTTCACTTTCGAAAACCGAATTTGAAACCGAACCGAACCATTTTTAACTAATATATATATATATATTAAAAAAGAGTAAAATCGAACCACTTTTAATTTAAAGAACAAAACCGAACCAAACTGAACCACTTTTTAATTAAAAAAGAATATAACATGGATTTTTTTAAAATACCAAAATCGAATTTGAAACCATGCAGTTCAGTTCGGTTCGGTTTGAACCAATAAATCGGTTTAATTCAGTTTCACATTTTAAAAAATTCGATTAGATTCGATTTAACCACCAAATTAAATCGAATCGAACCATTTCCACCCCTACATTTTACTTTGCTTCTAGTAAGTGTATGTTTCATTTTAACTATCATATTGTTTGTACATTTATTAATTAAAGTTTTAATATACAATAATTATGACTATGTGTTTTTTTTTTTTTTTTTTTGAGTAATAATTATGTCTATGTGCTTGAAGATTGGGTGAATGGAACCATGGTTGTCTTTTCACCTCTTTTAAGATAGCATTTGGTCATTTTTTTGTCGTAAAAATTGTAGCTCAAACATTTTTTTAGCATAAGAATTCAATTTTATTCTTTTTTATATAAATTTTTTTTATTAAATTGAGGAAAAATAGAAAACATGCCATTTGCCAAGGGAGGTTTGAATTCAAATCCATCTTGTAAGTACATTTAATCTTTTGACAAAAGTAGAAATCAATTGTAAGGTTGATAATCAATAATTAGCAAAGACTCCACAAAATGACTAAGATCTAAATTCATAACAAGATATATAACTTTATTTTTATGATTATTCTAAATGCTAAACTTAAAAAATAATTCAATGAAGCTAATAAATTTTCTGAGTGTGAAGGTGAATCTTATGAAGTTTTTCATTAAATCAATCTTTATGTGAAAATTAGATGAGTTACTTTTTGAAAGGTTTTATACTTTAATAACAAGTGCGCAAAGTAGGAGGTTTACAATAATAAATAGAAAAATGTGTGTGTTATTTTAAAACGAAAAGTTAGAAGACAAAATTTGAATTTGAAACAATATGAATGTGCAAGAGAGAGAAAACAACATTTTTAAGCAAATAAATTTAGATTAAAATGTTATTAGTTTATATACCTAAAATTTCAATTAATTTCTGAGATTTAAAGATGACATAACTTATAAGGTTTAAAATTGGTCAAGTATACAATCAAATAAAACCCAAAATATACCGTAGTGGTTTAATTATAAATTTAATTATTGATTACATCAATGTCTTATTATTGTACACATGTGGTTTATGTAATATCTAACATCAATAGAGTCAACATGTACATAAATCAACAATAATTGATAGATAATCATTTCTTTAAGATCAGTTTAAATTTTCATATTCCACATTTGTTGTACTAAAAAACAGTCATTAAAATTAATAAATCAAAGTGAAACAAATATAAAAATAAAAAGATAAGAATAAATTATGTAAGTGGTCATAGAATTATAAGATAAACTTCGATGATATAATTGTTTTTAAAAGCTCAACTAGGTAATCAAAATCGTGGGTTGTAGGAAGATTTTGTCATTTTTGTAATTTCTTTTGAATTTTGTTATGTTCATAAATATTTCAGGTCAAGTTGCCATATATAAAATCAATCCTCTATAATTCCTCTTAGTTTCAATGAAATGAATGGTTGGCTCAAAATCTGATTTTTTTGTCTTAAATTAAAAATATTTAGAGTCCATTTGAATTGACTTGAGAAAAAAATGTTTTTCAAAGAAATCATTTTTATTTAGACACTTTTGATTAAAAAAAAAAAAGATTAAAATACACTTGAAAAACTATTTTGAGTAGTTGTCAAACACTTCAATATCTTTTAAAATAGGGAAATTATGAAAAATAGAACGTTTTTTTAAAACTCGTAAAAATAGTTTTTCTCGATCTATCTCAGACGAGATTGACCACCGAGAATTAGTTAAAAAATCAATTTTTTTTCAAATTGTTTTGAAACTTTTCAGTACATCTCGCCTGATTACACACTGAGATTTGCTTCTTTTTTTTTTTTTTTTTGTAATATTCCCAAGTGTTATACTATTTTCAAGTTTTCTCCCGATTTGGTAATGTTTACTAAATATTATATCAAATTATTACGTAATTTTTTCAAATCTTTAGCATAATTTATATTTTTACAATTTTATGAATTTCCAAAATTCCAAATACGTTTTCCAATTATCAAATTAGATTTTTCAAATTGATTCAACATTTTTAAATTTTGGGAAATATCAAACTTTTCAAAAAATTGGGTGAGACTTAGGATATATATAGAATCTTGGTGTTAATCATGTCCGAGATTCCACGGAGAAAACTCAAATATATGAATTTCTGTGTTAATTATGCCCAAGATTTTACCAAGAAATATCAAATATATAGAAACTAGGTGTTATTTTGCTCAAAATTAGCATCAGATGCACATAATGTCAGTGTATAATCTGATGAGATGTATCAAAAAAACCACAAACGATCGATAAGTTAGAAAAATTTTGATTTTTTAACTAAAATCTCGTAGTCGATCTCGTCCGAGATGGATCGAGAAAAGCTATTTTTACGAATTTTCAAAATAGATGCTAATTTTGTGAGGTAAAAACTTAAACCTACTATTTCTAACCATTTTCCTTTAAAATAATTTATTTTTTAAATTAAACCCTTGAAAATATATTTAAAAACATCCCCACATACTCTTAGTTACCATTAACCTTCCAAAGTCGACTGAGATTTTAATAGTCAAATACAAAATTCAATTTTCTGAGTAATTATTTTTTTTTCTCTCCCTAAAACAGAAAATTGTTTTAATAATATTTGTTTTCTAGACAAATAAAACAGCACTCAGAATCAGAGAAATTTCTCATCACAGCTACATCATTTCTCACTTTCAGACAGTCCGAGATCGATGGCGGCGGAGACGGCAGCATTCACAGCGGTCGTCGCTCTCCTAATCACGGCGGTGGTATCTCAAACTCCTCCGACGATTTATACTAATCACACAGTCGGCGGCCCTGCAGGTTGGTTCTTCAACGCTACCAACAACATTTCCACTACCAATTACTCCTCATGGGCCGCGTCGCAGACTTTCAACCTCGGCGACCTTCTGAGTAAGCTCAATCTCTTCTCCTCCTTTAGATTATGTTCATGACTCATTCCTGATGGTTGATTACTCTCTGAAATCTCCGCTTCGTCGATTTTTGTTTCTTGGGAATGTAAAGAGGAAAGATAGGCTATATAGATATTAGATGGCTATTCGAAGAAATTTGTCCAAGTCTTATGTCATAATCGTCTTCTTGCTTCAGAAATTTCTCTGCAACTATACATTATTTCTTTACGATTCAAGAAAATGAGCTTTCGGTTGATTCGATCAACTAAACCAATGGATTTTCTGCTATTTTCTCTTCGTTCGTTTAGATTTGTGCTCGAAATCTAGGTTTATATTTCGCAATCTGAATTCGAAATCCGATTACAGGTGTTGTTCTTTCTCATCAATCAATTAACAAACAGAACTTCGTTGTCATTGTTTCACTTATCTTGTTAATTGCAGTCTTCAGAACGAATTCGAATCAGACCGTGATCCAGACCTACAACTTGACGACATTCAAGAGCTGCTCCTTCGACGACGCCTCCGACAACGACACAGTTCAGTACAACGGCGGCGAATCCGACTTTAACAAACCATTGATCATTCCAGTGCCGTTGACCATCAAAGGCCCGAACTACTTCTTCTCCGACGCCGACGATGGAGTTCAATGCCAACGAGGTATGGCCTTCGAGATCCAGGTGAATACCGGCCTCGGCTTGCCGCCGAGCTTGAATCAGCCGCCTCCGCCTCCATACGCGACGCCGCCGAGTCCCGATTCGGCTCAAACGCCTCCGTTGACGATTCCTCAGACGAAGGACAATGGCGGCTTCAAAAGCGTCGCTAACTTCCGCCGAGATTTCCTCTTGATGGCGGTGATGGCGTTGCTGCTGCTCTGGTAGATGAAGGAGGTCAGATTCGAGAATACAGGTTTCCCTCTTTGTCCTTTGTATGGCAGTTTTGTAATTTTGATGGTGTTTGGTAGAGATTGATTTCTGAACTTTGTTTGGTTATACCTCTATACTTCATTAATGTCATCAGAATCAGCGACGACGTCTGATATATTACAGAGATTGAATTGAAATTATTTTGATCAAAGAAGAACTCCTCTCATCTTCAATACCGATATTGTGGCCATTATTAGTCTTTCATCATTAATGTCATAACTATGAGTAGGATGAATGTTACATAGGATGAATTCTTCTCCATTAATTGATTACTAGGGCAATATCCTTAAGTTATGTGAAGACTAGGACTAGGTATTAAAAGAGATTAAAAGAAATTTCTTTAGGCACAGGTTAATCATGGTGACCAACTTAAGATTTAAAATCTTAGGAACTTTCTTGACAATCAAATATTATTGTAGGATGGACAAGAAAATGTTTGTTTATTATGAATTGTGGAAAAAAAATGTAGTAATTTTGCAAGAGAGCAACAATAAAAATATTCCAGTTTTGTATTTAATTGTACTTGAAAAACTCCTCTCATCTTCAACTTCAAAGATAAAGGATATTCTCCATTCACTTTTGTGGTCTTGGATAACAAAATATTCTCATTTCCCCTTTTAGTCCTGATTGACGGTGTTATCAGTGCTTCAACTAAAAAGGAGGAAGCTTTAATGTGCACAAATTTATATTTGATGCCATTTTATTATGATATTTGTTTCTTAAGAGTGGAAAATCAAAATCTTTTACCTTTTGTTAAAAAACAATACAATCTTACATCTTTGTGATATTTTAATTGAGAAGAAAGAAATGTAAATGAATACAAAAACAAAAAAAGAGCAAAGCCGAACAGAGAGTTTGATTTGACTTTTGGAGAAGAAGGGCAAACTCCACTAATAAATACCAATAATTCTTTATATATATATATAGGAGTTACAAGTTATTATTCAGCATAGGATACATCAATTAGGGTGTTATAGTTACCACATCATTAAAGAAGTTGAGAAGCTTCATATGGGAAGGAATCGAAAAGGAGAATATAGCTGCCTCCTAGTTCTAGTTACCTTTAATATGCAAGTGCTAAGATGTCTAAGGTTCTTTTTCTAGGTACTCTATGACTCTCTCTAGTTTATCTTCTAATAATTTCATTCCATATACATCATCTTTAATTTTAATATGCTTACATTGAAAGTAATTTGTAACGACTCAACTTTCTATTATACTTCTAGGATGTTATTATATGCATGCATAGGCTTGACAATAAATTTCTCGAATAAAAAATTAAATAAAAGAAATAAAAAATTTATTTCATTAAAGAAAGCTCAAATAATAAAATCCTAAAAACTTTGTTTGGGTCCCCTAACTCTAATTTAGAACAAATTGAACAAATAAAAAAATTGACAAATAAATGAAATAACCAAGAGTTTTAAATACTAGACTCCTAAACCAAAACATATCAAATAAATAAAAACACAAGTGTGGAAGCGACATCATGTCCCAATGGTCGGTGCGGATCCCTTCTGTCATTCGTCGGTCTATCTTTACCTTTACCTGAAAAATATGGAGAGAAAAGGATGAGAATGTAAATATACCCCGTAAGTGACCCACTACTGGGTCCACTAGGTGAACTATTAGTTTTCCTATCGGGACTTAAGTGCACAAAACACATCATAGGTATAAGCATAAGGGGCGAACCCGAAGGTACACTTTCATAGGTAGTGCTCTCGAAGGGACACAATCACAAATATAAGAGGTGATCCCAAGGGAAGCACCATACATAGGCATAAGGTGTGAATCCGAAGGCTCACAATATGCGATGTGCATGGCCGATAAAAATGCTAATAGTCACTAGTCTCACACAGGCATAAGCATACAATCAAAGTCTTAAATCATGCTTAAGTTTCATAACGGTCTCACAATTCATCCACCAATCAAACACTGAAATAATACATAATATTGGAATTACATGGCATAAAATAAGCTTCCATAATTCCAACTGACCAACAAAACATGTCATAATATTCCAGGCCAACATAGAAACCAATACTTAACACAAACTTGGGTTCAAGGGCGAACCGACAGTAGATAACTTACCTCAAAATAAATAAAATAAATAATGTAGAGTAAATAATTTAATCCCCTTTTTAGCTTTGAGAGACCTTGAGTCAAACACTACTACTTGAAACAAAAATCAATTCGAACCTTATCAGGCTTAATTCCATACGTAGAATTATCTTAAACTTCCCTAAATCATTTGCTCAATATGTAGTTTGTCCTCTAATTACTCATAAATGTCAACAATAACCCAACCTCATGCGTGACATTTAATTTCAAAGGTTAGGACCCAAATGCAGCAACTCGAAAGCTACAATCTTACCCATAAAGTGTGCTGAAATGGGCACAAATTCACTGTCAAAGCTGCTATACATGAAGGAACCGGGAGGTCCATTGCGGAAGCTGGATCAATCCCATTTCCCAATTTTCAAAAATTAAAATTACAAAGAACAAAATATGCATTATACAGAATTTACAGTATGCTTTTAGAGAAGGAATAATTAGGGTTAGAAACAATTACTTATCCTTGAAGTCAAAAGTATTCACGAAACTCCTTCTCGATCCAGTCACGAACTCACCAAATCTCCTCAAACAAGAAGTACAGTAATCCCAAAGATTTAGACAATATCAAAAGAGAGCCTCCTGTATTCTCCGTAGGGTATGAGGATTTTCAAGAGTGTGTGGGCTATGATATTTTTGGAAATAGGGAGGAAGAATTTGAGACGAGATTTTACAGGGAAGATTTCTGTGGGAAACCCCATAAAAACACATATAGAGCATGATTCTATGATATCTTCTGTGAAGAAGAATGAATAGCCCGTCAAAAAGAAATCCCCACATTCCCACCTTTTTTAGAGAATTAAGGGGAGGGAAGTTGTAATTCCCTCCCTTTAATTTTAAAAATAAATTAAAATTAAATTAATTTAATAAATAAAAAATATATAATAACTCATTTATTATATATAACTATATGTTATATTACCTATAATTTTTATATTGTATCAAATACAATAAAACATATAGTTCTTAATTCTTTAAATCATTCATGATATTTAATATAAATCAAATTTATATTAAATTTAATTATATGAATCCAATTCACACAATTAATATTTGAATCATATTCACATATTTATTTTCTCTCAAATAAACTTTATATTATAACATATCAAATACATTATATTAATTATATCACATATAATTAATTTGAACAATTCAAAATAATCCAAAATTAATTCTCAATAATGTCAGTTAAGCTATAAAATGGACCTTATAGACCTGTAGATTGAAGCTCCAATGGTACTTGAGTAATTAATTAAACTTCTTTAATTAAATTATCTAACATCCACTAACTATCGAGCACTCCACTAAAAACCGACAACTGCACTCTTCACACTACAAATATATTTGCGTATTAATTGGATATAACTAGTCAACAGTGTGATGATCCTTCACAAATTGTTCATAAATACAGTTGGGCCAAAATTACCGTTTTACCCCCAGATCCCAACAATGAGTTGTGTGGTGCCATATTGTTCACAACTTAAGTAGGATTCAGGTCATATCACCTAGGTGAAATACAAATCCTTTTGTATAAAATACCCTACCCACATGTCTCCATGCGAATGATCAATATCATATCATTTGTAGCACTTTACAACAATTGTAAGATCTACAAAGCATGTCGATGTCGTATTCATAGTGTCACCTGGATAAGAACCTTATTTATCTATTACAGACCATTTAGTTATATCCACTATAACTTTGGATATTAGTTTATTGGTTTTATGGATAGCTACTATTGTCAAATAAAAATGTTGAGAAACACCTCCAAACCCCGATCTAAGCAACGACACAACATGGGTATAACTTAAATAAGACCAAAAACAATGGGCATTCAAAACCCATTCAATAAAACCAAATGAACCTTGAATCTCACCTAAAATTCCAAGTTTTCGGCAGAACAGAAAAGCACAATGGCCGACGCTGGCAAGGTGCGGCGGCAAGTCATGGCAGAATGGGCAGCAGGCAAATGCGAATAGGCAGCCGCTTAACGACGTAAGCAGTGGTGGATGACACAAATGGAGGACGAACGGACGGCTGGGCTGCGACGTCCGACGGCTTTGCATGCGACTGGAGATGTCAGGCGGCTGGCAACGTGATCGAACGGAGAGGCACGGCTGGAGACGTCGACAACTGTGGGTGGCAGCGTGAATGAAAACAGAAGAGAGGAGGAGCTCGGCGTTGTGCGGTTGGAAGAGAAAGATAAGATGAAATCTTTTTCCTCTGGCACGTTTCTCGATGCAATCCTATATATATATATGTATATATATTTTCTTTTTTTAATTCCAAAAAGGAAATCTCCTTAAATCCCTCGACAAAACAAACTTCCAAACTTAAATTCAAACCTCCATCATCCTTTATCAAAATAAACATAAATCTATTTTTCCTCCACCCAAAATAAATTTCAAATACAAAAAAAAAAAAAAAAAAAAAACCAATCCGTACAAGATACTTAAATTATAAAATTACCTTAAAATTTTAGGACTTCATATTCTTCCCTCCTTAAAAAACTTTTGTCCTCAAAAGTTCTAATCCTAGAAGAGCTCTAGGTACTGTATCTTCATCTCGTCCTCCTGCTACCAAGTTGCTTCCTCAACCCACTAATTTTGCCATAAAATCTTTACTAGTGCTACCTCACGATTATGCAGAACCCTCACTTCTCGAACTAGGATTTGGATAGGCTTCTCCTTATAGCTCAAGTTTTCATTCAGCAATAAGGGCTCAAAGTCCACCACGTGGGATGGATCTGTCACATACTTCCTCAGCATGGAGACATGAAAAACATTATGGACCGCAAGGAGAGATGGTGGCAAGGCCAACTGATAAGTCATAGGGTCAATTCATTCCAATTCCTCGAATGGCCTAACAAAACGTAGGCTTAGCTTTCCCTTCCTCCAAAACCTCGAAACACCTTTCGTAGGTGCTACTTTCAGAAACACTTTATCACCTGCCTCGTACTCAAGATGTTTACGCCTAATTTCGCCGTAACTTTACTCTACGCCGTTAACATTCGAGCCCTAATCTTCTTGATGGTGTCATTTGTCATCTCCACTAGCTCAATTCCCACCAACTTTCTTTTGCTAACCTCACCTTAGCAAATCGGACCTGCAACCCTTACCGTACAGAGCTTCAAATAATGACATGCTAATGGTGGCTTGATAACCATTATTATATGCAAACTCTACCAAATACAAGTGAGAGTCCCAACTCCTTGAAAACTCTAACGCACAAGTACACAACATATCTTCTAGTGTCTAATGCAAGCGCTCCATTTGCCCATCTGGTTAAGGGTGGAAGGTTGTACTGAAGTTCAACCGAGTCCCTAACACTGCTTGAAGGCTCTTAAAAAACTGGAGGTAAAACGAAGGTCACTGTCGGATACAATCAACACTTACACCCCATACAATCTTACTACCTCTTTCATGTATAGTTGAGCCCACTTATTCACCGAGTACGTAGGCTTCCCTAGAATGAAATGCATCACCTTAGTGAGTCTGTCTACTACAACCCATATCACTAAAAAAACCTTTCGCTGTCTTGGACAAACCCATAATGAAGTCCATGGACACAATTTCCCACTTCCATTATGGTACATTTATTGGTTGTAACAATCCCTTTGGCTTTTTCCTTAGGGCCTTCACTTGCTGACAGACTAAATACTTACCGATATAATCAGCTATCTCCCCTTTCATACTGAACCACCAGTAATATTGCTTTAAATCTTAAAAACATCTTAGTATTGCCAGGATGTATCGAGAATGGGGAGCTATGAGCTTCTGTTAACAATTCACTCTTAAGACTATTATTTACAAGTACACATAACCATCCCTAATACAGAAGACCATGATTTAAGGACACTGAAAATTCATCGTTGGACCTAATTCCACCTGACGAAATTTCTAAACAAGGTACGAATCTTCCTACTACACATCAATGATTCTCTGCCTTAAAGTCAGTCATATCGTCAACTATGCTAGCAGTGATGTGACTTCCTCCATTGCTAATGTAATCTCTACTCGCTTCAAATCATTACATAGCTAGACCTGTTTAGTAATCAAGGTAGGCGAATGACCTGTCTTCCTATTGAGAGCATCAGCCACCATTTTACCTTGCCTGGGTGGTACAGAATCTCACAAACGTAATTTTTCACTAACTTGAACCACCTGCACTATCTCATGTTTAACTCCTTCTGGGTGAAGAAGTATTTCAAACTCTTATGATTGTTGAAAATCTAAATCTTCTCGCCATACAAATAGTTCCTCCATATTTTCAGGGCAAAAGCCATCGTTGCTAGTTCTAAGTCATGAGTAGGATAGTTCAGCTCATGATTCTTCAACTTGAGGGAGGGATAGGCAACCACTTTATTGTGTTGCATAAACACACAATCCAACCCCTTCTTAGAAGCATCATTGTAAATCACAAAACTTCTAAAGCCATCTGGTACTATATGAACTGGTGTAGAAACCAGCTTCTGCTTGAGGTTCTGGAAACTGTGCTCACAAGTTTTGCACCAAACAAACAAAGCTCTCTTCTTGGTCAACTGAGTTAGAGTGGTGGCTATGCGGGAGAATTTCTCTACAAATTGACGATAATAACCAGCCAACCCCAGAAAACTATGAACCTCATTAACTTTTTTGGGGCAGGGCCAACTCGCAACTGCCTTAATTTTAGCTGGGTTCATAGTGTTGGGGTTGATGCCCTAAATCTCGTTGGGTTCTATAGTTTGTAAACACCTATATAAACAAACGCTTGTGATGTAATAATATGAGATATTTTTTTCACTATTGTCTATGAAATATGAGATATTTTATTTGCATTTACTACAAACCAATAAACTAAGATCCCTGGTTGTTGTTGTAACTTAAGCATATATGTGGAGATATACAAGTGGATCATACCTTAAGTGATAACCTAAATGGTTTGTAGTATGTGGATAAAGGAGGGAAACCTTATCCTGGTGACAATACGGATACGACCTGCTTTGTAGATGTTACAAGTGTTGTAAAATGCTATAAATGGTCTGATCCTAATTATTCATGTGAAGACATGCGAGTAGGGTGTCCTATACAAAGGAGTTTGTATAAGACCGGACCACAAAGTATTTAGTCTCGTTATATAACGCCATTAATGACAGTGACTTTCATTTTACTAGGATGACCATAGGTAACATGACCTTAATCCCGAGTGAGTAAGGAACTTCTGCCTATGAGGACTATCCTTTGATTTGCATGGGTGCAAGTGGCCAGAGTGCTGACTCAAACCTACTACTTTAGGGATTCGTCTGATTGGGGAGCTGGGAACTCAGCTACACAAGATGGAATTCACTCCTTCCAAAGCAGGGGTAAGTAGATAGATTGCTCCCTTAAGAGCTGATTCTAGGGCTTGAACGATATGGCGCCATATACCTTCTCATGGCTCGAGAGGTGTCCACTCATAGTAGGACTATGGTGTATTGTTCATTAGAGGAATCAATGGTATTTAAAGAGTTAGATGTAATTATAGGGGCAAAACGATAAATTGACCCAACTGTACTTACAAGCAATCTGTGAAGGGTTATCGTATTGTTGATTGGTTATATCCGATGAACACATAAATATATCTATAGTGAGAAGAGTGCAGCTGTCGGTCATTAGTGAAGTGCCTGATAGTTAATGGATGGTTGATCTCGTGATTAAAGAGTTTAGTCAGTTATTCACGTACCATTGGAGCTTCAAGCTACAGGTTTATAACGTCTTTTTGGTAGCTCAATGGATTTAAGTTGAGAATCAGTTTTTGGGTTAGTTTGAAGTGTTCAAATTAACAAGAGGGAATTTGATTATATATGATATGATTAAATTTGTTCAATTATATGTGATATAATTTGTATGAGATACATTAATTGGAGGAATTGATATAAATATGATTTATAAATAAAGAAGAAAAGGACTATGGTTTAAATGTTACATATGTTGTAATATTAAAACTATAGGTTATAAATATAATATGATAAGTTAGTTATTATATTTATTTATAATTAAAACAATTATATGATAATTGTGAGTGGTTTCTCCTTTAACCGTGCGTGTAAATGGGAGGTTATGTTCAGTTTTCATAACTGAAAGATAAAATGAAAAACGTTTTCATTTTGAAAAGGATCGCTTCATTAAGTGCTTTTACTAACCATTTAGCTGACTATAGACTACAAGCCTTCTAAACAAGAGCCTAAATGATCGTGTAAAGTGCTTTTTATTAAACGATCGTATAGACGATCCATCATGATTTACTAAACGATCGCATACCAAGCGAGATTTGCTAAATGATCATATAAACAATCAAGTGTGTTTTTCTAAACGATCGTGTACCTGCTGAGTTGTACTAAACGATCAAGCATACAAAGTCTATGCGATAGACAGTTCATTCTCCCACTTACTTGATCGTATAGTTTGATCATTGTTTTTCTCCATCTCTCTACCAAATCCAACAGAGCCCACACCTTCTAGATTCTCACTCCGAGAATACCAAATTTACTGAATGGTGGTGTCTAAGAGGTTGTTGTTCTAGTCTTCATGAGAGCGAGAGATTAATAGAAGAAGAGTTCTTCAAAGGTATGTCTCTCGTTCCCTTTGTATGTAACTTCTAAAGCATGTTGTAATTTGTTAGAAAATGCATAATTGTTCTGTATGTTTGTGAATGCCTTTAATTCTGTCACAATGGGCTTGAAAAGATCTTGCTTCCGCTCATGGGTTCTCTTCTGTAAGAGTTCCTTCACATAGAAACCCCGTCCTCCCACACCAAATGCCCAAGAAAATACACCTTACGTAGCCAGAATTCACACTTTGAGAATTTAGCATACAACTTATTCTCCCTCAGCGTTCCTAGAACTTTCCGAAGATGCTCCTCGTGTTTTGCTTCTGTCTTGGAATAGACCAAGATATCATCAATGAAAACAATTAAAAAGGTGTCAAGGAAGTCCCTGAACACTTTGTTCATCAGATCCATGAATACTGCTGGAGCATTGGTCAAACCAAACAACATTACAATGAACTCATAATATTCATATCTAAAACAGAACGTAGTCTTAGGGATATCACTGTCCTTTATCCTCAGTTGGTGGTAACCTGACCGGAGGTCAATTTTGAAGAATACAGTAGCTCCCTGTAATTGATCAAATAGATCATTAATTCTGGGGAGCGGATATTTATTCTTAATGGTTACCTTATTCAACCCTCTGTAGTCTATGCATAGGCGTAACAAACCATCCTTTTTCTTCACGAACAATATTGGTGCATTCCAAGGTGACACACTCGGATGTATGAAACCCTTGTCAAACAACTCTCGCAACTGGGTCTTAAGCTCTTTCAGTTCTGCTAGACTCATTCTATAAAGAGCTTTAGAGATTGAGGTAGTGCCTGATTCCAATTTGATAGTGAAATCTATCTTTCTATAAGGTGGTAACCCTGAGAGATCCTCTAGAAAAACATCAGGATACTCCCTTACCACTGGTTCGAACAACAAGGTGACCTCAAGGTCTCTAACATCAACCACACTAGCGAAAAGGCCTTAAGCACCCTGACTAACCATTTTCCTAGCTTTTAAAGTTGAGACTACTCTAGGCAAAGCCTCAGTCTTAGCTCATTTGAACTTAAAGCTAGCTTCTGCAGATTGACTAAACACAAATTCTTTATGAAAACAATCTATGATGGCGTGGTTAGTAGCCAACAAATCCATGCCTAAAATCACATCAAAATTCGTCATATCCATGACTAACAAGGGCACCTTTAATGTAGCTTTGCTATCACCGACTGACATGTTTTTACCCTTTGTGTCATATGAATAACATCTCCAGATGGAGTAGAAACTGACAATACATAATGCATCGACTTTAATTCTATACTAGCATGCTTTGCAAACACAGAGGATATGAAAGAATGCGTCGAACCAAAGTCAAACAATACACAAGCATAATGTCCAATATGGAAAGTGTACCTATCACCACTGATTTCGACTTATCTGCCTCATGCCGAGTCATAGCATAAACTCGACCCTATTGTCGTTGTCGACTTGAACTCCCATGTTATGAATTCGGGGGTTGGCCCCTACCACACTAGAACTACCACTAGGGCCTCGGTTTGCCGTATGTCCTACTTGTTTACACTTGAAGCAGGTCCCTACACCAACCAGACAACCTCCCCAATGACGCTTCCCACACGATTTGCACACATGCCTGTCCCTCAAACTCCTCCTGAATTAGAAGTTTGCTGCTTGATGTGTCCTAGCGATCTGTCTGTGTTTTGAACCTTCTGCGGAGGCTCAAGTACTCTCTGATCAGCTTTCCTCTTCTGCCCTAAGGTGGGTTCTACAGTCAAGGACTTAAAAACTTTAGTCCCGTTGGACAGCCTACTCGCGCTAGCACACGAAATGTTGTTGCGTAGGTAGTAGGCCCAAATGCTTGTACTATGCATTGTACCTCATCACGAAGCCCCTAAACAAATCTTTCAACTCTTTTTTCTTCAGTAAACACCAAGTCGGGGGTGAAGCAAGACAGCCTGTCAAACCCCTTCTCATACTCTTCCACAGTCATGGTCTCCTGTTTTAGGTTCATAAACTCGGCTTGTTTATTGTACCTCACATTGGCAAAAAAGTACTTTTCATAGAATCGTTCTTTGAATTGGTCCCATGTTGTTTGGCCCCTATTAGCTTCTATCATCCTCTTTCCTGAGCGCCATCAGTGCTTGTCATTATCGACGAGTACAAAGGCATCATACTGCAATTTCTGCTCTTTTGGGCACTTCATGTATTGAAAAGTCTCTTCCACAACGTCAGACAACAATAACTCTACTTTAGTGGGGTCCTTCAGGGACCCGTTAAATGTCGGGGATCATATTTCTTAAAGTCTAAAAAATATCCAGCCTCCAGAGAATGACCTACCACAACTTGGTTCGGTGTCCAGTCTTGGTTCTGAACTTGTGGTGTCGGAGCCGACAGGGGTGGCATCTGTTGCGACTGCATTTGCTGAGCTATTTGCTCGACCAGGATCTCCCTTAGTTATCCTACCATAGCCTTCATAACAATGTCTCCAATTGTTGCAGCCATGACAATGTACTCTATTAGGATCTCTGAGGGTTTCGGGTCTTGCAAGGGCGCGGTTGGATTTCGGATCCCACTTCTTGCTCTAACTATTTGCCATGATGACCCAAAAGGGTCCATAGGTGGCATGATTTCCTCCTGTTCATGAAAGTTCTGTTCTTCTACAACATTCTTACCTCGAGCGGCCCTGGATCTCGTTCGTGGTGCCATCTTCTAAAAACCAGATAATCAGCTTTATCAAAAACTCTAACAAGAAACTTGTAAAGTGCCTCCATAATTCAGGTAAAGTTTGGTGCATACAATCCTAAGGAATTTTTTTTAATGGACATACCTGACGATAAAGAAGAATATATTTAGGGCCAATGGGACAATCCAGATTTACCTAGTAAGTTAGTCTACAGAACCTAAAACTTAAGCTTTGATACCAACTATAATGACCCAACTTTCTATTATACTTCTAAGACGTTACAATATATATGCATAGGCTTGACAATAAATTTCTCGAAGAAAAATTTAAATTAAAGAAATAAAATTTTTATTTCATTAAATCAAACTCAAATAATAAAAACCTAAAAACTCCGTTCGAGGTACCCCTGATTTTAATTTAAAACAAATTGAGCAAATAAATAAATATACAAATAAATGAAATAACCAAGAGTTTTAAATGCTAGACTTCTAAACCAAAACATATCAAATAAATAAAAACATAAGTGTGGAAGCAACATCATGTTCCAATGACCGGGTCACGAATCCCTCTTGTCATTCGCCAGTCTATCTTTACTTTTACCTAAAAAACATTGAGAGAAAAGAATGAATTTATAAATATACCCCGTAAGCATCCCACTACTGAGCCCACTAGGCGAACTGTTAGCTTTCCAAAATACATCGTAGGTATAGGCATAGGCATAAGTATAAGGGGCGAACCCGAAGACATGCTTTCATAGGTAGTAACCCCGAAAGGACACTGTCACAAACATAAGAGGTGATCCCAAAGGGAGCACCGTACATAGGCATAACGTGTGAACCCAAAGGCTCACAACATGCGATGTGCATAGCCCAATAAAAATGTTAATAATCACTATTAGTCTCACTTAGGCATAAGCATACAATCAAGGTCTTAAATCATGCTTAGGTTTTCGTCACTATCAGTCTCACTTAGGCATAAGCATACAATCATGGTATTAAATCATACTTAGGTTTCAGAACAGTCTCACAATTCATCCATTGATCAAATATTACAATAATACATAATATCGAAATTCCATGGCATAAACATAAGCGTCCATAATTCCAACTGACCAACAAACATGTCATAATATTCCAGGCCAATATAGGAACCCGATGGCGAACCGATAGTAGGTAACTTATCTCAAATTAAATAAAAAATGTAGAGTAAATAATTTATTACCCCTTTCTAGCTTTGAGAGACATTGAGTCAACACTACTACCTGAAACAAAAATCAATTTAAACCTTATCAGGCTTAATTCCATACACAAAACTATCTTAAACTTCCCCAAATCATTTACTCCATACATAGTGTGACCCCTAATTATTCATAAATGTCAAACAATAACTCAATCTCATGCATGACATTTAATTTCAAGGGTTAAGACCTAAATACAACAACTCAAAAGCTACGACCTTACCCACAAAATGTATTGAAACGACCCCAAATTCACCATCGAAGCTACTGTATAATGCTGAAAAACATCTCGAAACCCCTATCTGAGCAACAACACAACATGGGTATAACTTAAATCAGACAAAAAAATAATGGGCATTCAAAACCCATTCAATAAAAACCAAATGAACCTTGAATCTTACCCAAAATTTCAAGTTTCTGGTAGAACGGAAAAGTACAATGGTGAACGTTGGCAAGGTGCGACGACGAGTCACGGCAGAATAGACCTATCTAACCGTAGATCAACTAGTTAAGACAATATCTTTTATTTTCCCTACGCTAATGGTCAAGAGACCGTGTAAATAGCAAATGATTTTAAAGAAATAGGTTTAAGTCATGGTAACTACTTACTAAAATTTAATATCTTACAAGTTAAATTGATTGTTCAATAGAGTAGAATAATGACTAATTGTATCATAAATTCTTTTTAAAAAACTAAAAAATAACTAATGGTATCCTGAGATAGGTGTATAGGAGTAGATGTGAAGGAAGATAACTTTTTTATTTACAATTAAGGTATCATGCTCAACTACAAGAATAGAAAAAACACATTTGGTTTTTTTCTCTTTTTTTGGAATATCCAATAAAAATAGGGGCCAAAAGAGTCCACCAAAAATCAATCAAGTCAGAGTTTATAACATTCAACAACCACAAAAAAAAATCAAAATCCCAAAAGACATGAGACTATTAAGAGAGGATGAGCGATTTAGATTAACAAAAAAAAAAAAAAAAAAAAACACATCAAAAGATGCTTCGCAAGCAATGCAAGCCTTCTAATTTCATCAATCATGTTTTAAATCTCTGTAACACATTAGGGTTAGTAAAACTACACTTGTAAACTTTCATTTTAATCCATCATCTCTAAGAAGTTATATGTTTGCAATTAAATTCTTTTTTAAAAAATTAAAATTCAACAAACCTACAACAATCCTTCTCGAGGATGAGGGATAAACAAAGGAGGAAAAAACTCTCTAAAAAGAAGATGATGAAGAAGAAGTCAAAGTTGCTAGATTATAGGCAATTTTGTTCTCGTCCTTAGAAATTTTACAAAAACTAGAAACTTTTACGGAGCAAGAAAGAAAGCCTTCTAAACAAAAAATAAACCTCAAAAACTTGATGTCTTTGATTGAATTCGATTTCACTTCCACCGGAGTTTAATAAGAAATTAAACTCTAAAGTTTATGAAATGTTACAACACCCATAAAATATAAATATTGTATGAATCAGGCTCTTCTTAAAATCGAGATGGTGGCTCTAAATAGTTAATATTAGAGTTTTACAATGTTATAAAATATAAAATATTCGATTTAAATTGTAGTTGAGCGTTTAATTATAATAAACCTTGTAGTTTAGAAATATCGGTAGATTTTGCAATATACAAAGAACTAATTGTAACAATTTTTTTTTTAAAAAAAAAAACTGAAACTGAAAGTTTGGGCGGTGTGATTTGAATAAAACTTCTACTCGATATTCACCTACTTCCAACAGTACCAATTTCCCCTACATCTAAAGGCAGTCAACTATACTCATGATGCAAGCAAGAGTATAAATATGAGGACAGAATTACCACTGGCAAAGATTAAAAGTCTAATTGGAATGATTTTCCAAAGTGCTTAGAAAATGAACACGCATTTTCTTAAACCTAAAAACATGTTTTAAAACACTTGAAAAGTTATTCTAAAGAGGCCCTAATACAATTTCTTGTTTCAAATTCCTTCAGATCGTTTCAAATGACGACGGAGTATGAGGAACAATTGCAAAATCTTTTTTCCATTTACAACCAACAAATCCAATTTCTTTCCATGTGGCTAATTCCATCCTCGCCTGAAGAAGCAGAACGCTCAACCAAAGTAGCCTAGAACATAAAGGCACTGAAGATGAATGGAACAAACTCAGCGTATAGAACATTCTTCTGCCTCATTTTTGGGAGGTAAAAACTGTTGATTTTGTTAGGCATGAACTGAAAACCAACAGTAATTGTTCAAAAAATGGGAAGATCTAACTACAATCAAGACAATCAAGTCGTATCTTCCTCTTTCGGATTCTCTCGAAGGAGGTCATCATCATATGAAACTGGTACTCTTAATCTATTGTGAATGGAAGATCGTTTTTCTTCGGCATTTGATTCTTTGGATCGATTCTGCTCTGGAGTAACTCTTTGGAAGTTGTCCAGTTGATCTCCTGAAGATCCTTCAGAGAACAGGTGAGGAACTCTCTGAGAATTTTCTTTCTCAGTTTCTGTAGCCTCCCTTCTGATACTTGGTTGCTTGAATTGTTTCTGCACCATCATGAAATAAACAAAAAAATGTATGATTGTGATTATCATTCACACTATCAAATTAGAAAGAACTAATAAAGGAATAATTCCATGTATAGGATCATCAGAAGAAATTGGACTTGGACACATATTCCAACATAAGAATGAATTTCAAAGCACAACACTTCAACATACAATTCTTTATTTTTTACCTTTTCTCTTTTTCAACATGCAACTAAAATCTAAAAGAAAAGAGAAAGAAAAAACATAGAGTAAATAAGCTCAGCAACTTGAGATGTATTAGATACAGGCTTAGCAAACCGAGGCCACTCTGAATACGATAAAAGAATCGAAAAGATGAAAAGTTTGCCTTGACAATGAATATTTTTAACAGTGTCCTCGGGAATATTGATAACATTTTTCTATGCGGCCAAAATAAGAGTAGCACATTCATTTGGAAAGAATAAGGAAAAAGTCACGTAACAGTGTTCCAAGTTCTAAACTATGTCAAAAAGGTTTTTTTAAATACCTCAAACTCTTTTGCTCGTTTCATAATCTCTTTATAGGCATTTGGTTCCCGGGTTTTGATGATGCTCCATAATATGCCACCTCCCGTCCGAAAGCGCCTGCCATCTGCAGTCATCTGACCTCCACAAGCCTGAACTGCATTGACCTGGCATTCCGACATGTCAAATTGTGCACATAAGATCATATGGTGCCATATCGTAAAAGAAGAGAAATACTAAAACAATTACAAGCAAAATCGACCATCAATTAAGTATTATTCTGCCCATCTCTAGTTAAGCATCATCAGTAACTCAAAGGGGCAAAGCAAGGCAAGGATTTCTGCATATCAATAATTGGATTAACGGTTATAAATTTTTAGAAGTGAAAACAGATTTTCAAGAGCTCACATGAAAGCAAATCTCAAACCCCAAGATGAAAATGATGATAGGACATGCACAATTGAGCTGCATATTTTAGTTTGGGCAATCCAATTAAAAGTACGTTTTAAAACTTTCTAGAGCATTTGAACGAAGTCCAGATTCAGTCAGAATAATCAGGTGGAGTAGTATTTTCAGGGAAGTGGATGGAAAAGAGAGATTGTCAATTGTGATCGATACTAAAAGTTTTTGCAATAAAGTACAAATATCTTACAGGGATCATAACCAATATATGCTGGGATAATAACCAACTTATTTAGCACAGATGTAGTAGTCCAGCCATGGTGGTTCACAGCTCAGAGAACAAGGT
The DNA here is from genome assembly GCF_027475165.1 of Benincasa hispida. NCBI lineage: Eukaryota > Viridiplantae > Streptophyta > Magnoliopsida > Cucurbitales > Cucurbitaceae > Benincasa > Benincasa hispida. The sequence continues at coordinate 85,873,460 of NC_143489.1, read as the reverse complement.
TAAAAGAAGCAAAATGACTTCAGCAACAGAATCTGCAAGGGTAGGAAATAATACTGATTAAATATGAAGAGTGACTATGTGGTATGATACTTACTGGAGTCTGGAGTGGATGGCCATGATTAGGCAGGTCAGTCAAAACTAAAAAATTAAGTTTGAAGATTTTCAGTTTTAGCAGAAAGGCAGCAAAATCGTGTGGCCCCAGGAAAAGTATTGAGGATACGAAAAGTACTGAACAAAGGCATATCGCACAGTGGTAAAATGGTTCATGAGTTGTACTCACTAGGGGGCTGAATGCAAACCAAAAGGGGAAACAGATGAAACTCATTTATGTTGGTTTGATTAGTTAGTGGCTAGTCAATTCGGTTCATTTTCAAACAAAACATTTAAAAAATAATAATAATTAAAAAAAAAAAAAAAAAAAAAAAGAAAACACAGAAGTGAAGTTTTTGAACTAACGGATAGGTCAGAGATTTTCATAACTCAAACAAACAAAATATTCTTTCATCAGGTTATAAGAAAAACATAATACCTCTTTGATAAGTTCGCTTAATGCAGAGACTCCCAGACAACCTACAGCAGTGTACATCATGTATGACTTTTTCTCTTTCAAACGTCTGCATGCATCCAACACAAATCTGAAAGAAACAGAAATCAGCATAATTTAGTAATCAGAGTAAAAACTCCTTATGTTAAATCTATCCATAAATTTGCTTCACAAAACTAAAATGGATTTCCAAACAAAAAAGAAGTATCTAAAGAAAGTATGCTTGCAATATTGCTTCTTTTTCCATACAATTTTATGCATACAACATGATTAGAAAATACCACTTAACCTGTTAATATCAGTGCCAGTTGAACCAGACTCGCATGTTTTTCTTTTGTTTTTCTTTTTCTTTGCCCGACGTTTACGGTTTTTACTTCTCTGATCTATACTTGCTGATTTGACATCTGTAAGACTGCTTTTTTCTGTATTGATATTGTCGCCAACAAACTCTCCTTCCACATCGACCATTTCAACATCATCATTCTCCAAGTCATTGTCTTCATATATGGCCTCAAGTACATTCTCTTGTCCATCCATAAGATGCCTCAACTATATAAAATAATCAGACACGCTCTTTATTCAGAAACACAATAGATTTCAGAAAATAATTAGACATCCTAAAGAAAGTTTCAGGGAACATATATAAACTGCAACTTGAAATTATCAGGATATTCAAGACGAAAATGAAATCAACACTTGCATAATTTTTGGGCATTCAATGAGATAAAAACTACTCAAAGGTAAAATGCAAAAATTAGTTGTCAACACTTTTTTTCTCTTTTCTCCAAAAGTCTGCGCCCACCCCAAGGCCTAGGAGAGATCAATGGTTTTTCTTATCAAGCTCATTCAAAGATTTTGTTGCCAACACTATTGAAAGAATCTTGAGGAACTTCTCTCGCGGGCAAACAGCAAAAAATGTTAGCTCCCATTTTCATCCTCGGAACAAAGTGAAGCTCTTCCCTTAAGGGAACCTTGATACTGAAAACTTTGAAAATAAAAATTTTGTTCTCAATTCTAAAAGATTTTGGAAAAATCCATCGGAGGAATGCTCCCTTTCTTGGCACAAAATTACAGGTAAAAAAAATGGCATTAATTCAATATGGTAAATACAAAGTAGAGCATACATAAAACAATCCATTTCCTGATCGATCATAGCTTCAAAACAAGAACCAAAAATGTAAAATATAAACGGCAAAGTGTAGTCAACAGCCTCCCACTAATTAATTGAACTTAAAGGGTGAGTGACAGATACAAAAATACAGTTCAGGCATCTTAGTATAAACCATAAAAGAAGAAGAGGAGAAAAAGAAGTTAATAACTGAGATGGGTGCGGTTCAAATTCAATCAAACACTAAATTTAAAACTTACCCAGAAGGCGGAGATAGGAAATAATCGAGTGGAGGGCGAAGCTTTAACGGGAAATCTTAAGAGAGGGAGCGATGGAAATGGGATGCGACTGCGGGGGAGAGGGGGTGCGATCGTGGGTTGTAGTTGTAGAGTAGAAGAGAAGAGAATGTTCGAAGGAGATATGAAGATTGGAGAAGAAGGAAAAAGGGGAAAAAATGGTGCCGAACTGCTCAGTGCTGATACAGTGGGGTAGGAGGGAGAGGAAATAGTATTTAGGGTTTTTTTAAAAAATAAAAAATAAATAATACTCTTTCTTCTTTTAAAACAAAAAAAAAAAAAAAAAAAAAAAAAAAAAAGTTAAAATTGTAATTATTGAAATTTAGATATGAAATTCAAAGCCCCTCCAAAGGTAAAATTATAAAATTTTGAAATTTTTAGACTCTATTCAAATTAAACTAAGGATCAAATAGAAATTAAGTCCAAAATTTCGGGACCAAAAAGTAATTTTTCTTTAAAACAATATTAAAATTACAAGTTTAGCTCTTGAATTTATATATATGTATCTCTCAAAGTTTCTTAATTTTAAAGTGTCTAACAAGTTCTCAAATTAAATTTAGCTTCTAATAAGTCTCTAGAGTTTAAAAATATCTAATAATTCTCAAATTTTTTGATTTTGTGTCTAATATGTCGTTGATATTTTTTATTTTTTAGATTTAGATTTTGTCTTTATTTGGTTCTTTAAATTTAAAAAATGACCATATTGATTTCCAATGGTTTATAAGTTAATTTCTATTTGGTCATTTTGTTGAGTTAGCCAATGATTAACTTTAAAAAGACAATGGAGTAGTTAACACATTAAGAAAAATTAAGAGGGAATGAGAAAATTCTTCAGATGTCCGAGTTCTTTTATGACATCTTTAATAAGATTGAGAATGATGACAACAAATAATAGTGACAAAAGCTCAACAATCTTCGTCAATATGTACACTACGTAACAAATCTTTTTTTCATTACTTCAACTCAACTTACAATTAGACTGAATATTTTTAAAATTTTGTGCTTGATTATTTTCAAACACTAAAAAGGCACACGTGTTCATGAGTCAAGGTGATTAACACACGTGCTATAAATCAAGAAACGAGATGAGAGATTGAAATCAACAACATACATATTTACATGAAAGAAACGAATGTATATATACACATATTTATTTTTAAGCATGCGGTTATGATCACTCATATTATTATTAGCTTTAATATTATTGGCATTGAATTATTTAGCCTCATTTAGTAACTATTTAATTTTTTAAAATTAAATTTGTAAATACCACTTCTATTCCATAGCTTTTATATCTTTCAACTAAAAAAATAACTATTGAAAACTTAGAAAGTAAGCCCATATTTTAGAACCTGATAACTTTGGTTTCGTTTGGTAATCATTATGTTTTTTGTTTTTTGTTTTCGAAAATGAAACATATTTCCTCTTCATTTCTTACCATGATTTGCATCTCTGTTTAGTACAGTGGTTGGAATCTTAGCCAAATTCAAAAAACAAAAACAAGTATTAAAAAACTACTTTTTTTAGCTTTCAAAATTTGACTTGGTTTTTAAACCATTAATAAAAAGTAGATAACAAAATAATAAATTTGGAGGTGGAAGCAGTGTCTCTATACTTAATTTTCAAAAATAAACAATAAACAATAAAATGGTTACTAGGGCCTTTATTTTTCAGTACAACGATGGGGATGAGAATTAAATCCTTGATCTCTAAAAATGAAGGTCATATCAATGGCTATTCAACTGAACTCATATAAGAAAATTGATAAATCGAAAATTAATCCTCATCAAACTTACATTAATTCCCTTTTGTTTTGAAGTATGTCGTGAACTTGAGGAATACAACAGGAACTGAATACCAATAAAATATAATATTAAAATAAATATAATATAATATAATAACAAAAATAAATAAATTAAAATATAATATAATAACAAAAATAAATAAATCAAACATAATATATAAATAAACAAAATAAAATAAATTAGCAAAATAAAAAATATTTTTTTCTAAATTCTCCCCTTTATTTATTTATTTATATATATGAAATATGCCTCGTTAAAACCTAGGGAAAAAATCCAATGGAAAAAAAAATCTCAATGAAGATAAAATAGTACATATTTCATTTAATTTATACTCCTGAAAAGTATATTTACTCGAAGCATCACTTGAGATATCTGAGTCATCGTATTCCAATGTTATGCACTAGTTTTTCAAAGATTGTAGTAGGTAATATCTTTGTAAATAAGTTTATCATGTTATCTTTCGAACAAATTTGTTGTACGGTGATATCATCATTTTCTTCGAGATTACGAGTGTAGAAAAATTTTGGTGAAATATGTTTTATTCTATTTCATTTAATATATCATTTTTTTATTTGGAATATGCAAGCTGTGTTGTTTTTCGTATAATCTTGTTGGAAGATTTTTTTTAGAAGACAAACCACATGTTTCACGAATTCTGAATCATTGATCTTTGCGAAACACATTCTCGACTAGCTTGATGAATTACAAGAATTTTAGCATGATTTGAGGAAGTAATCGTTAGGGTCTGTTTCACTGACCACTACGATACAGTAGTTCCTCCATATGTAAATAAATAACTTATTTAAGATATAGTTTTGTGTGGATGAGATAAATATTCACAATCTACATAACCAACTAGATCAAAATCTGATTTATTTGAATAAAACAAACTCATATCAATCGTTCCTCAGAGATAACGGAGTATATGCTTAATTCCATTCCAATGTCTTTTTATTGGAGAAGAACTATATCTTGCTGATAAATTTATTGAAAATGCAACATCTGATCTTGTATTACTAGCAAGATACATAAGTGCACCAATTGCACTAAGATATGATACTTCAGGACAAAGAAGTTCTCCATTATCATCTCGAGGTTGAAATATAACTTTTTTCACAACTAGTGAATGAACTTCTATTGGAATGTTCAATAGATGTGCTTTGTCCATATAAAACATTTTCAAAAAGTTTACTGTATGAGTTTACTGATGAACAAATCTCATCTACTAAATTCTCAATTTGTAAGCCAAGACAAAATTTTGTTTTTTTTTAAATCTTTCATCTCAAATTATTTATTAAGATATTCTATTACATTTGGAAGCACTTCAGGAGTCCCAATTATATTTAAGCCATTGACATATACAATTATAATAACAAATACTGACTATGATTTCTTATAAAAAAACACATGAACATATTGATTGTTTTGATATCTTTCTTTCGATAAATATCCACTCAGGCAATTGTACCACTTTCATCCTTATTGTTTTAATACATATAGCGATCTCTGTAACTTTATTGAATATAATTTCCGAGAATTTGATTTATATATTTCAAGTAATTTTAATCCTTATGGGATTCTTATATAAATATCATTATCAAGAGATCCATATAAATATGTCGTGATTGCATCCATAAGATGCATGTCCAGATTTTCATACACAGTCAGACCAATTAAATATTTTAATGTAATTGCATCCACCATCGGAGAATATTTTAATCAATACTAGATCTTTGTGAGAAACCTTGTACAACTAATATTGCTTTATATCTTGTGATCACATTATTTTTATTTATTTTTCTCACGAATACCCATTTGTATTCACTGGTTTGACACATTCGGGTGTTTGGACTATGGTCCAAAAACCTGATATTTTGAAAGTGAGTTTAATTCTGCCTCGATTGCTTCTTTCTGTTGAAGCCAATATTTTGCATGTCGACATTATTCAATAGATCTTGGTTCAAAATCCTCATTTTTAGATATAATATAAAGAGCAACATTATACACAAAAATGTTGTCCATAATTATATGAGTTCGATTTCATATTTTTCGTGTCATGACATAGTTGTTTGAAATATCATTATCATCTTTAATTATTTCACCTTCCTCACTAGTCCTGTCAATGATTTCTTCATGGGTATTTATATTATCAACCAATATTTTTTTACTATTAATTTTTTTTTAGGATTTTTTCTTTGGAACCCACCAATCTACCATGCTTCTAGCGTGTTCCAAACTCATTAGTGACAACTTGCTGTTATCAAATTTCGATGGAACATTTGCAGTTAGTATATGTGATTTAGTTATTTTCTTTATATTTATAGATGCATCTGGTAACTGATTTGCTATATTTTGCAAATGAATTATCTTTTGAACTTCAAGTTTACATTGATTTGTACGGGGATCTAAATGAGACAATAATAATGCATTTCATGTAATTTCTTTTTCCAACTTCTTAATTTCTCCCCCTAATATTGGAAAATTTGTCTCATTAAAATGACAATTAGCCATTTGTGTAGTAAATACATCACCTGTCAGGGGTTCAAGATATTTAATAATTTATGAAGAATCACATTCAATATATACTCCTAACCTCCATTGAAGACCCATCTTAGTATGAGGAGCAATTGGAACATGTACTGCACATCCAAAAATTCTTAGATGGGAAATATTTGGTTCATGGTCATAAGCTAATTATAATGACGAGTACTTATGATAAGATACTGGCCTAATACGTACAAGTGACATTACATGCAAAAGCAATTGTCTAGCAATTAATTGCAAACGTTTTATGAATGATTTTGCTAAACCGTTTTTTGTATGCATGAGCTACAAGATATTCAACACTTATCCCAATTGATATAGGATAATTATCAAAGGCTTGGGATGTAAATTTACTAGCATTATCAAGACGAATAGTCTTAATTGTATAATCAATAAATTGTGTTCTCAACTTAATTATTTGAGCAAGTAATATTGCAAATATAAGATTTCGACTTGATAATAAGCACACGTGTGACCATTTGTTGGATGCGTCCATTAATACCATAAAATATCTAAATGGTCCACTTGGTGAGTTAATAGGTCTACATATATAACAATGAATTTGTTCTAAAAATGCAGATGATTTAATTCTCACTTTAATTGGCGATGGTTTAATTATCAATTTTCCAAGCATCACGTGATAATTCATTAGATTGAAAAATCTTCTAGTTCTTCAATGGGTGTTTGTTTGAATTCTAAATAATTATTCTTATTATTATAGACCCTGGATGACCTGATCTGTCATGCCAAATTGTAAATATGTCTGAATTCATAGATTTCAGGTTCATTGTTGCATATGTTTCAATTACTCGTATATGAGTATAATATAATCCATAAGATAAATCAGATAACTTTTCCAATATACGTTTTTCGTACGAGACAGTAGATATAATATAAAATACTCCATTTTATTTCTTTCTATCAGTCTCAACATGATAACCATTGCGACGTATATCTTTAAAACTAAGTAGATTTCTCTTTGATTGACTAGAGAACAATGCATTGTCAACTATAAACTTTGTTCCTTTAGACAAAATAATATTTGCTTTTCCAAAGCCTTCAATCAGGTTTGCATAACCTGATATTCTATTGACTTTTGCTTTCAGAATTGTCAGTTTGAAAAAATATTTTCTACTTATAAGTATTGTATATGTAGTTATACTGTTTACCAGACATAGATTTTATTTACTATTTTTTAGTCATCCAACATATGAAAATGATCCGGGTCTCTTCATTAAAAAAAATAATTACAATAAGAAAAACAACATGTGGAATATACAAAGTTTAACATCTACTAAGAAAAAAAATTGGAGATGAACAAAAAAAAAATAAAAAATAAATCTAGATATTTTAAAGTCAAAGGAAACACTCGATATTCCATCAATTTTGTCGATTTTCTCTTCGTGAGATTCAAAGAAGTCAACCACATCCAAAATTGTCATGTGGGATGGGTCAAATATGTCATTATCTCGGTATTCAAAGTTTGTTTCCACATTTTTTTTCACTTTTTCCTACTTAGTGTTTTGACGTAGGATAAGTACGTGACCAATGCCCAGTCATTGTACATCAAAAGCATTTATTTTCAACACTTTTTGAGCTCCTATCTCGTGGAGCTTTTCATTTGTGATCATCATGTTGTGTGGTTCTTTTGAAATTTGAATGATTAGAACGAACACCATGAAAATTATAATTATTTCTTCCTCTGCAACGGTCACGACCACGACCACGACCACGACCACGACCTCGACCACGATTATTAACATTCACAACATTCACTTCAGGAAATGATATTGTTCCCGTTAGTCGTGATTCCTGATTTTTCATTAATAACTCGTTATTTTGTCCAGTCATGAAAAGATATGAAATTAGTTCATAATACTCTTTAAAACATTTCTCGCGATATTGCTACTGCAGTAGCATATCCAAAAGGTAGAAAAATATCTTTTCTAACATATTGATTTAAAATTTTGGAGTCTCAGATATGTCCATCTATGATGAGCTTTAGGAATATATATATATATATTTGCGATAATCACATTTTTATGACATCCAGGTGTATTTTGACATCAAAGACAAATAATTAGTACCATTAATATCAAATGCCACAAATTCTAATTTTATAATATTTTCATAGTAATACTATTACAAAATATTATATTTATATTAAAACTTTAATATATATTAAATATGTAAAACAATATTTAATTAATTAATTATAACAAAAAGAGAAAAACTCACATACTTCTAGGACCTACATTTAGCGAGAAAAATGATAGGAGCTCGTGATGATAACGTGTTGTGAACTTAAGAAACACAATAGGAACATGGATACTGACAATATAGTATTAAAATAAATATAATATAATATAATAATAAAATAAACTAAACATAATATATAAATAAACAAAATAAAATAAATTAGTAAAATATAAAATAATAAATTCTATAAATTCTTTAATTTCTTCAATTTTTATGGAAATTGCCAAATTTGTATCTTCCACAATTCACCAAATACCAATATTTATAAGAAATTTGACAAATAAGAGATAGATTACCTGAACACTAATAATGTATAATGTTAAAACATATAGACAATACTTTAATAAAAAATGAGATATGACACAAGATCAATGAACATTAAATATGATCATTTAAACAACATACATTATCAAACTATTTATAATAAAGTGGACATTTTTTCTTAAATTTAGCCATAAACGTATATCACTGTCCATGATTTAACACTTCTCAAACAAGTACCACACGATGAACCCTCCTTTATTTCAATATTAAAACAAGATGGAAAATAATTATTGAGAGAGAGAGAGGAGAAAATCGAAGATTTTTTTTTGTCCTTTTTGTTTGTTTTTACAAAATGGAATGGGAGATGAACATGGGAAGTTCGAATTAAATGCTTAGATGGTGAAGCTAAAGGGTGAAGATTATCGCCCGTGTCCTACCATTTTCCCCAATTCATCAATTCTCATGGCCGAGACTCGATGGCATTGTTACCAACGTCCACTCTCCCTCTAATCTCTCTCTTAAAAATCATCGACCCATTTGAAGAAACAAATCAACCGTTTCAGAAAAGCCATCAAAACCTTTACGTTTCTAGCGAGAGAGAGAGAGAGGTGTGATTGTTGAATTTTATTATTTTCCCTTTTCGAAACGTTGCGAGAGTGACCCAATTCCGTTTTCCCTTCTCTCAGGAATCTGCTTCCCTTTTTCTTCACTCAAACGCGCGAAGCTCAGTGACCCACCTTTTGTTTCTGCTTCTCCTTCTTCCAGTTCAAGTTTTCTGGTAATTTTGTTATTGGGTTTCGTTTTTGTTGCAACTATTTTCTTTTGCTCTACGATCTGATTGTTTGTGTCCGTCTGCAATTTTTTCTTTCTTTCTGGAGTTGGGGTCGAGAATTCCGCGAAAATGGGGTTGATTTCTGGGATCTTTATGGGGGTTATCTTTGGGATTGCATTGATGGCCGGGTGGCAGCACATGATGAGGCACAGAAGCACCAAAAGAGTTGCGAAGGTAAGTTGTTTGTTCTGTGTCTTTTAGGATGTTTTTGGAGTTTCCTCAGCTTATCTTTGCTCAAACTCGTGTTAATTTTGGTTCATCATGTATGTCTCTTTTCGTTGATGTTTGGGTACGGGAATTGTATATTTTGTCGGTACGTAGAATTCTGGATAAATTTGTTTCTTATTTGACGAATTTCTTGATATACACAGTTACTAGTTCCTAAAGATTATTATAAAGGGACTTGATTGGATCTTGGCTACAGGAGTTCTTCATTTCTTTTTCATTGATAGTCCCTGTGCAAATTTTGCAGTGAAAGTGATTATCTGGGGCTTCTTGGGAGATTGTAGTTCTCTATGAATTTATTAAGGAAACACCGATAGTTTCTACTACTATTATTATTATTTTATTGAAATACAACTTTCATTGAGAAAAGAGGAAAGAATACAAGGCATATACAAAGTCAAGCCCACGAAGCCCACAAAAAGGAAATTCCACTGCTGATAGTGTCTATTAGAAAATTATCCGAGTCTACCAATGTGGTCAGTGAAAGATAATGCAATTTGACTGGCAATGGAAATGTTTTGACTATAGATTCTGGACTAATTTCGTTTCTATATGAGTTATAGCATATAGTGTATGTAGTCTGGCCATTACTTTGTTTTCTGAGAACATGTTTGTTGTTGATTTCATTGTGCAGGCTGCTGATATGAAAATTCTGGGTTCTCTCAGTAGAGATGACTTGAAGAAATTATGTGGGGATAATTTTCCTGAATGGATCTCCTTCCCTGTTTATGAGCAGGTTTCTTTTCTCTTTATGCTTCTCTTTTCATTCACTGTCGTAAGAATGCTTTGTCATGCTAGTTGTATTGTTTTATAATTTCAAATGATGGTGTACGTGATGGAAGAATGATAAGAAGCTTTTTCTTTATGTGATTTTGGGAATATCTTTCAAGACAAAGTTATCCAATTAAACTATTTGTTAATAATTCTATGTTTACTTAGTTTTACCCATTTGCATTGTTCATGATGTCAAGCTTGGTTTATTTCCCCATTAGAGAGTTTGATGTCTGTTTCAGTTTTTAAATACTTTAATTTTAATTTTAATTTTATATTTCTTAATGTTTGATTTTTCTCCTTTTTTGGACTTAGTCATGTGTTGTAATGCGATATCCTTGAAGGTTAACATTTTTTTTTATTAGAACATCTTTTTGTGAAGAACAAATTATCGTTGTTTGTTGCAAAAGAGAGGATCGTTTTGTGCTCTTTCACCATATTGATGTGAGTTTCTGCAGTAGGTCTTGAGCTAGATAACCATCATATTACTTCTTGTGAGTTTTTGTTGAAATTGTTGTATGAATTTGTTTTTCCAGTTTGACATAAGCTGACTTTTCTCTAAGGGAGATTTATTTTCCCTTCTTTTAGTATAATTTTGGGTGTGGCTAGTCTAAATAAGAAGATATCTTGAAAAATCGAGCAGTTTCAGCTTTGTGTTGTTGGTCATTTGGTTGAAAATGGACATGACCTTTTTTTTGTTTTTTTTTATTTCTTGTCTTTGAGCAATATACTTAGAATTTTGTTGATTATAATACTTCAATCACTTTTGTTTTTATTTCTTATCTACATTAACTATGTCTACTATATTGAGATGTACTTTGATCGTATTTTTGTTCTCTCATTTTAGGTGAAATGGCTTAACAAGTTACTGAGCAAAATGTGGCCGTTTGTTGCAGATGTAAGTTTCTTAGCTACATTTGCAGTGTTAAAACTTTATTTATGAATATCCTACCTTTAACATCTCTTCTAAGATCCTGGTATAAAGGACACAGCACGCTTTTGTATAAATGTGGTTTATATTTTATCGTCTTTGGGCTTATCACTCAACTTTCCTTTAGGAATTCCAAGAAACAATGAGTATTCATCTTACAACATTATTACTACATATAATAAAATATTTTTGATGCTTTCTTATTTGAGAATATGCAAATATGTTTTAGAAAAAGAAAATTGAAAAACTGTCGATTATCCCTCCTTTTTTTATGTTGAATATATCACTTTAGGTTATGTTTGCCATTCTTTTTTATCATTCCTTTTTTTGCAATCGTGTCTTTTGATAATGAAAGTTATATTTCTAAAAAAGAACTGTTGATCGTCATGCATTTTAAGATGACCCCTTATTCTTTTGAGTTTAATTCATCTGCCTACTTGCAGGCAGCAGAATTGGTCATAAAGGAATCTGTTGAACCTCTGCTGGAAGAGTATAGACCCACAGGAATTACTTCATTAAAGTTCAGCAAATTATCTCTAGGCTCAGTGGCTCCTAAAATTGAAGGTTCGGATTTAATTATCTCGAATCCCCGTTTGCCTCCATTCTGTTGGTAGTTACGTTATTCTTTCAAATTTTGGCCATTGTTTGCTTGAAAATATGACGAGAGATAGTCCTTGATGTCAAGCAGATTAAATTATTCCTTATGTCAAAAAAAAAACTGATGGATTTTCAATTATTGTGAATAGCATCCTATTTTTCTTTAATTGCCGTAGGGGATTCCCCACCCAAATCCTTGGAAAGAAACTATAGCTAACTTACATGGCATGCCTATGTAAGTCCCCCAATTATAAACACTTATAACGTAGGGGCACAAAAGGGAATAATGAGGGAAGGAATGACTAAATGGTAATATTCTGATGGTTAGTTGGTGGGGGGGGTTGTTGGTGAGGAGCGATAGCTTGGTGGAGAGGATATCCAGCCCTCTTGAATGTGCTGGAAATTAGGTCACTCTTGGTTGTTTGATTCCTTGTTCGTTGTTCCATTTCTGTTGCTTGTCATTGTAACTTTTCCCTTGAAGTTCATAAATAAAATATATATCAGAGTATTGCTCTATTCTTGGAAAACTTGTTGGGAATTTCTAATTGCAGGTGTGGATTCCTAACAAATTGATATCAGAGCCAAGTTCGGAAATCTGGGAAAGACGTGAGCCGAGAAGAAACTTGAGATGGAAGAGAAGGTAGACAACAATACGAAGGGAACCGCTGAACTCTGAGAAGGAATGACTGGAATGAAGAAGAGCCTGGAACGAATAGGTATTGCCTTGCAATATTTGACAGAGATGCGAGAAAAAGAGAAATCGAGCATCACGAGGGAAACTCAGAAATCCAAGATGGATAAGGAAGGAGAAGAAGGGGAGAGCTCGCAGATGACGCCTCATGGAGGATCAAACAATTGCAGCAAATACAAGAGGTTAGAAATGCCCACATTTACCAATGAGCACCCTGATTCATGGGTGTATAGGCGGAACATTACTTCGAGATACATGAGTTGACGGATGAAGAGAAGATTAAGGTCTCCGTCATCGCATTTTGCCTGAAGTTTTGGATTGGTTCAGATGGGCTCACAACCGGAAACTGACACGGACATGGGAGGATTTGAAACGACGGATGTTCGATAGGTTTTGACCCATGCAAGAAGGTACACTCCTTTCACGACTCTTACGAATTAAATAGGAAGGATCATATGAAAACTATTGGAAGAAGTTCGAGACCTACGCGGCGATTTCGACTATGTCGGAGGAGGTGCTGGAGGAAACCTTCCTCAATGGGTTAGCCCTTATGATCAAGGAAAAAGTAGTAAGTCGACATCCTGTCGGCTTGGATGTATGTACGAAAGATGCCCAAGCCGTGAGTGATTGGAACTTGGCACTACAGATGGCTCAGCAGGAAGTGGGCTTGGGCCCAACAGCGGCCCAAAATGTCTCTAACAAATAGATTGTGCAAGGTGAGCCCAAAATGCAAGGAAATTGGGCACCAAATGAAACACTAAAAAGTGTAGTGGAAAAAAAAGGAGCCGTGAGAAAGGAGAGGACATTTTGAAGATTATCGCACTCAGAGGTGAAGGAGAAAAGGGATGAGGGATTGTGTTTTCAGTGTGATGAGAAATAATCCCAGAGCATCGGTGCCAATTGAGAGAGAAACGAGATCTCAATCTGTTAATCTACCAGGAGGACGAAAAATTGGCAGAGGAATCGAACGAGTTAGAAGCTATTGAACTGGAGGTGAAAGCCCTAGACATTGCAACCGACGTGGAAATTTCTTTGAGGTCGTACTAGGGTTGTCTGGAAAAGGAACCATGAAACTGAAAGGAATGTTAGCCGGGAGAGAGGTGGTGATCATGATCGATTGTTGAGCGTCTCACAATTTTATACATCAGACATTAGTGGAGGAGTTGAAGTTGCCGATGATCGAGACGTCAAATTACTGAGTGATAGTAGGCAACGTTGATGCGATAAGAGGGAAGGGAGTGTGTAAGTCGGTAGTGGTGGTGTTGTTGGAACTGACTATAATAGAGGACTTCCTACCTTTGGAACTTAGCCGAGTGGATGTGATTTTGGGGATGATTTGGCTTTGTAATATGGGGTACATGGAGGCCCACTAGTCGAGCTTGACAATGACGTTCACCTCTGGCCCTCATAAGATCTTGTTGAAGGGAGACCCTACCTTAACCATGTTGGAGGTAACCTTAACCTTGGGAGGAAGACGACATGGGGTTCTTGGTAGAGTTTCAACATTTGGAAGTGGAACCGGCGGAAAGAATAAGCAACGAGACGAACGAGAAGGATCAGGGGGAGGTACCCAGCTATATACAGGACCTTTTGGACAAGTTCCACGGGATATTTGAAACTCCAACTTCGCTTCCCCAGAAAGAGTGGTGGATCACAGAATCCTAACGAAGGAAGGAGAGCCACCAGTGAATATTCAACCATATCAATACAGTCATGCCCAAAAGAACGAGATAGAGAAGCTGGTTGCAGAATGCTGGAGGCGGGGATCATTCGACCAAGTCACAACCCGTATTCAAGTCCGGTGTTGTTAGTTTTAAAAAAAAAAGATGGGGGTTGGTGTTTTTGTGTTGACTATCAGAAGCCTAATCAGGCGATAGTGGCTGACAAATTTCCCATACTGGTGATCGAAGAACTGATGGATGAACTACAAGGCTCAGTAATCTTCTCGAAATTGGACCTCAAGTCAGGGTATCATCAGATCAGGATGTACGGACCAGACGTGGAAAGGACAACTTTTAGAACGCATGAGGGACACTACGAATTTCTGTAAGGCCCTTCGACTTGACCAATGCTTCGGCCACATTTCAATCTCTAATGAATCAGATTTTTAAACCATTTTTGCGAAGGTGCATACTAGTTTTTTATGATATATTAGTATATAGCTCGGATGAGGATACTCACGCTAAGCATTTGGGAATGGTTATGAATGTTTTGCAAGATCACCAAATGATGCCAACCGGAAGAAGTGCATTTTCGGCCAGAAAAGGATCCAATACCTGGGGCATTGGGTTTCAGCTGAAGGTGTGGACGCGAATGAGGACAAAATTCGTGGTTTGGTGCAGTGGCTGATACCCAAGAATGTGACCGAGCTTCGGGGATTCCTTGGTCTCACCGGATATTATTGGAGGTTTGTCAAGTATTATGAAAAGGTGGCAACCCCATTAACTAAGCTATTACAAAAAGATGCCTTCTATTGGTTCGATGAAGCAACCATAGCCTTTGAGACCTTAAAGCAAGCTATGACAATTCTTCTGGTGCTAGCCTTGCCAAACTTTGAGCTACCTATTATCATTGAGACTGACGCATCCAGAACAGGATTGGGGGTAGTGCTGATGCAAGAATGACCAGTAACTTACATTAGCCAACCACTATCTGCTCGAGCTCAAGGGAAATCTATATATGAACAAGAGCTTATGGCGGTGGTACTTTCTATGCAAAAGTGGAGGCCATATCTGTTGGGACGGAAATTCACGGTCATTTCAGACCAAAAGGCTCTCAAATTCCTACTAGAACAACGAGAAGTCCAACCCCAATTCTAGCGGTGGTTGACTAAATTGTTGGGTTACGACTTTAAGATTTTGTACCAGTCCAATTTAAATAATAAGGCCGCGTATGTGCTTTCTCGGCAACCTCCAACGGAGAAATTGTTAACGATAATAGCTCCCTCTCTAATCGATACCCAAGTAATCCAACAAGAAGTATTCGCAGACGAGGAATTACAACACATCCGAGAGAAACTCGAAGAGGACCCCGCGAGCGTCACCAAATTTTCAGTAGAACAGGGGATTCTGTTATACAAAAAAAAAAGGCTGGTCTTATCTCAGAATTCGACTTACATTCCCATGTTTCTTTCTACCTTCCATGATTCAATCCTTGAGGGGCATTCTAGGTATTTACGGACTTACAAAAGGCTATCCGGAGAACTTCAAATGAAGGGAATGAACGAAGATGTTAAGAGGCATGTAGAGGAGTGTATGATATTCTAGAGAAATAAAAGTGAGTCTATGGCCCCAACAGGGCTACTTTAACCCTTGTCAATACTTGACCACGTGTGGGAAGACATCTCCATGGACTTTGTGGAAGGGCTACCTAAATCTTATGGGAAGGATTCATTGATGGTAGTGGTAGATCGGCTAAGCAAGTATGCACATTTCATTCCCATAACCATCCATATACCGCCAAGAAGATAGTGAAGTGTTTATTTGGGAAGTGGTGCGCCACCATGGGTTTCCTCGTTCTATTGTGTCAGATCGGGACAAGATCTTTGTGAGCAATTTTTGGGTTGAGCTGTGTTAGTACATGGGGTGGCCCTCAAAAGAAGTACTGCTTTTCATCCCCAGACGGATGGCCAAATTGAGAGGGTTAACAGATGCGTGGAAACATATCTTCGTTGTTTCTGTAATGAGCAACCACGACGATGGT
The DNA here is from genome assembly GCF_027475165.1 of Benincasa hispida. Lineage (NCBI taxonomy): Eukaryota > Viridiplantae > Streptophyta > Magnoliopsida > Cucurbitales > Cucurbitaceae > Benincasa > Benincasa hispida. The sequence continues at coordinate 85,856,891 of NC_143489.1, read as the reverse complement.
ACAAGTGGGTTCCATGGGCAGAATACTGGTATAAAACAACCTTTCATGCCTCTATCAATACTACACCATACAGGTAGTTTTTGGCCATCCAATCCCATCGTTGATCTCATATGGAGATAGAAGGACATCCAATGACACCTTGGAGCAACAACTCTTGGAAAGAGATTAGGCTCTTGTTGCCTTGAAGGAACACTTGGCAGTTGCCCAAGAACGAATGAAACGATATGCTGATCAGCACCGTCGGGAGGTTGAGTTTGAAATTGGGGAGCTGGTATTTTTTAAACTCCGACCCTATAGACAATGCACCTTGGCACAAAGGAGGTGTGAAAAGCTGGCCCCTAGGTTCTATGGACTGTATAGAGTGGTAGGAAGGATTGGAAAGGTGGCTTACAAATTGGAACTCCCAACTGACGCTAAGATCCATAACATTTTCCATGTCTCTCAACTAAAATGTTGTCTGGGCAAGACAACACAGGTGCAACATCAGTCTCCTGATTTATCATGACTTTGAATTGCAGATGATACCGAAGACTATCTTGGGAGTTCGCTGGAACACCGAGTTGTTGAGGGGCAAATGGCTCGTAAAATGGAAGAATGTTGGAAGGAAAATTAGGGATGGGGTTGTACACGCAATCATGCATTAGACATGGCTTAAGCTATGCGTTTACGCCCATGCGTCTGAGGTCATGCGTTGGAATGAAAATGCGTTAATCTAGTATGCAATGACCACACGTTCCTATCATAAGTTTTCTTACGCTCGTGCCAAGTATAACACGAACGCAAGTTTCTCGGGTAATCCGAGGTCGAACACAGGGACTTGTCACTCAATAATGCTTGTGAAGCAATGCGTTTGAGTCGATGAAAAAAATAAAAAAAAGAAGTTTAATGGATTTACACACTACTCCTACTCCTAACTAAACAGATTGAGCAATAGAAGACTTGCGATGAGAATAGGTAGATACACAATAACCATTAACGCATAGTAATGTTTATTATCTTAAATCGCTCGAGTAATCCCAACTCGTCACACTAACGCATGACACACCTCTCGGTGGTCAGCCGCATGACTATATCTCTATAGTGCATGGTTGCGTCGAGCATAAGATTGTGCCTATTTCTAGGAACAATGCATACTTTGCTTTAGTGCGTTCCATCTCTTACCTTCTCAGGAAGTTAGACACGACTATTTAACTTATAGACAAGCAATGCAACAACCCATAGACAAGCGTTGCTACAGCCTTTCACCAAGCACACAGGATTAACTCACTATACTCGCACAACGCACACCTCTCGATGGGTTGCTACATGCGTCCTATCTCTAGGCTACACGATTAAGTATGCGATCGCCTTTGATAAATAAATGATGAAGGTAAATGATGATAAAGATAAAGATGATGAAGAAGATGACATTGAAGGAATCAAGAGATGCATTGATTACAAAATGTCTTAATATCTTAAGCTAAAATGTAATACAATACAGAGGTTAGAAGAGAAATGAAGGACTCTGCGTCTAGGCTGCCGGTGGTGCCATGGATGAATGGTGGAGATGTCTCTCTCGAGCTCTATCTCCGGCGAAAGCTCTGGTCGTCACTCGGTCTAGTTTGTGGAGGTGAAGAATTCTCACTGAAAATCTTGCTCAAGCTCTCATCTGTGATCGCAAACCTCTGCCTTGAAGCAGAAGTTCGGATGCTTTGAAATGAAGGTCGAAGGGGCTATTTATAGGGTTTAAACGCCGACAGCTATTATGATTGCGTTATGTCTCACTGCTGCCTTTGTCGCGGTATGGGCAATGTCACATCGTCTTATTTTGTTGATACTCCCAAGGTATGCGTCCGAGCTTGATTCAGCTGAAGTATCAGTGCGTTCTACCCATCTTGCGATTGCCCTTCTATTATGGTTGTCACTTCGTGGCCGCAATCTCCAATTGATCACCGCAACTTTCATGTGATGGACGCATTCGATCACCGCAACTTCCATGCGATGGACACATTCGATCACCGCATGCATTCGTCTATGCGATAGTTCGGTTTTCAGCGCATGCGTTTGTTTTTGTGGTCATCTGGCTTCAGCGCATGCGTTTGTTTACGATTGCTTATTTCCAACGCATGCGTTTGATTCCTGCGATAGCTACAAAAATAGACACTTTGGCACGGAGTAACGCATAATATTGGGGTCAGTGAGGATTTAGGTGCTAATCGACGCAAAACTCGATTTTTCGCAAATTCCAAGTATTATCACCGCATTTTCTACTTATTAGCTCTCATAATTCTAAATAAAAGGCTTATAATAACTGACATTTCTGCCAGTTATCAAAGAACTACTCAGAAAGCGAGGCCACATGGGAAGGAGTTGTGGGAATGAAGCAACAATATCCTTATTTTCACCCTGCGGACAAGGTGATTGAAAAACCGGGGGGTTTTGTAAGACCCCCAATTATAAACACTTATAAATGTAGGGGCACAAAAGGGAATAATGAGGGAAGGAAGGAATAAGTGGTAATGTTCTGACGGTTAGTTAGAAAGGGGGGGACCAGTGATGAGGGGTTTAAGAAGAGAGCCCCCCCTAAGGGGGAAGGGGGAATTTTTGGTGAGGAGTGATAGCTTGGTGGAGAGGATATCCAGCCCTCTTGAATGTGCTGGAAATTAGGTGACTCTTGGTTGTTTGATTCCTTGTTCTTTGTTCCATTTCTGTTGCTTGTCATTGTAACTTTTCCCTTGATGTTCATAAATAAAATATATATCAGACTATTGCTCTGTTCTTGGGAAACTTGTTGGGAATTTCTAATTGCAGGGCTGGATTTCTAACAGTCTACAGCTCTGATTCCTTCAACTACTGTTGTTCACTTCCTCTCTCAGCCCCCCTATCTTCATTTGTGCAGTCCATGAAATACTTGTCATTATCCAAGTTCTTGTAGACAAAATGTTCTTTTTTTTTTTTTTTTTTTTTTTTGGGTATTGAATTTTCCTTATTTTTGCAGGTATACGTGTTCAGAGTCTAAAGAAAGGCCAGATCACGATGGATATTGATTTTCGATGGGGTGGAGACCCAAGCATCATTTTAGCTGTTGAAGCCGCTCTTGTTGCTTCAATACCTATTCAGGTAGTGCATGATTTAAGTTACTTAATATGTATTTTGTAGTTTTTCTTACCTAATGCGCTTTGATCTAGAGAACGTTTATTTGACCAATATTATATTTTATACTACAGCTGAAGGATCTTCAAGTTTTTACCGTCATTCGGGTTATTTTTCAACTAGCTGAAGAGATACCTTGTATTTCTGCTGTTGTTGTTGCCTTGCTTGCTGAGGTACCCTTTGATATGGCATTTATGTTGTTACAAACATTGATGGTTTATTTAATTTTACTGTTATTTAGATTTTAAAACTCTTAATGGGAGGGTATGGCTTAAATGTTTGGTTGTTTGAAGTCGTTGAACTTTAAGAAATGCTACCAAGTATTTTTCTGTTTGCACTCAGCCGGAGCCAAAAATTTTATATAATCTCAAGGCTGTTGGTGGAAGCCTAACTGCTATTCCTGGAATTTCTGATATGATTGATGTAAGTTACTTACAGTATTCAAACTTCTTCAAAAAATTTAATTCATATCTTTGTGTCAGTTTTGGTACTTTTCGTTGAATGCTTACACCACATGTTGCAGGATACCGTGAATACAATTGTTACTGATACGCTCAAATGGCCCCATAGGATTGTCGTTCAAATTGGTGGCATACCTGTTGATTTAAGGTTACGTAATTTCTCTCTTTGGAATGATATTGATTTGGTTTCTGCCATTCTTCCTGAGCAATTGTTTTTTCTCTTAATTAATTTGCAGTGAGTTAGAGCTTAAACCACAAGGAAAGCTTACTGTGACTGTGGTGAAAGCTAACAACTTGAAGAACATGGAAATGATAGGAAAATCCGATCCTTATGTTACTGCACATGTTCGCCCACTATATAAACTAAAAACAAAAACGGTTGAAAACAATCTAAACCCTGTTTGGAACGAGGACCTTGACTTTATTGTAGAGGACAAGGAGACACAGTCTGTTATCCTCGAGGTTCTGAAGCACTCATACTCCTTTTCTGTTATTAGTTAATGGACACGTTTTCAGTTTCTCTCTCTTTATGTTTTGCACTAGATGGTTTTGTCTTCAAAAGCTTCGGTTTTATCCATCATCACCCATTTTGCAGTTGATTATTATGTGTTTGAGGCTAAATAATGCTTGATATTTGCTAAATTTTTTTATTGGAATTTTCCTTGTTGATAGGTTTTTAGTCCAAGAATTCACACACGACACGTAAAAAGGGCGAAGTTATATATATATATATATATATACACATGGTGCTTGCTTGAATTTGCATTGAATTTCTGCTGTCACCCTTTTTTCCCTTTTAATCCTCAAGTTTTTTATGCCTGACTCTGTACTTTCATGATATTGCCAAGCTTCTCACCCTTTCCATCTCTCCCACTCCAAAATGGAAAGAGAATGGAAGAATTGGATAGAAACCTCATTTCCCTGCATATGTCAGAACAGCCTACCATTCGTACCGGCTGCAGGAATTTATGTTATTTGTTTACACTTCAAACAGGTTTTTGATAAGGACATTGGTCAAGATAAGCAACTGGGGATAGCGAAATTACCTCTGATTGACCTTCAAGGAGAGGTGAGTAAGGAGGTTGAGTTGCGATTGCTTGCATCACTCAACACGCTGAAAGTGAAAGACAAGAAAGATCGAGGAACTCTTACGATTAAGGTAGAGTTCAGTACTGGATTCGGTTTGCTTGCACTTATTTTGTTCTTACGTGGCCCTATCATTAAGAACAACTTAAATAGTTATTGAAATGGTTAAACTTGTGAATAGTTGTACATCAAACCTATTGTTTGTAAGATTTTTTTATCGAAGTTTTTAGAAACAACTCTATGGAAAGCTACCGAGCTACTATCACTTATATAGGTATTTTATTTATTTGCCAACCTTAGCATTAGACATATATTCTCAACCAAGAGGTTAGAGGTTTGATCCCTCCAACTCCACTTGTCGTTGAACTAAAAAAGGTATCCAGTTTGTTTATTTTATTTGGGTTGTTGCACAGGTTCATTACCATGAGTTTAACAAGGAGGAGCAGTTGAAAGCTTTGGAAGAAGAGAAGAGGATCCTTGAAGAGAGAAAGAAACTGAAGGAGGAGGGAGTTTTAGGTAGCACGATGGATGCGCTGGAGGGAGCAGCATCTTTTGTTGGGTCTGGTGTGGGCATGGTTGGCACCGGAGTTGGTATGGTGGGTAGTGGCATTGGCACTGGTGTTGGCATTGTTGGAAGCGGGCTTGGTGCTGTTGGCAGTGGTCTCTCAAAAGCTGGAAGGTTTATGGGGCGGACCATCACCGGGCAATCTAGTCACTCTAGAAGGAGCAGTTCTTCATCAACCCCAGTAAACAGTGTCCAGGAAAACGGTGGAGCCAAGCCATTGTAGTTATGTTCGTTGGTGCGCCGGCGCGTGTGGCAGCTAGGAATTGTGAAATATCATCTGGGTTTGTATCGTTTAAAATTCTTTTGTCAACTTTTTTCGTTCTTCAACTTGTAGCGATTTCATGTTGTTTTATGTATTGGAATTGGGAAAGTTTGCATAAATCTTGTAAAGTTCTTCCCTACAACGTGAATTTGTTGCAGAAGAATAACTTGTGAAAAATTGGTTTGTATGCATATCTTTTCTCGATCACGTATCGAATAAATGTAATCTATTACTATGACGACTAGAGTTCTCTTATTAGATACTGTTTGATCTGAATCACTTGTCTATTTCATGTTTAATGAGGAAGTTGAATCCTTCTGTAGTTCTTTCATTGGAGAGTGTTCAGTTTGATACTTCAACAGCATTGTTTTTATTCTACTTAAAACTGTGTTCATACAGTGGGGATAATTAAGATTGTTTTAGGGTTCTATTATTAAATAGTAAAGGTGCTTTGAAGATAATGATGTTATTTATATATTTTTTTTGTTCTTAGTTTTGGGTCAGTTTAGAAAACGTATGCCCTGATATTTCTAATATAAATAAGTCCCACATGTAAAGGATAAGTTTGTTCTTATCTAAGGTAGGACAAGAGGTTGAAAAGCTCATCTCGAGTGATATCGAAGTGATGAAGTTAAAAGATGCTCAAGAAAAGCTTGGTTTAACTTGAAGATGATGTGATGAGTATTAGAGATGTAATCGGGACATAAGCACGTTGCAAAGTAGAGTAGAGGCAATGAATTTAATATTCATCACTTTCGAACATGTTCCTCTTCAAATTTTGGCCCCACGTCTTAGAAGCATTTAATGACTAGATTTTGAAGAAGAGAATCCTATGGAATTGCAAACATATATCAACCACCTTAAAAGAGGTGACATAGTTCATGAAGTCCACCATCATATGGTATTATGCCTTAGGCTTAGAATCTCTTCATATACTCAATTATATGTCAATCTAAATACATCTCAATGGTCAATATGCTCAAGACACGTACCATTATTCAATAGGTCAAGTTTTTTAATCTCATTTTTTTGTTAATTTAAAAAAAAAAAACTAATGCTTTGATTAGACCATTAAAAAAAAAAAACTTGGTACTCTATCCTTAGGTAGGAGGCACCTGAAATAATCCACCCAATAATTATTACACACAATTAATCATTACTCTATTCAACTTTAGTTTGATCTAAGCACCGATAAATATTTGACAGCTAATCAAACCAGAATTCACTTACTACTTATAAGTATCTGATGTGGTAACAATACTGATTTCTTTTGTTAGTTAGTCTAGTTATGGCATTACTTTTTATTTTTGTCCAAATGTATTATATAGAGTTGTTGGTGTGCATTTGCAATGGCAGTGCAGTGGATGTGTGTGGGCATTTAAGCGAAGAATAATGGGAACAGTAAAAAAAATGGCAATACAATACAAATTACAAAGCCTATTCGCATCAAAGTGATTGAGATCTTTTTGTAGCTTAGTTGGAGTTGAAAGTGAAATTACTTTATACCACATTTAATGATATTTTTGTTTGTTTCCTTACACTCTTTTTGTTCTCACTCAATGCCTACACAAACCTCTTTGTTCTCTTGAAAACTACATCCCAACTGTTCCTTTTTGGGGTAAAACTTGTCTACTCACACTACCCTTCTCTCCCATTAAACAAGGGTTAAAATACACACACGTACATGTATAGTTGTCATTGATGTGGTTAATTTAGTAGAATGTCGTGATATCTAAAATTTTACTATTCTTCTGTTTGTCATGTTGTGATATACTAGATGACATTTTTTTAATAGATATGTTATATAAATACTTAGTTAATAATTTTAATGATACAGATTAATAATGATTCATATTTTGAGATTTTGGGATATAATTAAAGTTTCATAAATGGAATAGAGAGACTTAAAATAAATAAAAAAAAAAAGGTCAGTTGTCATTAATTATATTCACAAAATTTTAATTGAAAACTTGTTTTAAGCACATTTAATTGAAAACTTGATTGACATGCTTTTCTTTATCTCTTTTTCTCGTAAGTTTTCTATGAAACTTTTAAGTATAAAAATAAATAAATAAATAAAACTCGCAGGAACCAAAATAGTGTTGGGAAATTTTCAAATTTTGAGTTCTATAACATCAAACTCAAAATGAAACAAATACTTCTCATAATTAAATTAGCAAATTACCAAACAACAAACCAATAATGATAACCATGCAGAACCGATTAAATTGTTATATATAAAAAACTGAAAAAAGATTCGAGAGTTGTGTGAAATTTTATTATCTAAACAAGTTCCGAAGTTTTCTTTACTATATTGTTATTATTTATGTATTTATTTTGGAGACAGAGTAAAAACAAAAAAAAACACCATAGGGTTTGTAAAAATAAAATAAAAATAAAATAACTGAGATGTATAATGTGACTTCCACATGTTTTAGTCTCTTTTGCTGCAATTCACAGAGAGATATATATGTGTATTTTTTCCAAAATAATAATAATAATAATAATAATAATAATAAAATAAACAAAAAAATGAAAGGTGAATTGTTTGTTAGTTCATTATTGTTAGATTCCCTTCACAAAGCTACATTTTGTTTATAGATAGCCGATGGTTACATAACCTATACACTAAAGTATCCGAAGTATTAGTGTCGTGGTTAATATATTTTTAATTTTTAATGTAATATTTAAATTTTCTTTTCAAATAAAAAAAATATAGGAAACTTACCTTTTTAGTCATCGAGTTTTGAAGAATATATATGTTTGGTCCTGAGTTATGTACTTTTGTAATTGTAGGTTTATAAGAATAGACCCATTTGATCCCTAAGTTTTCAAAATGTATCTTTTTAATCTTTGAGTTTTTAAAAATAGGTTAAAAAAATCTCTTAATAACTTTATACTATTATTTTGAATATTTATATTTCATTTTAAATTAGAAGACTAATTTTTAAAAATCACATCTCCTCTAAAACTATTTTTTTTTCTAATTTTAAATATCATATAATTATTTTTAAAAAATCAAACAAAAAATACTTCAAGGACATTTTAAACCAATTTTTATAAATTTGAGGACTAAAAAGGTACATTTTGAAAATTTAGAGACTAAATAGACCTATTTTTTATAAACTTGAGAACTAAAAGGGTGTATTTTTAAACTCATGAACCAAATGCACATATTCTTCAAAACTTTGTAATTTTCCTAGAAAATATTTAAGTTTTGGTTATCTAATCGTAACTCTTTGATTCTCGACAATGTTTTTCTTTTTAAATCAAGTTCGAATTCTTAATCTAATATAATTTTTTAAAACTAAACGATTTTATTTTAATTTCTGAAACATGGTTTGAATTTTAAAACATCTTTAAAAGTAAATAAATAAAAAAAAACTCTGTTTATAAATTTAATTTTAAAAAACAACATTCAATTTTGTTTACATTTGGACATTCAGTCGTTTAACTTGACCACAAGATTCAACTTTATCTACTAAAAATTACCTCATCGTTTCGTGTTTAATGAGTACATTGGATTCTAAAAATATCATTAATAAAATCTCAAAAACTTGAATTTCCTTATTGTTGAAATTTTAAAAGAAGCAAAAAGAAGAAAAAGAAAAAGAAAAAGAAAAAGAAAAATTACCCGACTTTAAATAATTTTCTAAGTAGCCTCCTTCAAAGTTCTAAACTTGCACCATTCTTGTTTTAACATTGAGTGATGATTAGGACTTTGATTGAAAAACAAAAATGAATATACAAGGGATGCCACTGAAATATCAAAAAGCAAACTGAAAATTTTTATCGAGTAACAAAATTATTGAAAATTTATATCGAGTAGCAAAATTATTTGTCATATTTACAAGTTTGTTGTATTGAAAATGATTTGCCAATATAACATTCCTAAAATATCATTTTGTATCTTAAACAAAGTATACAAGATACAAAGTATACAACTAATATATCTAATATAAAGTACCCCACCCAATACCCATTACCATTTTTTTATATCGATAAAATATCGTTGTTTATAATTAATATAAAAAATCTATAAATAATTTTTTCATATGAAAAATAACATAATTATCACGCAAATTCGAAATAATTGAATATCTAGTTTAGTTTATTAAGTTCAAATAGAATGTCTCTATCACTATTTTGACTCCATTTATTTTCGGGAATACTAATATACTCGTGGCATTATTTGTATATTGTGTAAAATGGAAACTATATGATATATACTTTATTTCATATGATATGACATCGTTTGATTAAATGATTAAAGAATGTATAAGGTCAAGTGTGAATATTAAATGAATTATTGACCAAAAGCATGTGATGTCTCAGTTATCCACATTTTTTCATTATTGTTTTTGTTTATATAATATATGATTTGGAATTTCAAAGACCTAACTATCAAAATATTTTAATATATAACTAACTATTTTTTTCTTTTACAACATAACCATCCGTGTCTCTCCCTCTTTTAAAATTTAATTTTTATTTCGTACTTCTAGAAATAAATTTATTTTTTTTGAGTTTTTATAGTTTAGTATTACTTTATAATATAAATAAAAGAAAAATTGTTTTAAATGACAAAAATATTGAAATATTTTCAAACATAACAAAATATCACAGTTTATTAGTGATAGATACTGATAGACATTTTTATTAGTATCAAAATATTATAGTGTATATTAATGTCTATTAATGATAGATGATAGTAGTCTGTCAGTATTTATCAACTGATAAATACTGATATTTTACAATATTTACAAATATTTTGTTTTATTTTTCTATTTTGAAAACTACTAGTTAAAGTTTCTGAAAGTTTGTATAAGGTTTCTTTTTCTTTTAAAGAAGAGTTTCAACAATTTGAAACTAAAAATTGTCATCATATATGAAAAAAAAAGACATGTTGAGTTTATTTTCTTTCTCGTGTTCAAGTTTTATACTAGTGATATTGAATATGAAATTTGCTTGACAATATGTAGTGCGGGGAATCAGACATCTAACCTTGAAATCAATATTGCAAGTTTTATGCTAGTTGAGTTGTGCTCTTGTTGACAAACTTTAAAAAATTTTAAATCTTAAAAACAAGATGTATTACTAAAAATTTAAGATGAATAAGTTTGGTTCCTATATTTTAAAATAACAGCTATTTTTGTCGTTTTATTTTGGACATAAACTTTTATGTATATGTCAAAAATATTTTAATAGAAAATTATGAAAATATTTTAAAGGAATTTATGGAATGCTAAAATTGTGATAAAAAAAATGAGATTTGAAAAAATAAAAAAGGAATAGGAAAGAAGGTTATGAAGCAATGGAACTGGAAAGTAGTTGTTTGGTCAATTCAGAATATACAATAAGAATTAAGAATAAAGAAAAAAGAAAAAAAAAGGAAGTTATGAAAAAAAAACTTATTTATTTATATTTATATTTATTTATTTGAGTAGAACAAAACATTTGCTTAAGAGGTCAAACCCCAACCTGAAATTGCACGTTTTCCACTGACCTCTGCCTTCCCTTTCATCACTCTTTTCTAGAGAATAAAATTTTAAACATTCATGATCCAACCCCCCCTCTCTCTCTCTCAACTATCTAAATAAACCAACCAATGTTAAATCACAACTCAACTTTATTAGCTTTTATATTTTTTCCATTTTTATTTCTAAATTCTAAAAGAAAAAAAATAAAAAATTTGTAGCATAATTATAGTTAAACTCGCATAAACTTATTCTATCTATTAACTAAATATAAAACATTCAGCTCATTTTTACCTAAAAATACATATGACAAAAATAGTCAGGATAGTTCAATTTCAAATATTAAGGTCCCTTTAAGTAATTATTTTGTTTTTAAATTATGTCTATGAAGATTACTTTCATCTCCGAATTTTTAAAAAATCAAGTCAAATTTTGAGAACTAAAAAAAGTTGGTTTAGAATTTGACTAAGAATTCAATTATAAGAAATATAGATGAAATAGATTTAGTTTTAAAAAATAAAAACAAAAAAATCAAACACATGGCCTAAATTTTCAAATATGTAAAAGTTGTGACTTGAAGAATGTTTTGAGGTTTTTTTGGGTGAAAGAAAAATTATAAAAAAAAAAGAAAAAGAAAATACATTTAGTTAAAAAAAAAATAAAACTGATGTAATAAAAAGAAAAGGAATAAAAATTTGGTGGACATAGATTGCAATAGAAGGCTATGTTCCCCAAGATAATCTCTCGATAATAACTATAGGAGGATCTTTGAGATTTGAAAATTTGCACCAAATAAATAAATAAGTAAAACTAAAATTATTTCGGTACCGCTGGCTCATGCGGAAAGAAGCCATATTTAGTCATGTGGATTCATTGAATACTTGGTTTAAGGAATTGCAAGTATACGATCGCGCGTGTAATACACTTCCTCCCTTAATTGCTTCCCATGTATGGCATACCCTTCAATCTTATTAAGCCCATTCCACTGTTACCGTCTGAGAATGACCACGTTCCTGTCAGCCACTATAATTTAATAACCAAAATCAATATAATTTTGGTTATTAAATTTTCTGGCTTATTCCATTTTCTTTTATTCTATTTTTATTATTAATCTTTCAATAGCCCTATTTTCCTTTTTAAATTCCTTAAAAATATTTATTTCAATCTTTCTCTTTATTTTTAGTTCTAACAAATGAATATTTTGATTCTAGGTATGCATTAATATAGGCATGTATCGAAGTTCGGTTAAACTTAACAAATAATTTTTAAAACTTTACACTTAAAATAGATGTTTTGAAAGTTCAATTTTAAAATAGTATATTATAATTCACAATTTTTTACCCTCATTTTTTAAAATCTTTTTGAAGAACTATATAAATTTATAGTCAAAATACCAAAATTTTAAATACGTTACTAAAAACATTTTTTTTTTTTAAATTTTGAAAATAACCTCAAAAGTAGATAAAAGAGGAAAAAAAAAGTGGTTTATAAACTTAGTTTAAAAAATCAAATAGTTATTAAAAATAAGAACAAAATAGTTGTAGAAGCTTAGAGTGTCATATGTGAGTAGAAGAACAAATAGATGGTGTTTTAGGGAAAACAACATTTAGTCCATTCAACGCAATCACATGGACTAGATTGAAAATTTTGGAATCAAGAGGACCTAATAGAAATCTGAAGGGTAATTTAAGCTCTTTTTTCTTATTTTTTAAAAAATATTATTTATTAAGTTCAATTTTTTTTTTTTTTTTTAAAAAAAACAAATATTTACATTCAAGAGAGAGAGAGAGGAGTTCTCCTTCTCCTTCTCCTTCTCCTTCAACTCTATTTCTGTCTGAGTTCAGTCTTTCCTCTCTCCCTCCTCCCCATCATAATGAATCTTTCACTCCACTAAACTACCCTTTATTCCTTCACTATTTACCAATCATGCCATCTCTCTCCGCTGCCCCACCGCCGCTCATCGTCGACCACCGTCACCACCATCACCACCGCCCGAGTCGTCTTTTCATCATCTTAGCCATATCCTTAACAGCATCGCTCATCATTCTCCTCTTAACCATTTTCCTTCTCTACCGGAAACTCTCCCGCAATCGAACCGCTCCTTCAGAAACCCACCAAGAAAATCCCCAAAAACTCCCTCGCCGATTCTCCTACTCCCTCCTCCGCCGCGCCACGGCGGCGTTTTCCCCCTCCAACCGCCTCGGCCACGGCGGCTTTGGCTCCGTCTACAAGGCCGTTCTCCCCTCAGGCCTCTCCGTCGCTGTCAAAATCATGGACTCCCCTGGTTCTCTTCAGGGCGAGCGCGAGTTTCATAATGAGCTCTCGATCGCCTCTGTTCTTAATGACCCTAACATTGTCTCCCTCCTCGGCCACTCCTCCGACCGGCGTCGGAGAAGACTGATTTTGGTTTACGAGCTTATGCCCAATCGGAGCCTACAGGATGCCCTGTTCGACAGAAAATGCCCCGAGCTTATGCCATGGCGTAAGAGGTTTGAAATTTCTCTCCGTATTGCTTCTGCTTTGCAGTATCTTCACCATTTTTGTAACCCCCCTGTGATTCATGGCGATATTAAACCTAGTAACATTCTGCTTGACGCCGATTTCGAGGCCAAAATTGGGGATTTCGGCCTTGCAAGGCTGAAATCCGAGGAGGAAGATGGCTGTGGCGGTGGCGATGATGGCGGTAGAGTTAGAGAGGTTATCGGAGATAATGGATCGATTTTGGAGGAAACCGAGAGTGTTTTGACTTTTGGGTTTGAGGAGAATGTTGCTATAGATCGTTTGCCTGATAGCTGTGTTATTACTGTCCTTGATTCACCGGAGACGGTGGCGACACCGGCTACAGATAAAGTGAGTTTATCAGAGGGGAATTTTGATAGGATTAGTGTTGAGAGTGGGAAAGAGAGGAAGAAGGGTGGGTCTGGTAGGGATTGGTGGTGGAAACAGGAAACTGCCGTTGATGGTTCAGAATCTGGGAGAGTTAAGGATTATGTGATGGAATGGATTGGGAATGAGATAAAAAAAGACAGACCCAAGAGTGAATGGGTTGAATCTGAAAGCTCCATTGCTTCTTCAAGTGGGAAATTGGAGCAGAAGAAGCAGAAGAGGAGATTGGAATGGTGGGCTTCTTTAGATGAAGGGAGAATGAGGAAGAAAGAGAAGAACAGGAAGAAGCCAAGGGAATGGTGGAAGGAGGAGTTTTGCGAGGAACTCGCAAGGAAGAAGAAGAAGAAAGAGCTTAGCTCAAGTAGTTGCAGAGAGCTATGTTGGCATAGAGATGAAGATTCAACCAAAGAGAGGAAGAAGAAGGTGAATAAGAACAGTAAAGGTAGCATTGATTGGTGGTTGGATGGATTAAGTGGTGATCTTAGAAATGGTAAAAGAAACAGCATAGATGGAGCAACAAGTGACATCCCAAAGAGTGGTGGAATCAGCAGCACTCCTAGTATGAGAGGAACTGTTTGTTATATCGCCCCCGAGTACGGCGGCGGGGGACAGATATCCGAGAAATGTGATGTTTACAGTTTTGGTGTTTTGTTATTAGTTCTAGTTTCGGGGCGACGACCGTTACAGGTAATGGCATCACCGATATCAGAGTTTGAGAGGGCAAATCTCATCTCGTGGGCTCGACAACTCGCCCGCAATGGCAAACTCTTGGATCTTGTTGATCCATCCATTCATTCCTTGGATAAGGAACAGGCATTGCTTTGTATTACAATTGCATTGCTATGTTTGCAGAGATCACCATCCAAACGCCCTACCATGAAGGAGATAGTGGCAGTTCTTTCAGGTGATGCTGAGCCACCCCATTTACCGTTTGAGTTTTCACCGTCACCTCCGTCCAACTTCCTCTTCAAGTCTCAGAGGAAGGCCGGGCAGTTGGTGAGCCAGAATTAGATGTTGTTATTTGTCATTTTTGATTCAGTGTTGAACTCTATGCAAATGGTGTTGGTAATTTCTTCCTTCCCATGGATATACTGTTGGTCAGAAATGGATTCAAAAGCAATTGGCAGAGGCCATGATCTTGTCAATAGCTCCCCACAAGGTGAAATTTTAGAAAAACCCCAAGTGGGATTAAAGTGAAGAATATGATATCATATGTACCATTACCAAAAAGGCCAAAGCTAAGCTTTTCCTTAATCTACAAACTTCATTACCGCCCTCACCCCTCAAATCATCCCATCACTGACTTCACTTGATATAAAGCTCCTTAAAAGGCCAAATCTTTTACTTTAAAAGTTGACATTTTCCCCCTTTTCTTTCTGTGCTTAACTAGCATGAGTTTCAGTACAACTTTTTGCTGCCAAAAGTGAAAGTGGTGGGGATGGTCATTGGGTAGCCAAATTTGTAGAACTTAACCCTTTTAGTAATGCTGGGGTTGGAGGGTGGGACACCCATATAAAGCGTCTTTTTTTTTTTAGTTCAACCATTACAAAACAGTGGATCTAATTTAACTATTGAGCTGTAGTTATTATTAATTTTACCGAAGAAATTATTTCGCTATATAATGTGACCGCCATCTTTATTAGCAATGAATGTGAAATGTTGATAGTTTTAGTATATGATCAGTTCAACAGATGCATTACTTCACATGCATAACTACCCTTGTAAATGTGCCACCAGTTTTATTAATTGTTTTGTAGCTGTTGAATTCAAACCCTATAATATTCATTAGTCTCTATTATTTACTGCACAAATTTAACCTTATTTACTTTCTTTCAGTGAATGAAATTGAACTCAATAAAATTAATCACAGACTAAAACCTTTGTTGTTATTTGTTAGAGGCTTTTTTTTTTTAAGAAAAAAAATTAGAGATTGAGTTTTCATTTTATAAAATTAGCTCGTTATTATGTAATGTTTCTTGATCTTATACCAAATCTTATATATTTTTAAATTTTCTCTAAATTCAGTTATTTTTACCAAATATTGTATCAAAATTTGCTGGAGATGTATCGAGAAGACTTCAAACAATCAGTCGGTCGATCTCGTTCGAGATGGATCAAGAAAAACTATTTGAATGAGTTTTCGAAAAGGGTGTTAATTTTGTTAGATGTAAATTTCAATGTGCTATTACTAATCTTAAGAATAAGAAAAAAAAATCTTTAAGATTTACTAATTTTAATAAAATGTTTTTTTTACACAAAAGTTAGTTGGATCACATACAAAAACATCCTTCGCTAACATTTTCAAAACTCATAAATTGTAAAGATAAAGAATCACATATAATGTCAGTTTTTAAAGCGATATTAAACATTTCTAATATATTTTTAAGTTCATAAGGTAAAGGTTTTTACACTTGTTTAAATTTAAAGTGTCATTAGATGAATTCAAAGTTTATGGCAAAATTGAGCACAATTTGTTAAGTTTAGGGATAATTTTTTAATTTTTTTTTTTTAATTTTGTTTTTTTTTTTTAAAAAAGATAATTTTTAAGAAAGTTATTTTAAATGGCAAAATCGTTGAAAATATTTATAAATAATATTAAAATACCACAATCTATCTACAATAGACTAGACAGAGAGTCGATCCATCTTGGTTTATTGTACATAAATTTTGATATTTTATTATTTTGATTCGTTTTTCTATATTTACAAACAACTCTAATTTTTACCCTAAACATTGTTAGTTGTATTAATTTTCATCTTAAAATTTTCTTTCGGATCAAATTGAACCCAATTGTAGGTAACATTGCAATTATTATTCTCGACACAGTTTTATAAGTAACCCCATCATTTTAACAAGAATCAATGTTTGAACTTTTTAAAAATTCACTAATTTCAACGAAAATCAACCATCACACAAACTAAGCTTGATTGGGGATAGAATTATTAACAATTAAATAACTCTATTAAAACTTGCATTTTCTTTTCTTTTCTTATAAAAGAATTAGCTTTTATGCCATTTTGCTTCAAAGTCCTCTCAATTTGTATTTTTTTAGGCATCTTAATTTTATATTATCAAAATTATTTGAAATTTAATATTTTAACACTTCAATAAAAGTTGATGGATCACGTCCATTCAAATTTTCTTTTGTCTTCTCCCTCACCCTTAAGATGTAGGATAAGTTCATGGGTAAATTTCAGAAAATGAGACTCATTTTGACTATAACATGTATAGTTAAAGTGGATAAAACATCTCATATGACTTAACCATCACCTCCACCTAATCACAATGGTCAATGGTTGACTAAATAAAATATAAAGATTGATACATTTCCCCCCCCCAAAATTTAAAGGGTAAATATTTAATTATTTATAGGGTAGGGTGTAGCACAAATGTAGGTGGTACGGTTGCGGTGAAGGTGGTGAATAAATAAATACCTTTAATTCTTGTTCGTTATTATTTTAAAAAACCTGAGTCATCTTTCCTTCAGCCTCAATAAATGCCCCACATTTCATATCTTTTGACAATAACAATATTTCTATACATTTCTTCATTAATTCGCCTCACATTTATTTTTTTAAAAAGTATTGTAATTAAAATGTGGAGTGAGAGAATCGAACATCAAATCTCGAGATCAATAATATAAATACTATGTTAGTTGAACTACGTTCTTGTTGGTAATTTGCCTCACATTTACATTTTCTATATATATACACATTAAACTGACTCCCTCAAACAACAAAGGGTTAAAAAATTGAGTTAGGTCATTTCAACTTTCAATGAAGAAGATGTATATGTTTGAATAATATTAACTTTTTTTTAGTTGAAATTATTTTGAAAAAAATTCATATATATTTGAAAGATTTCAATAAATGATATATCAATCATTTTTTTAAAAGTTTATTTTGTTCTTTTCTTTTTTGATGTATTACTAGAGGATTCTTCTTAACATAAAACCTTGGGAATTTGCTAAAACCCAAAAATAACAAAGTCATCCTAAGCATGTGCTTAAAAAATCAAGTTTATGTTTAAGATTGGTTTTTGAGATTTTTTTTTTGAAAAAAATTCTTGTACTAGAGTATTTGATGTTGGATTACAAGAATATACAACAGAAGAAAACAAGTTCATTAAGCATTCTAATTCCTTAATTTTGACATCAAAATAAGCATGTTCATAGAGTATTAAGAAGGTTTCAACACATACCTTTGAAGATCCTCTTCAAACACAAATTTGAGCTGCAACCTTCTCCAATTGAAGTCGTGGACCACTGGGAGATCTTCTCACTATTCCCAACCTTGAATTTGAATGGTGGAACTCATAATTGGGCTGAATTTGTGAAGGAATTGAAGAGTTTTATCATTCCCTTTTATGCAGACACTCAAGAGACCAGCTGATGCCACTTCAAAATGCATGGAAACAACGGGCAAGGTGTGTTAATTTAGGAGAAACACCTCCTTACTTCACCAAAATATGAAAAAAATCCACTACTAAGTTCAAAAATTCAATTTCCATTTTCAATATTTAATTTTAATTAATTCAAAATTAATTAAAATCAAAGCTAAAATTTCAATTTTTGAAATTGAAATAAAAATAAAAATTTATTTTGATTTTTAATTAATTAAACAAATTTCTGCCAACTCAACAAGGCTACCTTTTTGGGGATTCGTCTGATTGGGGAGCTGGAAACTCGGCTACACAAGACGAAATTCACTCCTTCCCAAAGCAGGGGTAAGTAGATAAATTGCTCCCTTAAGGGCTGATTTCAGGTCTTGAACATAGTGGCCACATCCTCTCTTTGAAAGAAGGGACTCAGTCATAGTAGAACTATGACTTATTGTTCATTAGAGGAATCCATGGTACTTAAGGAGTTAAATGTAACTATAGGGGCAAAATGGTAAATTGGTCCAACTGTACTTACGAGTGATTTGTGAAGGGTTATCGCATTGATGATTGGTTATATAGACACAGAAATATATCTGTAGTGCGAAGAGTGCAGCTACCGGTTTTTAATGAAGTGCCCGACAGTTAATGAATGGTGAATCTCGTAACTAAAGAGTTTAGTCAGTTATTCACGTACTGTTGGAGCTTCAAGCTACAGGTCTATAAGGTCCCCTTAATAACTCAATGGGTTCAAGTTGAGAATCAGATTTTGGGTTGATTTGAAGTGTTCAAATTAATAAGAGGAAATTCAATTATATGTGATATAATTGATATAATGTATTAGATACATTAATTGGAGGAATTAATATAAATATGATTTATATTAAATACCATAAAATAGAAAAAGAACTATGGTTTATATGTTTCATACGATGAAATATTAAAACTATAGGCTATAAGTATAATATGATAAGTTGGTTATCATATTTATTTATAATATATTAATTATATGATAATTAATTCTTTTTCTCTAAAAACCATTTTGAGTGGGAGGTTATTAGAAGTTTTATGGTAACCTTGAGATAAAAGGAAAATTGTTTTCCAAATTTAGAAGTTGATTCATTCAAAAAATTCTCACGGAAAAAGGCTATTAAGTAAAAAGAGTTTTTACTAAGCGATAGCCGTTGAGAGCATACACGATTGTTAAGAGTTGACTATATGATAGTTACTTGTTGATCGTTGCTACATGATCGAGTAGAAAAGTCTATACGATAGGATTTTGTTTTCTAAACGGTCGAGTATATCGTCTATACGATAGACAATCTTCTTATCTCCCACTTACTTGATCGTCTACTCGATCGTATATCTCCTATCTTCCTCAAGCCAAGATCATACAGAGCCTACAACTCATGGATTCTCACACCGAGAATACCAAGGTAACACTTGTGGTGGTGTTCTAATTCAGTTCGTGGATCAAGTTGGACTCGATTGGGTTTGAGGAGCATTCAGATGTTCATGGAGGCCGTGTTCTGTTCATTGCATTCGAGTGTTGCTTTGGACGTATTGGAGACTGATCGAGGGATACTTGAAGAAGAGTTCTTTAAAGGTACGCATACTCTATCCCTTGTATTTTCTCGTAGCATGTTGTAATTTCTATTTATGCATAATCTATTAGTTTTCGATTAGGCTATAATTGTTGTGTTCATCCTGAATGGAATTTGGAACGATCCACTTCCGCTGCTCATGAAGATCTATATTTAAGATTTCCTTTAACGCGATCGTGTAGCTAAAGGCTATGCGATGAGCATGATAGTCTACACGATCGTGTAGCGAGCATTGAGTATCGTATACTATGCGATCGTGTAGCTACTGACTATGCGATGAGCATGATAGTCTACACAATCGTTTAGTACGTAAGCTTTGCGTTGAGTATACTACACGATCATCTACCATCGAGCGCTTATGCAATCATGCAGCCAACACAACACGATTGTGTAGCAAACTCTACACGATCGCATAGCATTAGCTATGTGATCATTTATCAGATGCTACACGATCATGTAGAAAACTCTACCCGATCGCATAACAAAATCTAAATGATCGTTTAGCTCTAGCTACACGATGCGACCAACATCGCTTCGTCTTCTCCATCGAAATGCATTGCAACCTTTATTCTGAAGCTTCACGAGCGACTCAAAACTAAATGAATACAGACTCGATGCAAGTTTATTGCCCAAAAACACAGGCGCCCTTACAAATTAACTTTGTAAAAGTAAACAGAAAGCCATAGACCAATATTACTATCTCGAAACATCCATCAACAACCATCCACAAAGATTTATCACATAAATGCATTGGAGAAATTAAAACCCACCATTATTGTAAACGATTTCAATGCAGAAAATGGAATTTGGTATCAGAACTACAACTGGCTCTGATACCAATTGAAGGAACTCATTTTACAGAGATCCTTGAGCAGAAGTGGATCCTCCAAATTCCATTTTTATTGAAAACAAAATTTAATTAGAATTCTATACATAACTTTGAATTTCCTCGAGCCGTACAAGGAGAAAACTTCTTATACGATTACAGTAAATATACAAGATATGCATTCATAAACAAATTACAGAATGCTTTTATAAAGAAATAGAGTTTAAAAGATACTACCTTTAAAGAACTTTTCTTTTTGCAAATCCCCCGAATGGTCACGAACTCGAACACATCAACCCTTGAAAACTTTCTTAAAAAACTTCACGAACCAAAGCAGAAACTACCACAAGAAGCCTTCGGTATACTCAGGGTGAGAGTCCATGAGTGGTGGGCTCTAACTATTTTGGTTTTGAGGGTTTATTTGAGTTTGGAGGAGGAAGAAGATTGAAAACACAGAACGTTTCTGTTCTTTAATCGTACAGTAAGAATGCCAGTTGTGTAGTGTTGTCTCTGGCGGAAGAAAAGAAAAAATATTTTCTTTTATCCCATTTGCCACAAAAAACCAATTAACCACTCACTAAGGTGGTTGGAGAGAAAAAAGGAATTATTATTTAAAATAATAAAAATAATATAAAAAAATATGATAACTAACTTAACATATCTTATTTATATTAAACTATATGTTATATCAAATATAACACATAACCTATAATTTTAATATTATATCATATACAATATAAACTATAGTTCATTTTCTCTATTTTATGGCATTGAATATAAATCCTATTTATATTAAATTTAACAACTATGAATCACATTCATAGCAAAATATATTTGAATTTATTCAAATATTTGTTCCCTCCAAATGAACTATAATGTAGCAAATACATTATAACAATTATATCATATATAATTACTTTCCTTCTTATTAATTTGAACAATTCAAATTAACCCAAAAACTGATTCTCAACTAAATTCTTTTGAGCTACCAAGGGGACCTTATGGATCTGTAGCTTGAAGCTTCAACGGTACGTGAATAATTAATTAACTTTTTAATTACATTATCCACCATCCGTTAACTGTCGGGCACTCCACAAAAGATCGACAGCTGTACTCTTTGCATTAAGATATATTCTTGTGTTCATTGGATATAACCAATCAACAGTACGATGACCCTTCACAAATTGCTCGTGAGTACAGCTAGGCCAAATTATTGTTTTGCCCCTGTAGTTACCTCTGACTTCTTAAGTACCATTGAGCCCTTTAATAAATAATAGATCATAGTCCCACTATGACTAAACCCCTCTAGGGCCTGGATAGGGTGTGTCACCATATTGTTCAAGACCCGGAATCAGCCCTTAAGGGAGTAATTTATCTACTTATCCCTGCTTGGGAAAAGGAGTAAATTCCATCTTGTGTAACTATTTTCCCAGCTCCCCAATCATACGAATCCCCAAAATGGTAGGCTTATTGAGTCGGTGTTCTGGCCACTCTCACACAAATAAATCAAAGGGTCGCCTTTATAGACAGGAGTTCACAACTCATTCAGGATTAAGGTCATGTTACCTATGATCATCCTGGTGAAATGAAAATGTCTATTATGAACAGTGTTATATAATGAGACTAAACATTTCATGGTCCGGTATTATACAAACTTCTTTGTATAGAATATCCCCACTCGCATGTTTAATACATGAATGGTCAGGATTAGATCATTTGTAGCACTTTATAACAATTGTAACACCTATAAAGCAAGCCATACTTATAGTGTCACCAGGATAAGGTACCCAACCTTATCTATATACCCATTTAGGTTATCACTTAAACATGATCCACTTGTATGTCTCCACCTATATGTTTAAGTTACAACGATAACCTTGGATGTTAGTTTATTGGTTTGTGGTTAATGCAACTAAAATATCACATATTTAATAGACAAAGTGAATAAAAATATCATATATTATTAATCACATAAGAGTTTGTTCATACAAAGTTTACAAACTATAGGACCCTACGAGATTTAGGGCATTAACCCCAACAAATGGCAAACGAATAACTATAGGAATAAGAGTTATTATGGTTATAGTATTTGGTCAAGATTATCTTGCTTCAGTGAAGGAGTTTTTGATTTCCCCTCAGTAACATCTATTCAAACTCACTAAAGTATCGTTGCAAATAAATAAAGAAATATGAGTACTTTATTACTTTTGCTAAAATTGGATAAAATTTGTTTATTTTTTGAATTCGATTATACGACTTTTTGCTTATGATAAATTCAATGGAGAGGGTTACTCTAATTGGAAATCGAACTTAAACACAATATTAGTGGTTGAGGATTCGAGGTTTGTTTTAATGGAGGAATGTCCTCCTCTTCCCAGTTTAAACGCTAACTGAAATGTTTAACAAGCTTATGATAGATGGGTACGGGCTAATGAGAAGGCGAGAGCCTACATCTTGGCAAGCATATTTGATGTGCTCAATAAGAAACATGAAGCCATGCCCATTGCCCGTGAAATCATGGCATCGTTGTAAGAGATGTTGGAGCAACCATCATCTTCAGTATGATATGAGGCTATAAAATATGTTTATAACTCTCACAAGAAAGATGGGACCAATGTTATGGAGCATGTCCTGGACATGATGGTCCATTTCAACATTGCAAAAGCTCATAGCACTATCATAGATGAGACTAGTCAAGTTAGTATGACCTTGGAGTCTCTTTCGAAGAGCTTCTTGACCTTCCGAACTAATGTTGTAATGAATAAGATTATTTACAACCTGACTACTCTATTGAACAAACTCTAGACTTACCAATCGATGATGAAATTAAAAGAAAGTGAAACAAACGTTGTTTCACAAATTTTTTTTTTGAAGGGATCATCTTCAGGAATAAATCCTTCAAACAAAAAGAAGTTTGCCTCTTCCTCTTCTAAAGATAAAAGTATCCAAATGAAGAAAAAAGGAAAAGGGAAGAAGAAAACTGCTGCTAAGAAAATTAAGGCTCCCAAAGGAAAATGTTTTCATTGTGGAGAAGATGGGCATTGGAAACGCAACTGCCCAAAATATCTTCCTAAAAAGAGAGTAGAAAAGTCAAATCAAGGTCAAATCAGATTTACTTGTAATTGAAACATGCTTAGTGAAAAATTCTCACTTAACCTGAATATTAGATTCAGGCGCTGCTAACCATGTTTACACTTTTCTACAGGAAACTAGTTCTTGGAATCAACTCTTTCAAAGTAGGAACATGAGAAGTCATTTTAGCTGAAGCAGTGGAAGATATCAAGTTGTATTTTGAAGAGTCTTTCATTTTTTTAAAAAAATTTGTATTATGTACCCAAAATGAAAAGAAACTTGATCTCCATATTTGGTAGGTTAGAACCACCTCAATAGTTGAGGGAACCTCGATGTAGTGGGAGGGTTGCGAACCCACCTGTTTGTTATATAGGTTTCACTGAAATCCGGGCTATGGTACCCGATGACGAGGTTGAGGACCCGATGTCTTATCAGAAGACAATGAAGGATGTTAACCGGGATGAATGGGTCAAAGCACTGGATCTCGAGATGGAGTCTATGTACTTCAACTCAGTATGGGATCTTGTAGATCAACCTGATGGGGTCAAACCTATAGGTTGTAAATGGATCTACGAGAAGAAACAGGGTACCGATGGGAAAGTGCAAACCTTCAAGGCTAGACTTGTGGCAAAGGGTTATACCCAGGTGGAGGGAGCTGACTATGAGAAGAATTTCTCGCCCGTTGCCATGTTAAAGTCTATCCGCATCCTCCTGTCCATTGCCTCATATTATGACTATGAGATATGGAAAATGGACGTCAAGACTGCCTTTCTGAATGGTAATCTTGAGGAGACCATTTCTATGGTGCAAACTGAGGGATTCATAGCCCAAGGTCAAGAGCAAAAGGTTTGCAAACTGAATCGGTCCATTTATGGGCTGAAACAGGCATCTCAATCTTGGAATATTCGGTTTGATACTGCGATAAAATCGTATGGCTTTGACCAAAACGTTGATGAGCCTTGTGTCTACAAGAAAATCATCAACAGTTCAGTAGTTTTCCTAGTGTTGTATGTAGACGATATCCTACTCATTGGGAATGATGTAGGTTTACTGACATTAGTTAAGAACTGGTTAGCGACCTAATTTCAAATGAAAGATTTGAGAGAGGCTCAGTTTGTTCTTAGTATTCAAATCTCAGGCATTGTACATTGACAAGATGTTTCTCAAGTACTCGATGCAGAACTCTGGAAGTTGTTCCAGACATGTCTAGGCCCATCACCCTTTATTGTGATAATAGTGATGCTGTGGCAAACTCCAGGGAGCCTAGGAGTCACAAGCGCGACAAACATATAGAGCGGAAGTATCATCTCATCTGCGAGATAGTGCATCGAGGGGATGTGATAGTCACGAAGGTCGCTTTAGAGCACAACGTTGCTGACCCGTTTATGAAGGCTCTCATGACTACAGTTTTTGAGGGTCACCTTCAGAGCAAGGGTCTACAGGACCGCCCATGGCTGGACTAGGGTAAGTGGGAGATTTTTGTATTGGGCCTTAGTGCCATAGTTTATTGTTTTGTACTTCTTGTTATCTTGTACACCCACTCGCTTTAGGAAAAGTGGGAAATTGTTAGGGTTGATGCCTTAAACTCTCGTAGGGTCCTGTAGTTTGTAAACACCTGTATGAACAAACGCTTGTGATGTAATAATATGAAATATTTTCTTCACTACTATCCATGAACTATGAGATATTTTATCTGCATTTACCACAAACCAATAAACTAATATCCCTGGTTGTCGTTGTAACTTAAGCATGTATGTGGAGACATACAAGTGGATCATGCCTTAAGTGATAACCTAAATGGTCTGTAGTATATAGATATAGGAGGGAAACCTTATGCTGGTGACACTACAAATGTGACCCACTTTGTAGATAGTTACTAAGTGTTGTGACGTGCTACAGATAGTCTGGTCCTGATCATTCATATGAAGACATGCGAGCGGGGGTGTCCTATACAAAGGATTTTGTATAAGACCGGACCATGAAGTGTTTAGTCTCGTTATATAACGCCGTTTATGACAGAAACTTTCATTCCTCTAGAATGATAATAGGTAACATGACCTTAATCCTGAGTGAGTTAGAAATTCCTACCTATGAGGGCGGTCCTTTGATTTTCATTGGTGCGAGTGGCCAGATTGTCGACTCAAACCTACCACTTTGGGAATTCGTCTGATTGAGGATCTGGAAAATCAGCTACACAAGATGGAATTCACTTATTCCCCGAGGTAGGGGTAAGTAGATAGATTGCTCCCTTAAGGGCTGATTCTGGGGCTTGAACGATGTGGCACTACACACATTCTTAAGGCCTGAGAGGTGTCCACTCATAGTAGGACTATGATGTATTATTCATTAGAGGGATCATTTGTACTTAAGAAGTTAAAGTAACTACAAGGCAAAACAGTAAATTGGCCCAGCTGTACTTACGAGCATCTGTGAAGGGTTATCGTGCTATTGACTGGTTATATCTGATGGACACGGAAATACATCTGTAGTAAGAAGAGTGCAGCTGTCCGTCTTTAGTGGAGTGTTTGACAGTTAACGGATGGTGGATCTCGTGACTAAAGAGTTTAGTCAGCTATTCACGTACAGTTGAAGCTTCAAGCTACAGGTTCATAAGGTCCCCTTGGGCTCAATGGATTCAAGTTGAGAATCATTTTTTGGGTCAGTTTGAAGTGTTCAAATTGACATGAGAGTGCTTAATTATTATGATATGATGAAACTGATTCAGTTATATGTGATATAATTGATATGATGTATGAGATACATTAATTGGAGGAATTTGATATGAATATGATTTATATCAAGTAAAGGAGAAAAGGACTATGGTTAAAATGTTACATATGATGTGATATTAAAACTATAGGTTATAAATATAATATGATTAGTTAGTTATTATATTGATTTATAATTAAAACAATTATGAGATAATTGTAGGCGGTTTCTCCTTTAACCGTGCGTGAAAGTGGGAGGTTATATTTAGTTTTCATAACCGAAGGATAAAATGGAAGATGATTTCATTTTGTAAAGAATCGCTTCATTAAGTACACTGCTAATCGTTTAGCTCACGAGAGACTACACGACAACCTTCAAGTGTTTGTCTAAACGATCGTGTACATGTGCTTTTCTCTAAACGATTGTGTAAAATTTTACTAAATGATCGCATGGCTAGCGATATTCACTAAACGATCGTATAAACGATCAAACCTATTTTTTCTAAACGATCGTGTACCTGCTGAGATTTATTAAACGATCAAGCACACAAAGTTATATGATAAACAATACTTCTCCCACTTGCTTGGCCGTATAGTGTGATCGTAGTTTCCTCCAACCCTCTACCAAATTCATAATAGAACCCACACCTCCTGGATTCTCACTCCAAGAATACCAAGGTTACTGAGTGGTGGTGTCCAAGAGGTTACTTGTTCGTGGAGAAGACTGTTCGTAACTAGTAGACGATTGGGTTGGCGTGCTAAGCTACAATGAGAGGTTGTTGTTTCAAGTTATTCACGAGAGTGAGAGATATGTGGAAGAAGAGTTCTTCAAAGGTAAGTCTCTCACTTTTTTTGTATTTAATTTATAAAACATGTCGTAATTTTGTTAAAGATGCATAACTAGTTTGTATATTTGTGAATGCTTGTAATTTTGTCACAATGAATTTGGATCGATCGTGCTTCCATTCATGGGTTCTCTTTGGTAATAATTCCTTCATATGATATGTTAGAACACTTCAGTGGGATATTAATAAACATATATGATATGATTATTTCTAGCTCTCACGTCCCTAAGAATTCACAATAAAAAATTCATGTGGCACTTCGTGTCACCCTGGAAGTGACCTCCATATGGAAAGTGTTTACATGAATCGAGATTTTGGTAAATGGGGGAAGTTGTTCACTTTAAAATCAAATATGATGTTTTGATTTTAAAATTGTCACGTTCTCAAGATGTTCACACCAAAAGGTTCAGGCGGCACTTCGTGTCACCCTAAGAGTGACCTCCATACAGAAAGTGTTTGCTGAATTGATCATGGTGAATGAGGAGAAGCTGTTCAATGGAAAATCACATATATGATATATTGATTTCAATTCTCATGTCCCTATATAATTGCCACCGTGAGATCCGTGCAGCACTTCGTGTCACCCTGAGAGTGACCTCCATACGGAAAGTGTTCGTCATAGATCAAGACCAAAGTGAATGGGGGAAGTAGTTCATAGTAAGTGGGTGAAAGATATGTGTTAATATATCCTACAATCTCTTTTGTTGGTTTGAACCATGAAATTCCTATGTTGCGACTGCTTGTCTCTTAGAAATGTTTTAAGTGCGCCGCCAAACTTTCCTACAGCTTGTAACATCTATAACATTACAGATTTCATTTCAAATCGCGTCCCATCAGGGGTTGGATATATGATCCCAGGCGCAAAGTCATATAGAATAAGTGAAACATATTCACGCATTGCTCGCGTGCTATTGTTCGCCATCAAGATGGGATTATTGATAATATTTGCTAATTGTTGAGCCATGTTTTAGTTATTTTGATCGTCAACCTTTTATTTTTGCCTTTGCCTCCACCTTCTATTAGCTATGATTCCTTGACAGATGGTTCTTTCAATCTCAGGGTCATATTTCGGCTTAGAAGTATCTTCTGTGCTTATAAAACATTTACAAGCTCAGGTTCAGCTTGTAATACTCCATTGATTGAGAGTCGTGCAAGAAAGATTCAATCAACCGAATAACTATTAGCCACGTTGCCTAATCCCTGGCAACGGCACCAAAACTTGTTGTCATTTTTCCCTTGTGCCTATTTTCTTTCTTATTTTGAGTCAATGCATTAGGTGATTGAGATTAATATTCCATACAAAGCTCTATTTCCATACAAGTTTTCTTGAGTTAGATCCAAATATAAACCTAGCCCAAGTTTTCTGGCAAGCCCAGGGTCGAACGAAAGGATTAGTTAGTACTAAATGCAAGATGGTTAAATGAACTTTCGCAGTGATGATTCAAGTATAGATATGTGTATTGAGATTATAAACTAAACTAAATCAACATACATGCAAGTGAAAGAGGTTGGAAAGGGAGGATGCATTGACAAAATGTGTAATGCATTGGAATGCAATGTGATGATTCCTCAGTAACAGACAACAAGCTTGTGTGAGATCAATGGAATGAGATGGGGTTGGGAAGACTATTTGGAATGCAATGTGACCAACCTTTGGTCTTCTTCCTCGACGAGAACTGCATCTCCATGCTTCGAAACTTCATCACCAATGACTCAAAAAACTTCAAACACTTTGAATACAAACTCGATTGCTTGTTAATTATGCCAAAAAATGAGGGCCTTTACAAATTAACACTTTGTAAACTCAAAGGAAGGTTTAAACAGAGGCAACCATCCTGTAAACATCCATTAACACATCCACAAACACATTTAACTCTTGAAAGCATTGTATAAAACTTAAAACCCACCACAACTGTAAAAGAAGTTCAATACAACAATGGAATTTGGAATATTAGAATAACTTAGCTTTGATACCAATTGAAGGAAATCTTAAACAGAGATCTCCATGAGCAGCGGAAGTGGATCGTTCCAAATCCCATTCAGAATGAACACAACAATCACAGTCTAATAGAAAATAAATAGATTATGCATAAAAAGAAATTACAGCAAGATAATACTAGGGATAGAGTAAGCGTACATTTGAAGAACTATTCTTCAAATATCCCTCGATCAGTCTCCAATGCGTCCATAAATGCACTCGAACGCAACAAACGGAATGATACCTCCACGAACGTTTGAATGAGCCTCGACACGAGTCGAGTCCAACTTGATTCACAAACGGATTGATACCTCCACGAACGTTTGAATGAGCCTCGACACGAGTCGAGTCCAACTTGATTCACAAACTGAGTTAGAACACCACCACAAGTGTTACCTTGGTATTCTCGGTGTGAGAATTCAGGAGTTGTGGGCTCTGTATGATCTTGGCTTAAGGAAGACAGGAGGTATACAATCGAGTAGACGATCGAGTAAGTGGGAGATATGAACACCGTCTATCGTATTGATGATGTACTTGATCGTTTAGAAAATGAAGTCTACCATATAGATTTTGCTACTCGATCATGTAGCAACGATCAAAAGAGTAACTATTGTATAGTCAACTCTTAACTGATCGTGTAGACTCTGTCAACGCTATCGCTTATTAAAAACTTTTTTTACTTGATAGCCTTTTTCCGTGAGTTTTTTCGAATGAATCAACTTTTAATTTTGGAAAACAATTTTCTTTTTTATCTCACGATTACCATAACACTTTCAATAACCTCCCACTCAAATTAGTTATTAGAGAAAAAGAATTAATTATCATATAATTAATATATTGTAAATAAATATGATAACCAACTTATCATATTATATTTATAACCAATTGTTTTAATATTTCATCATATGAAACATATAAAAACCATAATTCTTTTTCTATTTTATGATACTTAATATAAATCATATTTATATTAATTCTTCCAATTAATGTATCTAATACATCATATCAATTATATCACATATAATTGAATTTCCTCTTGTTAATTTGAACACTTCAAACTAACCCAAAATCTGATTCTCAACTTGAACCCATTGAGCTTCCAAGGGGACCTCATGGACCTGTAGCTTGAAGCTCAAACGGTATGTGAATAATTGACTAAACTCTTTAGTCATGAGATCCACCATCCGTTAACTATTGGTCACTCCACTCAAGACTGACAGCTGCACTCTTCTCACTACAGATATATTTCTTTATCCATATAACCAATCAACAGTGCGATAATCTTTCACAAATCGCTCGTAAATACAATTGGGTCCATTTACTGTTTTGCCCATGTAGTTACATCTAACTCTTTAAGTATCCCTGATTCCTCTAATGTATAATAAGTCATTGTCCTACCATGACTGAGTTCTCTCTTCCAAAGAAAGGGTGTGACCACTATGTTCAAGACCCGGAATCAGCCCTTAAGGGAGCATTTTATCTACTTACCCCTGCTTTGGGGAAGGAGTAAATTCCGTTTTGTGTAACTGAGTTCCTAGCTCCCAATCAGACGAATCCCCAAAAAGGTAGGATTGTTGAGTTGGCAGTTTGGCCACTCTCACCCGTACTAATCAAAGGACCACCCTCATAGGCAGGAGTGTCCAACTCACTCAGGATTAAGGTCATGTCACCTATGGTCATTTTAGTAAAATGTAAGTCTCAATTATCAACGACGTTATATAAAGATACTACATCTCGTGGTCCAGTCTTATACAAACTCTTTGTATAGGAAACCCCCGCTCGCATGTCTCCACATGAATGGTCAGGATCAGACCATTTGTAGCACTTTATAACACTTGTAAACATCTATAAAGTGGGTCGTATCCGTAGTGTCACCAAAATAAGGTATCCTTCCTTTATTCTTATACTACAGACCATTTAGGTTATTACTTAAGGCATGATCCACTTGTATGTCTCACATACATGCTTAAGTTACATGAAATAACCACGGATTTTAGTTTATTGGATTTGAGTAAATGCAAATAAAATAACAGTTATTTTATTAATAACAAAGTGTGTACAAAACGTTTACAAACTACGAGACCACTGAGAGAATTAGGACACCAATCCCAACAATCTTCCACTTATCTTAATGCCTTGGGAGTCTAATGTACAATACATAAAATAGTACAATATATAATAAACTAGGGTATATTCTATACCCCAGTATCATCTCCCACTTGCCCTAGACAAGGTGCCGCATGTCTCATAGACCTAGACTCTCCAGATGACCCTCCAACACTTTAGTCATGAAAGCCTTTGTAAACGAATCGACAATGTTGTGCTTTGATGTGATCTTTGTGACTATCACATCACCGCGATGCACAATCTCCATGATCAAATGATACTTCCGTTCAATATGCTTGCCTCGTCGGTGACTCTGAGATTCTTTAGAATTTGCCACAGCCTCGCTGTTATCACAACAGAGAGCGATCAACATAGACATATTTGGAACAACTTCCAAATTTGTAAGGAACTTCTTAAACCAAACAACCTCTTTAGCAGCTTCACAAGTGGCTACGTATTCGGCTTCCATAGTGGTGTTCGCGATGCATTCTTGCTTAATGCTTTGCCAAACTATAACCCCTTCATTCAGAGTGAACACTGACCCTGATGTCGATTTCTGAGAATCTCTATCAGTCTGAAAGTTAGAGTCTGAGTATCCTATAAGGATCAAATCTTGATCTCCATACACGAACATATAGTCTCTCATTCTCCGAAGATACGTGAGAATCATCTTGACCGACATCCAGTGATCTAATTCTGGATTGGACTAATATTGACTGACAATCCCTACTGCATAAGAAATGTCAGGTCTAGTACATAACATTGCATACATGAGCTTCCAACAGCCAAATCATAGGGAATCCATCTTATTTCCTCAACTTCTTAAGGTGTCTTAGTACACTATTCCTTAGACAAAATAATTTCATGCCTGAAGGGTAATAAACCCCTCTTGGAATTCTGCATCGAGTACCTGATCAACAACTTGTCAATGTATGATGCCTGAGACAAGGTCAACCTCTTGTTCTTACGATCCCGAATAATCTGGATCCCTAGAACATACTACGCCTCTCCCAAATCTTTCATTTGGAATTAGGCAGCTGGCCACTTCTTAATGTCAGTCAGAAAACCTACATCATTCTCAATGAATAGGATATCATCCACATACAACACCAAGAAAGCTACTAAGTTGTTGATAATTTTCTTGTTAACACGAGGCTCATTAATATTTTGATCAAAGCCAAATGATTTGATCGCACTATCAAATCTAATGTTCCATGATCTAGATGCTTGTTTCAGCCCATAAATGGACCTATTAAGCTTGAAAACCTTTTGCTGTTGATCTGGAACAATGAATCCCTCTGGTTGAGCCATGTAGATGGTCTCCTCAAGATTACCATTTAGAAAGGAAGTCTTGACGTCCATTTTTCATATCTCATAATCATTAAATGTGGCTATGGATAGAAGAATCCTGTTAGGCTTCAACACGACAATAGGTGAGAAAGTTTCCTCATAATCCACTCCCTAAATCTGGGTATAACCTTTTGCCACGAATCTAGCCTTAAAGGTTTGCACCTTTCCATCTACGCCTCGTTTTCTCTTGTAGATCCATACACCTTATAGGTTTTACCTCATGAGGATGATCCACAAGTTCCCTGACAGAATTGAAGTAAATAGACTCTATTTCCTGATTTATGGCTTTAATCCACTCATCTTTGTCAACATCCTCTATTGCTTGCTTATAAGATAATGGATCCTCGACTCCATCATCAGACATGATGTTTTGGGCTTCAGTCAAACCCATGTAGCATTCTGGTGGGTTCCAACCCTCCCACTACGTCGAGGCAGTCTCAACTCTTGAGATGGTTGACTAGATGAATCGATATCAACAACTCTTGTTGATCTATCAGTCTATTCAATAACCCTTGTTGAACTCTCAAAGTCTCACTAGAAATCTCATGTAAAATAAGCTTGCGTCGTGGTTTATGATCTCTGATGTTGTATTCTTCCAAGAAGATAGCATTTGTCAACACAAACACCTTATTCTCACTCGGATCATGGAAGTATCTACCCCTTGTTTCCTTGGGGTACCCTATAAAGAGGAAAACTTTCAAACGCAGTTCCAACCTTTTAAGGTTAGCCATGAGCACATGGGCAGGACATCCCCAAATTCTAAAGTGGTGTAAACTACTTTTACGGCCTTTCCACAGCTCAAAAGGTGTTTCAGAAACACTTTTTGAGGGAACGTTGGTCAAAATAAAACATGCAGTCACCATTGCAAATGCCAAAACGAATATGGAAGGTGAGTATAACTCATCATAGACCGAACCATGTCCAACAGTGTCTGTTTATCCTTTTTGATACACCATTTTTCTGAGGTGTACCTAGGGCCGAGAGTTGGGACGTAATTCCATGTTCTATAATATAGTTCTAGAATTCGAGGTCTATATACTCTCCACCACGATTTGACCATAGTGTTTTTATCTTCTTACCTAACAACTTTTCAACTTCAGCCTTATACTCCTTGAACTTTTCAAGAACGTCAGACTAATGTTGCATTAGGTATGGATACCCTTATCTTGAATAATCATCTATGAAATAGATGTAGTATTCATACCTACTTCGAGCTCTAACACTCATCGGGCCACAGAGGTCTGAATGTATAAGCTTTAAGGTTTCCTTGGCTCTATAACCTTTTCCAGTAAAAGGTCGTTTGGTCATCTTGCCTTCAAGGCATGATTCAACAACCAACAATGAGTTTTCTTCTAAACTTTTTAGAAGTCCACATTTCACCAACTTTTTAATCCTATTGAGGTTGATGTACCTAACCTTAGATGCCAAAGATAGGCATTTTCCTTAGGAGAAACCTTTGGTCTTTTTGCAGTTGTTGCCATTTTGAACATTTCAGCATTAAGAAAGGCTTTTATGACTAACGACCTTAGTACATACAAGTTATCTTCCGTTGAACCAAAACCAATCTCCATACCATTCTTGACTTTATTCTAAGAAAAGAAGACAGTATAACCTTGTTCAATCAGACAAGAAATCGAGATTAAGTTCCTTTTGATATGAGAAACTACAGAAACATTATCTAGTAACAGAAAACGTTTCTTGTCCAAAAATAATTTCAACCTGCCTATAGTAACAGCTAAAATAACCTCACCTGTACCGACTCGAAGAGTCAACTCTCCATCTTCCAACGTTTTCCAGGAACTAAATCCTTGGTAGGAAGAACTTACGGGATTAGTAGCACCTGAATCAAGTATCCAGACAGAATCATCATTCTCTACCAAGCACATCTCAAAGACTAATAAGTCACATTTATTGTCTTTAGACTTCTTCCTCTTTTGGAGAGTAGTGAGATCAGTATCTGAACCTAAATAAGCTCCAAGTTCCTTTTCAATTCTCATCGATGAACTTCATCAAAGTCAGCAACAATTGTTTTCTCTTTTAGTGCCTTGACATTAAAAAATAACTGGAGATTATCTTTGGAACTGACACTACTGGTATCTTTGTCATCGATCCCTTTTTGCTCAAAAAGTGAGAACTGATGGTCAAACAATTTTTGCAGCGAGTCTATGATCTCACGTGCAATGACCATGTTCTCAACCCTTTTGGCTAATGCATAAGATATGCTAGCCAAAATGTGAAGTCGAGCTAATGAGTTAGCCTTCATTGACACCTCATATGCATTACAAACATTTCACGGTGCATTAAGGGTCAGGACTTGAGGACACTCCTAAACCATGACAAACTCGAGGTCGTTTACCACGAAATATGTTTTAAGAGACTATTTCCAATGTATGTAATCGATCAAAGTAAAAGAGGCAACTAACAGAAAATCATACATGTTGCTGAAAAAACAAACACATTGATCTACATTAGATTTTAGCAAATACTCTTGAAAAACAAAATCCAAACTGGTTTAGTAAAATCTAAATGAATCTCGTGTGACATCTAGTTTTGCAATAACACTTTAGTGGTTTAGGACAAAAGCCACCGAAGGGTAGTCAATTTATCCCTCATCTGAATTGAGACACGTTCAACCAGTTATAATGACTAGCCATCATTGATTTGATCAAGAAATCATTAACTTGCTTAATAATTTTGCATAAGTGTGACCCTTCATTTTAGATCCTAGATTTTCGACCCAAGCAACCAATCCGAAGGGAAAAAATCTGACTGGGGCAAAAACTAAAGCGACCCTATCCATTTATGGAGTTCACCTTGATATTGACCAATTGGACAAACCATCCGAAGGGGGACACTCCTAGAGTGCCACGAGGCCGTGCAAGAAGATCTAACGGTGCAAACCAATGAAGAAGGCCGCAGGACATATTGACACACATCCTTTATCCACTTACTATAAATACTCTCTCCATCCACCTTAATATTGACTCATGCAAACATTATCTGAAGGCAGATGCTCCCAGGGCACCACGAGGCCAAGCATGAATCTCACCATGTGAACATTAAGGGAGAAATGTGAGTGGAATTGACATATTATATTGTTACGAAATCGACAATTAAAGAACACAAAAGGAACGTAGAGAGAGAGAAGATCACGTGGTTCACTAGCAGTGTGTTAGCTACGTCCATGGGCAGAGGGAGAACAATATTATTATGGAGAATGTTTTCAGAAAATTACATCAAAACAACGCTTCTAGGGTTAGAGAGTTTATATAGTGCAACCCTAGGGTCATAATCGTAAATAATTACAAATAAATAAAAATGCTGAATACGAATTCTAAATAAAGCTCCAACGGTACGTGAATAGCTGACTAAACTATTTAGCCACAATCTACGATTCGTTAACTGCCAAACATTCCACTAAAGACCGATAGCTGCACTCTTCTCACCACAAATATATTTCTGTATCCATTGGATATAAGCAATCAACAGTGCGATAACCCTTCACAAATGCTCGTAAGTATAGTTGGACCAATTTACCATCTTACCCCTGTAGTTACATCTAACTCCTTAAGTACCACTGATCCCTCTAATGAACAATGCAACGTAGTCCTACTATGTGTGGGTACCTCTCGAGCCATGAGAAGATGTGTGGCGCCACATCGTTCAAGCCCTGAAATTAGCCCTTAAGGGAGAAATCTATCTACTTACCCTTATTTCGAGGAAGAAGTGAATTCCATCTTATGTAGCTGAGTTTCCAGCTCCCAATAAGATGAATCCCCAAAGTGGTAGGTTTGAGTCGGCGATCTGGCCATTCGCACCCATGCAAATCAAAGGACCGCCCTCGAAGGCAGGAGTTCCCAACCCACTCAGGATTGAGGTCATATTACCTATGGTCATCCTAGTGAAGTGAAGTCTCCATCATGAACAATGTTATATAACGAGACTATACACTTCATGGTTCGGTCTTATACAAACGCCTTTGTATAGGACACCCTCGCTCGCATGTCTCCACATGAATGATCAGGAACAGACCATCTGTTGCAAGTCACAACACTTGTAACTATTCTACAAAGCGGTCCACATTCGTAGCGTTAACATGATAAGGTTTCCATATACTGTAGACCATTTTGGTTATCACTTAAGACATGATTCACCTATATGTCTCCACATAATGTTTAAGTTACTATGACAACCAAGGATATTAGTTTATCTCTTTGTGGTAAAGCAATTAAAACATCTAATATTCCATAGACAATAGTGAAGAAAATATCATATATTATTATATCATAAGCGTTTGTTCAATACTATGTTTACAAACTACAGGACCCAACGAGAGTTTAGGGCATCATCCCCAACAATCTCCCACTTATCCTAAAGTGAGTGGGGTGTACAAACAACTAATACATAACAATAAACTAGGGCACTAAGGCCCAGTACAAATATCTTCCACTTGCCATCGTCCAGCTGCGAGCAGTCTCATAGGCCCATGCTCTGAAGATTACCCTAAAAAATTGTAGATTGTAGAGCCTTCGTAAATGGGTCAACAACGTTGTGCTCCGAAGCGATCTTCATGACTATCACGTCCCCTTGATGTACTATCTCGCAAATGAGATGATACTTTTGCTCTATATGTTTACTACGCCTGTGACTCCTAGGCTCCTTGGTATTCGCCACAACACCACTATTGTCACAATAGAGGGTGATGGGCCTAGACATGTCTGGAACAACTTCCATATTTTTCAAGAACTTCCTGAGCCAAATGGCCTCCTTAGCAGCTTCACAAGCCGCTACGTACTCAGCCTCCATCGTGGAGTCGGCGGTGCACCCCTACTTAGTGCTTCACTATACTATAGCTCCTCCGTTAAGAGTGAACATTGAGCCTGAAGTGGATTTTCGAGAAACCTTATCAGTCTGAAAGTCACAGTTCGTGTATCTAGTAAGAATCAAATATTTAGATCCATACACGTGCATGTAGTCCCTCGTTCTCTAAAGATACTTGAGGATATTCTTGACTGCGGTCCAGTGACCCTATCCTGGATTAGACTGATATCTACTGACTATCCCCACAGTGTAATAGATGTTCGGTCTAGTACACAGCATCGCATACATCAAATTGCCAACGACAGATGCATAGAGGATCTGTCTCAAACTGCCAACGGCAAATGCGTCGAGAATCCCTCAACTCTTGAGGTGAAACCGACCTACCAGATGAACTATCATCAACAAATCTTGTTGATGAAGCAGGCCCTTCAACAACTATTGTTGAAGTTTCAGTAGTTTCGTTGGAAAGCTCATGTAACACGAGCTTACTACGTGGACAGTGCTCCCTAATATGATCCTCCTCTAGGAAGGTAGCGTTTATAGACACAAACACTATGTTTTCCATAGGATCATAAAAGTAACCCCCTCGAGTACCTTTGGAGTAGCCTACAAAGAGGTACAACCTCGATCATGGTTCCAATTTCTTTGGATTAGCCTCAAGCACACGTGCTGGGCAACCCCATATGCGGAAGTGACGTAAACTAGCTTTACGCCATTCCACAACTCTAGAGGTATTCTCACAACACTCTTGGAAGGAACATAGTTGAGTATATACACTACAGTCTCCACTGAAAAACCCCAAAACGAGTTCGATAAGGAAACATAACTCATCATCGACCAAAGCATGTCTAACAAGGTTTTGTTTCTCCTCTCTGCTGCACCATTCCGATGAGATGTGCCTGATAATGGGCAGAAATGCACGTTATTACAATGCAAAGATATAAAACAATGTGGGTATGCGACGATAAAAATATACAAAATTGTGTCCAAAGGCATTAAGTTTGAGAATATTGCGATCGCATGCGCCCATCGCATTAAAGCAGGCAATTTACTTATTTTGTGCAGGAAAATGCATTGGCGCAAAGCAAATTGTGATCCAAGCAAATCTTCGTGAGCTCATACGATCGCATGGCTTTGCGGTTGCAATCTTCTAATACACTCGGGCGTCGAATTCCTTGGATCGCAATTTGCTTTGCGCCAACGCATTTTCCTGCACAAAATTAGTAAATTAGCTACTTTAATGTGATGGGCGAATGCGACCACAATATTCTCAACTTAATGCCTTTGGACACGATTTTGTATATTTTTATCGTCGCATACCCACATTGTTTTATATATTTGCGTTGTAATAACGTGCATTTTTGCCCGTTATCACACCCCCAAATTTAAAACAATGTTTGTCCTCAAGCATAAACTAAGATTTTCTTTAGAGAGTCAGCCACCTCTTCCTTACCTAGATTTCTCGAGGCGCCTTATTCAAATTTTATGAACCAAGATTTCTATCTTGGTCTCTTCCTAAATATTTCTAAAACATAGGGACCGCAAGTTTAACCTTCAAAAAGACTTTTACTTGTTTCTAGGACATCACACGGTTTATTTCAAAACTTTTTTCAACCGCGGTTTTTCCAAATGATTTTTATCCTTGCGCGGTTTAGATATTCTTTTTGTGACCTTGCGCTAATCTAAGTGCCTAGCCTTCGTTTTGGCTTGCCCCCACGGGTGTCATGCAAGCATCCAACTACGAGCAAGGTGCTCTTTCTCAGTCTAAACTCATGCCCATTTGGTAGCGGAGTTTTGATCACCTTTTTTATGCATTGATCATGATTCCTACCTTCGTTTTGGCTTGCCTTCACAGGTTTCATGCGAACATCCAACTACGAGTAGGATCCGATCTCAACGTTATTATTATTATTATTTTTTTCAAATGTCTAAAAGTAGTAAGGTTGAAAATAAATACCGGCACCCCTAAATTTAAATGCAGCAATGTCCTTGTTGTTTATAGATTGAAAGAATTCATGCAATGCTCTTAGGATGTTTTGTAAAAGTCACTTTGAAAGAAAGGTGGTGGACCACTAACTTCTAGAAATATTTCATGAATTGACTGTCCTGAAATTGAGTTGATTCTAGTACATACGATAAGAAATAGAGGCATGCGTTTCATCATTGAAATCATACTTGGAATGGAAAATATTGCAGTGACTAAATAAAGTAATCAAAATTTAATGATTGCGCCAACTACATAGGATGCGATGATAAAATTATCAATGTTAAGAATGAGATGCAAGAGTGTAAAATTTGGAGTTGACAAAGTCAAAGAAAGATACAACTCCCAAATTTGCTCTGTAGCCCGCATCAACTATCATCGCATCCTTCTTTGCGGGGAGCTGATTTGTTCTATTGCGATGGCTGAACGAACTAGTCACGTTTTTCGGTTATCGCGTAGTTCCCTCGCAATCGTTTACCATGATCATTGCTAAAAACATCGAGAGGGTAAAAAATAATAAAGACAGAGTTAATTTTTTTTTTTTTGAAATGATGATGTAAAAAAAGGATATAAAAAGGATAAAGGATATAAGAAGGTAGAGTAAGTTCATGAAATGAAGATTTCAAAGGATACTTAAAAAAGATTGCGTCCATGATGAGTTTGAATCGTATGATTGCACAGGGACTGCCCACTTCTTCTTTATTCGGAATTCCTCAAGTCTACGGAGGTTTTCTCGCGATGTAAATCTTCTCCGTGATATATCTCGACTCTTTTCCCGTTGACTTTGAATGCGTTGGTCCCGTTCTCATTGGTTAACTCAACCACTCCATGCGGGAAAACCTCTTTGATTATAAATGAACCAGACCATCGTGATTTTAATTTTCTGGGAAAAAATCGTAGCCGAGAATTGTATAATAAGACCTTCTATCCGACTTGGAGCTTCTTCTCGCATAGTTATTTGTCATGCCAATGTTTTGTACGCTTCTTGTAGATCTTGGAATTCTCATATGCTTGAGTTCTCTATTCATCTAGTTCGACCAATTGAAGTTTCCTTGGCTCCCTGCGGCCTTTAAATCAAAATTGAGCTTTTTCACTCCCCACATTGCTTTGTGTTCCAATTGAAGCGGTAAGTGGCATGACTTTCTAAACACCAGCGCATACGGGGACATGCCTATAAGTGTTTTGTAGGCAGTCTTATATGCCCACAGTGCATCGTCCAGTTTCATGATCGAATCTTTGCATGAAGGCTTTACCACCTTCTCTAGGATCAGCTTGATTTCCCTATTGGACACCTCAGCTTAGCCGTTATTCTGTGGATGGTATGCAGTGGTGACCTTATGGTGGATATTATACTTGAGAAGCAATTTGTTGATGACGCTATAACAAAATGGGAGCCTTCATCATTTAATATGACACATAGGGTGCCAAAATGAGTGAAGATGTTTTTCCGCAAGAACTTAGAGACTACTGCCGTATCGCTTGTGATGCACGATACCGCTTAAACCCATTTGGAAACAAAATCGATGGCCAATAGGATGTATTTATGACCATTTAATGGTGGAAATGGCCTCATAAAGTTTATGCCCCATATGCCGAATAACTCTAATTCTAAGATAATATTCATCGGCATCACATTCTTCCGTGAAATGTTGCCTATGCGTTGGCACCTTTCACATTTCATTGCATAGTCCCTCGTGTCCTTGAATAAAGTTGGCTAGAAATATCCACTTTGTAATACCTTTGCTGCTGTGCGTTGACCTCCAAAATCTCCATAATATGGTGAGTCATGGCATTGGGATAGTATGCGCTGGTGAGCAGCTTCTGATATACATAGGCGCAAAATCTGGTCTGACCTTCTCTTGTAAAGATTTGGCTCGTCCCAATAATAGGATTTACATTTATGCATGAGCTGCCTCTTTTGGTGGGCTGTGTAGTTTTCTGGGAATTGTGCACATACCAGATAATTTACCACATCTGCGTACCATGGTAATTCTTCAATTTTGAACAGCGTCTAGGAAGGTTTCATTCACCTCTGACTAGTTGCGGTTAACTTCCAGATTTTCTAATCTTGATAGGTGGTCCGAAACCTTGTTCTCCGTCCCTTTGTGATCAATGATTTCCATGTTGAATTCTTAAAGGAGGAGAACCCATCGAATCAACCTCGGCTTTGCGTCTTTCTTTGTCATTAAATATTTGATTTTTGAGTGGTCGGTGTGAACGATCACTTTGTATCCCAGCAAGTAAGCTCTGAATTTCTCCAGCGATCACCGCAAAAAGTTCTTTTTCGGTGGTAGTGTAATTTGTTTGGGTAGGGTTCAAGGTTCTGCTCGCATATTGATGATGGGAAATTGGAAGTCAATTTTACTCGACAACCAACTTTTCTTAGATGCAGTATGCAATGCAGGTTCCTAAGATATGCGTTGATAGTCATGTGTCGATGGTCATGTGTTGGAATGAATATGAGTTAATAAATGTATGCGATGACCATGCGTCCTACCACAAGTTTTCTTGCGTTCACGCCAAGTATAACATGGGCGCAAGTTTCTCGAGTAATTCGAGGTCGAACACAGGGACTTGTAGTTATACGTTTGTGGTGATTGTGCATGCGACGATTGAATAAAAGAATGGAGGGGATATTGCTAAGTTAATCCTACTCCTACTTCTATCTAATAGACAATGCAATGAGAATATGCCTGAAAGGTAGAGATAGGAAAAACCTTGACATGAAATAAATGTGTGGGAAAATAGATAAAATGCGGAGATGTTTACATTG
The DNA here is from genome assembly GCF_027475165.1 of Benincasa hispida. Classification (NCBI taxonomy): domain Eukaryota; kingdom Viridiplantae; phylum Streptophyta; class Magnoliopsida; order Cucurbitales; family Cucurbitaceae; genus Benincasa; species Benincasa hispida. The sequence goes on along the minus strand of NC_143489.1, from coordinate 85,814,578 downwards.
CAAAACTTAATTGTGACCGCAAGGGCAACCCAAGTCAATGCAAGCCAATGCGATCATGCTACACTCATGCGGGGCAAATCATTTTCCAATAGAAATGCGGTGCTCCTAAGTCTAGGACACATGTGTTAAATGCAAAAGTGTCCATAGAGCTTATTCCTAAGTCTCTACTCTTTTCCTATGCAATGATGCAAAATGCACACAACGCTGCGGTGACCACACTCAATCGTATCCTATCTCTAGGATGCATGCGATGAGTTAATAGAAAACAGTGCTTATTCCTAAGCTTCTATCTCTTGTATTATGTGTTCTAATCTGACTCCCCCGAGTCTAGATTCTAACCTAGCTTTCTTGAGTCATTATGTTCTTTCTTTAGACTATTTCTCGAGTAGCTTTAAAGGGGTATTGGGCAGAACATAAAACAAGACAAACACATGAACTTGGTTGACGCAGGATTGTTACTAACCCTAGTGAACAACGTGAACCTTGCTTAATGCATCCAACTAGTTACCCTCGTGGGCAGTTGATTGTTGCTGACTTCACTCATAGACAAGTAATGCGTTAGCCTATAGACAGGCATTGTAGCAGCTTTACACTAAGCAAATAAGGTTACTCACACACTTGCACAATGCACACCTCTCGGTGGGTTGCGACATGCTTCATATCCCTAATCCACATGACTAAATATGCAATACCCACGTAATCCCACTAAGTGTTGCAATGAAAGTAATGATGCTAAGCAAAGAAGATGGAGATGGAGTCGAAGGAACAGAGAAAGGTATTGAAAACAGATTGCATTAATTCCTTAATTCCAAAATGTCATACAATACAATGTAGGAAAAGAAAGGAAAAAGAAATGACCGGCTGGAAGCAAAGCTTTGCTTCCAGCGGATGTGCGTCAAGGCTTCTGGTAGTGCCATGGATGGGTAGAGGAGCTGACTCTTTCGAGATCTAACTCCGGTCGAAGGCTCCGGTCGTCACTCAGAATGGATGAAGGAGGTGTAGAACTCTCAGGCGTCTTCTCATGCAATTTGTCTGGATCGCGGGGAAAATCCTCGTTTGAGTGATAATCTCCGAATGATTGAATTTCAGCTCTTCGACCTCTATTTATAGAACTTGGGTTTCCGACAACATTAATTGGATTGCTATGAGTCTGACATTCGGTGCGTTCATCCTTTTTGAAATGTCAATATCATCTTTGGATTTTCTCGAGGTAGATGCATTGATGCGTTCATTCCACCTACCTTGCGTTGATCCCATTAGTTGCGTTGTTGCACAGCTGCAATCATTTAGTGACCGCATTCGCTTAATACCACAACTCTACACGACGACCGCATTCACTTGACGAGTGCAACTCTCATGCGATGGACGCATACGGCTGATTACCGCAACATCTATGCGTTGATCGATGTGTTTGCCTTTGCGATGGAGTGTTTCTCCGCATGCGGTCGTCTATGCGGTGGTTCGGTTTTTGTGTTTGCGTTCATTTCTTGCATTAGCTACAAAGATAGAACATTGAATGCATAATTAACGCAAAATAACGGGTTAGCTGAGATTCGACATGCCGATCGACGCAAGCTCATATTCTTGTGAATTCCTATCATGATCGATGCATATTCTACCTAACAACCTTCATAATTCTAAGTAAAAGGCCTAAGATGACATGCATTTCTACATGTCATCACATATGGTATGGGATGTAGCATCATTTTCTTCTTTTGTGCTATCACCGTCGCCATCGTATAATCGCTAGCGTCATAGATCAACTCAAATGGCTTTGTCTAGTCTAGTGCTATCAACATAGGTGCGGTTATCAATGCGTTCTTCAGTATCTTAAATGTGTTGAGGCATTGTTCATCAAAGTCAAACGTTCTCTCTGCCTCCAGCAACACACTCAATAGTCGAGTAGTCTTCGAAAAGTCCTTCACAAAACGTCAATAAAATCTTGCATGAAACAGGAAGCTCCTGACAGCCTTCACATTTTCTAGAGATGGGAGCTTTTCAATGGCCTCTATCTTCGCCTTATCCACCTCCATCCCTTCCTTGGAGACTTTGTGCCCGAGCACAATACCTTCCTTCACCATGAAGTGGCACTTCTCCCAGTTCAACACAAGGTTCATCTCTTCACATCTTCTTAGTATCTTTTCTAAATTGTTTAAACCGACTTCATATGTTTGCCCGTACACTGAGAAGTCGTCCATAAAAATTTCCACTGAATCTTTAAGATACTCAGAGAAGGTGGCCATCATACACCTCTGGAACATGCTCGATGCATCGTATAATCCGAACGACATGCATCAAAACGCAAACGTTTCGTAGGGGCAGGTGAATGTGGTTTTCTCTTGGTCTTCACGAGCAATCATGATTTGGTTGTAGCCTACATACCCATCCAAAAAGCAAAAGTAATCATTTTCTGCTAGGCGGTCTAGCATTTGGTCAATGAAGGGCAAGGGGAAATGATACTTCTTTGTCGCCGCATTAAGTTTGCGGTAGTCCATGCAGATCCGCTAGCTAGTGACGGTTCTCATTGGTATTAATTCATTATTTGCGTTTGGAACTACCGTCATTCCTCCTTTCTATGGCACACATTGCTCAGGGTTGACCCATGTGCTATCGGCGATTGGATAAATAATGCTTGCATCCAACCATTTGATTATCTCATTTTTCACGACCTCTTTCATCACAAGGTTTAGTCTGCGTTGATGTTTGATCGACCCTTTTTTATTTTCTTCGAGACGTATCCTGTGCATGCAATATGTGGGGCTGATTCCTCTGATGTCTGCTAGCATCCATCCTATTGCTTTTATGTACTTTTTCAGGATGCTCAGCAGCGCATGCTCTCGTTCTTCTTGAAGTGTAGAGAAAATTATTACTGGTAGAGTTTCCTTTTGCCCCAGAAAAGCATACTTCAGGTGGTTTGACAAGGTTTTCAATTCCACAGTGGGTGGTTTTTCTAAGGATGGTTGTTGTGCCTCTTTCTCTTCATTCAACGTTAGTTTTTCTTCTTTGGTTGTTGTTTCCACGACCGCAATACAGGTTACTACGGATGCGGTTGCATCCTCTCTTTCATCTTCATCTTCAGACTTTTCTTCTTCATAACAACTGGGTTCATTGTCGGAATCTGTTAGGTCTTCTTCTTTCGGATATTTCATGGCCTTAATAATGTCAAACCTGAGCTTCTTTCCATCCACACTCAGCATGATCTCTCCCTTGTACACATTAATTTGAGTGCGACCAGTGGATAAAAATAGTCACCCCAAAATGATGGGTACATCCTTGTCCGCTTCATAACCGAAGATGATGAAGTATGCCGGTAAGATAAATTTGTCATTCGAAACCAGGACATCCTTCACCTTCTATTCTGGATAAACTAGGGACCTATCTGCCAACTGGAGAGTCATCTTCGTGGGCGCTAGCTACCCTACATTCAACTTTAAAAATTGAAGGGGCATTAAGTTGATACTGGCCCCGAGATCGCAAAGCGCGTAACCTATATATATCCCTCCAATTGAGCAGGATATTGTGAAAGTTTCGGGGTCGTGAATTTTCGGTGGAATAATGGTGTTTGAGTTTTGTGTTAACGCCACTGTTGCAAACTTACCTGTGCTCCTTTTCTTCGTCACCATGTCTTTCAGAAACTTCGCATATTTTGGCATTTGATCAATCGCTTCAATGAAAGGGATGTTGATATGTAATTGTTTCAGCATGTCCATGAAGCGATGATTCTGCACTTCATCATTTTTCTTCTTCTTAAGTCTCTGAGGAAATGGTGGCAACTGTATTTTCACGGTCTTCTGTTCCATAGGTTTGGAAGTGGATGCAACTTTCGGTTCCATCATCTCTATTTCTTCTGGTTCCTCTTGAGTCAACGGAGTCTTGGATTCCATCGCAACTGGAATAGTCCGGCTGGGCTCCTTCTTCTCTTTCGCTACTATTTTTCCGCTTTGCAACATCACAACTTGACACTACTCCTTTTCCGTATTCTCTGAGAAGTGTAGAAGCTCAGTTGAACTAGGCAACGCCTTTTGTGGTCCACTTTTGAGCTCGCCCGCAATCTTTCCTATTTGAATTTCGAGGTTGCGGATTGAAGTCGCCTGATTTTGGAGTACTGTTTCATTCTTCTCAATATACTGTTTTAGTAAGCTCTCTAGAGATGAAGATTGCGGTGATTGTGAGCTAACTAGCTTGATTTTGCGATTGACCATTTGTTCGCAGGAAAAATCCTAGTGGCCCTTCTTTTTGCGCCATCGGTTGATAATTTTGTTGTTGATTTTTCCATGCGAAATTGGGGTGGTTTCTCCGCCTAGGGTTTAAGTGTTGGAGAAAGGATTGTTCTTTACGAAGCATATAGATTGCGGATTCCTTGGACATTCTTCCATCGGATGGGCTTCTCCGTAAGTGGCATAACTTGCGTTTGTTTGATCGAATGCGCTGACTTACCCTCTATGCGGTCCTGGGCTACTGATTGTGAAGCCTTGTATTAGAATCATCATTGCATTCATTTGGTTTTGAAGGGATGTGAAGGCCCCATTACTTGCGTCACCTTCTTTAATTCTAAGTCGTTGATCGCTTTCCCTTCGGTCTTCATGATTCTTCGAAATGTGATCAAGAATATTTTTAGCCTCATTATACGTTTTATCGAGCAGACCTCCAGCTGCTGCCGCATTTGCAGCCGTCTACGATGCCAGGTTCAAACCGTGATAAAAGATTTCCATTTGGAGACAGTCGGGTAAGCCATTGTGCGCACAATCTCGCATCAGTTTTTTAAACTTCGCCGAGGCGTCACTGAGCGATTCGTCAATAACCTGTTCAAAATTTGTAATCAACTTCCTCTTTCTTGTGTGCTTTATCGAGGGGAAGTACTTTTCATGAACTTTTCACTACTTGTTCCCAAGACGTAATCTTCCCTGGTTTGAGAGAATAGGCCCATTTCCTTGCTTGGTCACACAGCAAAAATGGGAATAAAGTTAATTGAACCTCTTCAGCTGAGATGTTTGGGAATACAAAAGTGTTGCAGATTTCAATAAAACTCCAGAGATGGGCTTGCGGATCCTTGCCACGCCTTCCGCCAAACTATCCAATAGTCTGAATCATTTGCAGCATAACCGGCTTCATCTCGAACCTCGATCTGTCCAAAACTGGCCTCATGATTCCTGATGATAAATCATAGAGGTTGGGTGACGCATAGTTCCGAATGGGTCTATTGCGATCATTCACCAGGAGAATGGGGTTCACCATGATATTATTTGCGTTTGCTGCTCTGTCTTTCGGTTGTTCCGCCATGTTAGGATTTCTTTTTTGTTGTTGTTGGCAGTTGTTTCTTCTTCGTCGTTGAAAAGTTTTCTCAATCTCATGGTCATAATTGGGCTCAAGAACTTGTCCTTCGCTCATACGATGCCCGCTTCTTCCCTTACCGAAGAAGAGGCAGTGTACAGAGGTTAAAAGTTGCAAAGAAAATCAAAAAGTTATTGTTAGCGCAATATGTACTGCCATAATCCCTGAACACCGTAATCCCCAACAACGACGCTGAGAGTTGGGAAACGATTCCATATCTTATCAAATGGTCTTGTAACCCCAAATCCAAAATCTCTCCACCTCAACCTGATCGAAGTGTCTTAATCCGTCTATCCAATGCATTTTCAACTCCAGCCTTGAACTCTCGAACTTTTCATAGGATTTAGACTTCTGTTGCATCAACTTAACATACCCATGCCTAGAAAATCATCAGTAAAGGTGATGAAATACTCATAGCCTCCCCTAGCTCGCACATTATCAGACCATATAGGTCAGAATGCACTAATTCTAGAGGCTCTTTGGCTCGATAACCTTTTCTAGTAGAGGCACTTTGAGTTATGACAGTTTTAAACATCTTTAAGTTATGGAGGGAACTCATTGCTAACGGCCTTAGCACATACAATTTTTTTTCTAGATATGCTATACAGATTTCAACTCCATCTTTATGAATAAACACTTTATTCAATTTAAATTCAATAGTATATTTATACTGTAACAAACACTTTATAGAAATTAAGTTCCTTTTCAACTCAGGAACTACATAAACATCATGTAAAACAAGAAATTTGTTCTGTAAAGTCAACTGGACTCCTCCTACAGTCACAACTGAGACGACGTGCCCGGTGCTTACTCGTATCGTCATCTCACCAGCCTCTGACTGCCGCCGGGATCTAATCCCTTGAAAAGAAGAACAAACGTGATTAGTGGCAGCCCTAGTCAATAACTGATAACTTGTAGAAATAAAAGTTATTTATGCCGTTTTATTTAGATTATGCGGCAAAAAGAAGGAAAAGTTGCGTCGACAATATAGAAATTGGCTTAGAAATACAAAAATTGTATAGTGTCGTAAGCACATCCACTAACCCCATTGCGATGGAAAAATGGAATGTCCAAGTCTTTGTTTTGCAGGAAATAGGTCACCGCATGCGATAATTGCTCGAGGATATAAAGAACGACGCATTATCACAACATGCGGCAATCATTCAAGAACAAAGAAAGATCAACGCATTTCCACTGCATGCGGCAATCGATAGAAGATCAAAACAATTACACCGCATAGCAGCGATCGATCGAAGATAAGAAGAGCAACGCATTTGTAGGGACTTTTGACAAGTGTACAACTTTTCTTTTGTACGATTCTGACAAATTGATCGTGGAGCAGAACAGACATTCCACTATGCCATAGCATGAATTATCAGATTTTCAAATTTGGACCACTAATAAAGAAGGAGCCAAGGTCTATAAATAGCTACCTCAAAATTCAATAAAAGAAGGCTGGTCTGAAGAGACCATCTAGAGAAAATCCGGGAGAACGATGAGACAAGACTGAAAGGTAAGTCTCCGAGCAAGAAATTATTTCCATCCCCGAAGAAGAAGCTCTGTGTAAGAGGTCACTTCTACTTGGAAAGCAAGCCTGAGAGGGAAGCTTTCCACTCCATTTCTTCCACACGCCAGCAAGCACAAAATCTTCGATTGGGATCCGTGTCAAGACATTGACACTCTTTCCGTATTTGTTCTTATTTTCCAATTCATCAACTGTGTTCATCTGTCTTTAATCTTTCATTCACCATCTGTAACAAACGCCGATCTTTAGATTTAAATATCATTATCGTAATCATTGTCATCTCTCTATTCTTTTCCATACATTCATCATCCATTTTCTTCATCATGTGTAACTAATCCCCAGGGTAAGGGGAAGGATTAAACGAGCGAGTTAATCCCTGTTAAGGAAATCGACTGAGTTTAGCTAAAGCATGCTCGACGACATCTTCACCTGTGAGAGCAGAAGTGAAGATGTTATTTCGCCTATCGAAAGAAGGTTGGAAGAATGCGTAACTAAATCGAGAATCCAGAGATGGAAACAACCTTGCGTTCATCACGTTCATCCCTATTTCACCATAGACATATGGGAACGCGGCCAATCACTGAAAGGTGTAAGACAAAGGAAAGCAGAACCTTAGTTGTGTCCTCAACGAGATTGATGAACTTGCGATGTCCTTTCCTCCAACCCATTCTCTTTCTGATTCATTTCACAAGACTTGCCACCGCATTCACCAGACACTTTTGCACATCTTCACAGCCAGTGTTCAACCTGTATATTAATAGTTTATTCATTTATTTTATCATTGCAATTGACTTTACAACACTTTACTTTATCACCACAGTTTACTTTATCGAATTTTATTTACCATCGCATTTTATTCTTTATCGCAATTTACTTTTCATTGCAATTTTACTTTTCTGCAAACACAATTCATTATTCTTTATGTTAAACCGGTCGCATCTACCACATTAATATCACATTAATTACAACAATTCTCATATTCGACCTCAGATCACTCTGAGAAACTTGCGTTGGAATTATACTTGGTTCCAGCGTAAGAAAACTTGTGACACACACTACACGAATGCATACTACGAAGCATTTAAGCATCATGCATACATTTAGAGTGTAGTATCGCATATTATCATAAGTCATAGCGCATCATCACACAATCATACATTTTTATATCATTTCAATTTTTTTGCACCGTGGCCAGGGATTGGCAATTTACTTTTGTGTTGAATACTTTTATGGTATTTTGCAGGACAGATCTCTATTATGCTATCTGTTTATCGCGGAAAGCAGGCTGACGGTTTATGAGTACTAGAACTGAACCAGAATTCGAAGCTGACCTAGAGATTGAGCGTACTTTTCGCACACGAGCACGCCAGAACCGTATAAGGCGAAGAAGGAACATGGCTGATAACAATGATAGGCCCGATGGGAATCAAGGGGTAAATCGGCCGGCGCAAGATCTAGTTTTCTTGGTAGCCGACCGCAATATCTCAATAAGGAACTATACGGCGCCGAACTTATATGACTTCTCGCCTGGAATTGCAAGACCCACGGTAAAAGAGAATGCACGATTTGAGATCAAGCTGGTCATGCTTCAAATGATCCAAAATGTGAGGCAATTTGGAGGTCTGCAAGGTGAAGACCTGCTTGCACACTTAACTAGCTTCGTAGAAATGTGCAATACATTTTCTATTCCTGGCGTAACTCCGGAAGGAATTAGACTGTACTTCTTCCTACACTTCGGGATGAGGCAAAGAGGTGGGCTCATTCACTAGAGCCGAATGAAATTAATTCTTGGGACCAGTTGGTCGAGCGATTCATGAAGAAATTCTTCCAACCCACAGTCAACGCAAGAAGACGGAGGGATGTGTTGAATTTTGAATAGATGAAAAACGAGACTCTTAGCACTGCATGGGTGTGATTCAGAAGATTGGTAAAGAACTGTCCGCACATCAGGTTTCCCGATTGCATTATGATGGAACCCTTTTACAATGACCTGGACAGATCAACATAAGCTGTTGTTGATGCCTTCACGGCAGAAGGATTCATGGACAAAAAGTACACTGAAGCCAAGGTCATCTTGGATCGCATTTCGCGAAATATAGATGACTGGGTAGACAACGATATGGAAAAAGAGGCCCTGAGCGAAGAAAGATGGAAAGTGCCATTGTACCTGCGGATACAATGACCACCTTGGCCACACAAATTGCCGCAGTGACATCTCTCCTCCAAACAATGGAAATTAATCAGGGAACCCTTTCTCAGGGTGCAACGCAACCCAATGCGTTGGCACAAGTGGCAGCGATAAGCTGTACACAATGCGGAGGGGGTCATTCAGTAGAAATGTGCCCATTAAACCCACAGCCAGTGTACTCCATTTAGAATTACCCGTATAGCAGCGTATACAACCCGGGTTGGCGGAAGCATCCCAACTTTAGTTGGGGAGGTAACAACGACCAGAGAGGCCAGAGGAATTCATAGAACAATTCCGGGAATCGAAGAAACCCTCCAGCTTTTCATCAAGGTCTGAATCAGAGTCACCACCAAAGTAGGCAATCGCAAAACCAACCTTCCTCATCCAACACCTCTACAAATTCATGGTCCTTGGAAGATCTGCTGAAGTAGTATATAGAGAAAAATGATGCGGTTATGAAATTGCAAGCATCTTCCATAAGGAATTTAGAGGTCCAGATGAGGCAACTGGCAACCGAGCTTCAAAATAGAACACCAGGAACGCTGCCCAGTAATTCAGAAGCCCTCGGATCTCATGGGAAGGAACAATGTTAGTAGTGACATTGTGCAGGAAAGTCTGACCGCCTACAGGGATGCGGATTGCGGTAACCCTAAAGAACTTTTTCAATCAGCGTTCTTATCACTATCTTTATCATTTTCTTTACCGCTTTCTTTATCGCTTTCTTTACTACTTTTTTACTGCTTTCTTACCGCTTTCATAAATTAGTTTATTGCTTTATTATTGCATTATTCAACATAGTTTATTGCTTGCGCTAATTTAGTTTCATGCCTAGTGCAATTTATTTCCATTCCATCCTTAGTTTGCGTTGATCCTAAATTCTGTGAATGAATATTAAAAAAAAAAAAAAAAATGAACACCACAACGTCTTATCAATTTGGTAAGTGTTGCGATGTTGATGATACCATAAAATAACATCCGGTATGCATTGCGACGGCGGGTGTATCTTGCGTTGATAGATACACTTTGCGCCCGTCTTCCAAACATTCATTGGGTTGACGGATGAGTTGCGTGCGTATGTACACTGCGCCCATCCTCAGCAAAAACACACTATGCCGATAGTAGTGTTGCGCTGGTAGAAATACCATGCGCCCGTCCTCCAGAATGCGTTGCGATGAAGGGTGTGTTGCGCTAATGCATACGTTGTGCCTGTCCTCCACAAATATGCATTTGCGGTAATGGATGCATTGCATTAAACACTTAATATTGCGCTCGTCCGAATAAAATAAAAAAAAATGATAAAATATTCTCGAAAGAGAGTAGTCAAATCACTTCAGCTTTCAATGGAATTATGACTTAGCAGACGAAAGTACGTCATTCATGCTAAATCATAATGGGAGGGGTGCGGTGGTAGGTTTTTTGGAATACCGAAGCCTGCCTCGTAGAGATTGTATTGGTCCCATCAAGGCCCAACCTATAAATCTCACCTCCTTCAACCGAGGAGCTCATTTGCATCTCTCACAAAAGAAAAATCCTAAAGAATTCTCTCTGCATACCCATCCCTTTCCGAACTTTCTTCCAAGACCAAAAAATTTTCAACTTCTTTCACTTTACCAACGAAAATGGCCAGACAATCTTCGTACTCTTCTTCCCAACCATTGTCCCCTTCTCAAGCCCCCGTCATCGCACGGGAGGCGGCTTTTCTTGCTGCCAGCCGCCGTCTCGCCGCCCAGCCTAAGCCTTCCCCAAGAATCGTCGAAAAACCCCTGTGAAAGACCTCTGTAGCCGAAAAACCACCCACCAACCGAGAAGGGTCGAGCACGAAGAGTGCCCCTGCCATTAAACCTGAGGTGGCATTCCTAGTACCTTCGACTGAAAGCAAATTGAAGCGAAGGGACTACAAGGAGGTATTTGGGAGTATTTTGAGTAATTTAGAAAGAGAGGGGGGGCTAACCAGAAGCAGGAGTTGCGGAAGCTTCGTGGAGAATTTCCCTGGCCGTTGTGGATCCTAAGAAGACTATTCCAACTGACTCCAATAAGGGAACCATCAGGGTCGTTTTGGAGGTCGTAGAGGCAAAGAAGCATCGAGGGATGGCTGAAGAGAAGGAAAAGAGAAGAAGTAAATAAAAACGGGTGGAAGGAGATGAAGTCGCTTGGTTGAAGAAGGAGAAGAAAGAAAAGAAGATGAGTGAAAGGAAACAACGCAGGCAGGAAGAGAAGTGCCTGAAGAAAGAAGTGAAAAGGAAGAGGGCGGAAAGTCTTGATTTTGATGGAGAATCAACCACTGTAAGGGTGGAAGAGGGGATGTCAACTCAAGTTAGAACATCAGCACAACCACAAGTTTCATCACCGCATACCAGATTGGTTGCATCTGAAGATAGAGAGGACCCTGACATCAACCCTCTTATGCGGTGTCGCAAGGAGAATGTGCCGCAAGGGTCCACAAGTGATCCATTATTCTTTCAACGCATAGCAGAAGAGGAGGAGAAAAGAAAAAAAGAAAAAAAGGAGAAGCAAGAAAAGATGTCACGTGTGCGCCAAATCATCACATCAGAAAATTTGGCTAGAAAACTTCATGATGAGGCAGTTCACCGTTACAACGCAAGGGTGGCAGAAGAAGAAAGAAGAAGGCTCGAGGATGAGCAGCGCATTTTGCTTGCCTCAGAGAAATTTGAAAGAGAAATGAGATAAGAAAAAGAAAAAGAAAAGAAGGAAAAGGAGGAGAAGGAAAGACGTTGCAAAGAAAATGTGCAGTGCGTCCGAGAAAGTAAGAGAAAAGAAGTGGAGGAATGGAAAAGGGAAAAAATAAGAGCAACGCAAGCCGAGAGAACGCAAACAAAAACAAAAATCCCGCCTTGCGTTTGCTCAAGAAAAGGGCAAAGTTAAAGTTGAGAGCAGCGAGCTTGCGTCGACCAGGAGGCGCCCAGCAACCAAGAAAGAAAATGATGATTTAATGATGGAAATGGGCTTCTTCCTTGCGTTGACGCCATTTTCGGATCTCATTACGAGCATTGTGGTGGAACATGGGTGGGAAACTTTCTGCCAATGTCCATCTATTGTCATACCTATTATTATTTAATTTTTATTTCACTTTCGGTTACTTGAGCATTAATTATTATTCTTTTTTATTTTTTCACATTTCAGCCTTTCTATTATCTCTATTTTTTATTGTCATTAGTTAGTAGTTTTTTATATTGCCTCTGATTTTCTTTCGATTGTCATCTTATTACATTCTATTTTTTTTTATCTCACTTTTAGCAGTTTTTGATATTGTCATCTAATTGACATTCGAATAGCTCTACTTTTTTTTATATAATTAGTAATTTCTAATCATAGTTTCTAATATTATTATGTCAAAAACTTAATATGTTTGTAACATGCGATGAAATGAGTAAGATCTATGAGGTTATAACGCTTTGTTTTATCTGGTAGAACCCAAGTGCAAATTCAACCAGAGTCCTGGTAAGTCCAGGGTCGAACTCAAGGATTACTTGTAAATGTGTGGTGAAACTAAAAAACACGATCTTAATGGAAATCGAAATGTTCAACCAAGGGGTTGATTTGAGGTGTTATTCTAATTCTAAACCCTATGCGATGAAAATTATGCCCAAGTGAAGCAATGTAGATTATGATTGTTGGTGATAGATGTAGGAACGTATCAGCAACAAGGATCATTTAAGCACTCTAATTCATTCATTTTGACAAAATATAAAGCATGCTCTTGTAGAAAACAAGTGAGTTTCATGACATACCTTTGTAGAACCTCTTCAAAGCACGATCTCCAGTTGCAATCTTCTTTGAATTTTGTTGCCGAGAACCTTAAGATTTTCCCTACTATTCTCTTGGTGCTCTAGATTGAGTAGTTGGACTTAAAACAAGCTTGAATCAAGGGATTATGGAGAATTGCTCATAGCAACAATCTGGTTGAAGAACACTTTCTTGATTGCATGACTTAAATTCACTCTAATCTCTACAATATATTGTAGATCATCATGCAAGGAAGAGAGTTGCATGAGTTGCAGCTCATGCTTGGAGTTAATCAAGAAGAGGAAATGGAAAATGTGTGAGCATGAAGAAGATGGATAATGGAAACAATAGTTTTTCCATTTGTGTATTGGTTTTTCCAATTTTTCAATTTTATCTCAAAATTAAAACTTGATTTTTTAATTTTCATTTGATTTTAAAACTGAAAATTTTAATTTTATAAAATTAATTTCATAAACTAATTTTTAAATAAAACTTAATTAATTTAATAGTAAATATTAAATTAATTTTTACACACATCCATCTTTATATATTTAAATATAAATTCTCCTATTCCATTTAATTCTCAAATTAAACCTATAATTATATCTCATATAATTACTAATTCCCTTAATTCTAATTTGAACATTTCAAATCAACTTACCACACTATTCTAGAGCAAGTCCATTACGAGCTAGTAGGGGAATCTCGTGGACTTACAGATCATGGACTCCAACGACCCGAGATTAATTGGCTAAACTCATTAGACCAAACTAATCTCCATTCGTTAACTATGAATCATTCCACTAAAGCCCATAGTTGCACTCCCCTCACTGTAGATATATTATGTCCATATGATTTAACCATAATTAGCAAGTCAACCATTCCCAGGTTGTTCGTAATAACGGCTAGGTCAAATATCTGTTTTACCCCCGAGATTACGTCTTGTTCCTCAAGTTTGTACTGATCCTCTAATGAATAACTGGTTTGTGATCCAAACTCTCTCAGCCCAGTGAGAGGATGGAGCCCCTTGTTCAAGACCTGGATTCAGTATTTGAGAGAACAACCTTTCTCCTATCCCTAAATTGGGTAGGCGTGAATTCTATCTTGCACCCTATGTCTCCAGCTATCTATTAGGTCTTACCCCTAAAATGGGAGGCTTATTGAGCCAGTGCTGTTGAGCCAACCCTCACCTATGCAAATCTAAGGATACTCCGAATAAACAGGAGTTCATAGTTAGCTTAGGATTAAGATTGAGTTACCTAGGTCATCTAGGTGAAATAGTTAATCTTATACAGTAAACAACGTTAGAAACTAAGAGTGACTTATTTCTTGGTTCGATCTTTGCAAATTCATTGCATAGGACGCCCCCACTCCTCATGTCATAACATGTACGAATTAGGATCACATCGTATGTAGCACTTTACAACTCTTTGTAATAATTACAGAGTAGGCTGCATCCAATAGTGTTACCAGAATAAAGTACACAACTTTATTCATGTACTATAGATCATTTTGATTATTTACTCAAACCCGATCCACTCTTATGTCTCCACATAAAGTTCAAGTACTCATTAATAGTCATGGGTCTTAGTTCATTGGATTTAGACTTTCATACAATTTATCAATAATAAGTTTATTGATTATAGAAAATGTTTATCATTTTACAAACTGCGAGTTTTAGGACATAAAATCCAACAATACTCCCACTTGGACTAAAACTCCAGTGGATCAATATATACAATGTTGAGTATACATGGAGAGAATAAAATGTACAAATACAATAAACTAGGGCATTACAATACCCATAAATTCTCCCACTTTCCCTATTGATACAAAACTCCTAGTCCTAGTCCAACTAGGTGACCCTCGAACACTTTAGCCGAGAGGGTCTTTGTAAATGGATAAGCTAAGTTGTCTTGTGAAGCAATTTGGGTGACAATTACGTCTCCTCAGTGTACAATCTCCTTGATGAGATGGTACTTCCGCTCGATATGCTTTTCTCTTTTATGGCTTCATGGTTCCTTTGAATTTACTACTGCTCCTCTGTTGTCACAATAGAGAGTGACAGACAGGTGCATAATAGGAACTACTTTTAAATCTGTCAGAAACTTTCTGAGCCATATTGCTTCTTTTGGTGCTTCACTTGCAGCTACATTCTTAGCTTCCATGCTGAATTCTGTAATACAACTCTACTTGATGCTTCTTCACACAATTACTCCTCCGTTTAGAGTGAATACTGGCCCAGAAGTTGATTTCCTTGAATCAATATTGGTCTGAAAGTCAGAATCAGTGTATCCAGTAAGGATTAGATCCTTAGCACCATACACGAGCATATAATCTCTCATTCTCCGAAGATACTTGAGAATATTCTTAACAGCAGTCCAATGATCATATCCAGGATTAGACTGAAATCTGCTGACTATTCCTACGATAACATATATTGGGGCGAATACACAACATTGCATACATTAAACTCCCTACTGCTGATGCATATTGAATGAAGTTCATCACCTCAACCTCTTGAGGTGTCTTAGGACTCTGTTCCTTAGAAATGTGAATTCCATGTCTGAAAGGTAAAAATCCTTTCTTGGAATTTTGCATTTTATACCTAGACAAAACCTTGTCCATATAAGATGCTTGAGATAATACTAATCTTATGTTCTTGCGATTCTGAATTATTGGATTCCAAAAATATACCGTGCTTCTCCCAAATCTTTCATTTGGAATTATGAAGCTAGCCATCTCTTAACGTTGGCTAGATATTCTACCTCATTCCCAATGAGTAGAATATCATCAACAGACACACCAGAAAAGCGATAGTTTTGTTAACGATTTTCTTGTATACACCGGGTTCGTCAACATTTTTTTCAAATCCATAAGATTTGATCGTAGTGTCAAATCTCATATTCCAGGATCTAGAAGCTTGTTTCAATCCATAAATGGGTCGATTAAGTTTGCAAACCTTTTGCTCTTGATCCTGTTGTATAAACCCTTCTGGTTAAGACATTTAGATACTCTCTTCAAGTTAGCATTCAGAAAAGCTGTCTTGACATCCATTTACCATATTTTATAATCATAAAATGTGGCTATGGACAAGAGTATTCTAATTGACTTTATCATGGCAACTGGAGAGAACATTTCTTCATAATCTACCCCTTCTCTTTGGGTAAACCCTTTTGCCACAAGTCTAGCTTTGTAGGTCTGTACCTAACCAGCTTGGTCATGTTTTCTCTTGTAGATCCATTTGCAGCTGATGAGTTTTACCCCTTCAGGTTGATCTACAAGGTCCCAAACAGAATTGAAATACATAGATTCCATTTCAAAGTCCATGGCTTTAATCCATCGGTCTTTATCCACATCATTCATTGCTTGGTTAAAAGACAATGAATCCTCTAAACCATCATCTGGTATGATGACTTGAGTTTCCATTAAGCCCATGTACTAGTCAGGCTGTTGCATAACCCTGCCATTACGACGAGGCATTCTCAACTCTTGAGAATGATGTAAAGTCTCAGTTTCATCAACAACTCTTGTTGATGGAAGATGACGGGCAGACATGCACGTCATTATAGGCATTTTCTTTAGAATTATGAGGGTTGTTAAGTAGAATATGCGGCGATTATGTTAGGAATTCATAAGAAAACGAGTTTGCGTTGATCGGAATTAAGAATCTCGGCTAACCCACTATTATGCGTTATTATGCGTTCAATTGTTTATTTTTATAGCAACTGCAGAAAGCGATCGCATACGTGGAAGCCAGGCTATCGCAAAGACGACTGCATACGGGGAATCTCTCAATCGCAGAGGCGCATTCGACGCATGAATATTGCATTAATTAATCGCATGTGGTGATCGCATATGTCAGTCGCATGGGTGTTGCGGCTGTCGAGCGAATGCATCAATCGCATAAAAGTTGCGGCTGTCAAGCGAATGCGGTCATTGCAGAGAGGTTGCGGCTATATAATAATAACCATAATAGAGGGAGGAATGCAAGGTTGGTGGAATGCAAGCATGAACACATACATTGGGATTATCAAAAGATGATGGACATTTCACCTACCATGCCGTTAGCAGCAGAGATTCAGAAAAGGACCATCGCGCCGCGAATGTCAGATTCATAGCAGTTCATAAATTCTGTCGGCGATCAAGCTCTATAAATAGAAGTCGTTGAGCAGAATTTCAAATAATCCAAGGTTTTTCACTTGAGGCTCCCTACCTTAGGGCGGATTCTTGTGATCCAGACTAAAGTGTGTGAAGAAAGCTTGAGAGTTCTTCATCCCCTTCAATCATTCTGAGTGACGACTGGAGCCTTCGCCGGAGTAAGAGCTTGAGAGAGTCTACTCTAACGCCCATCCATGACACCACCGGCAGCCTTGACACACATCTTCAGGGAGCAAGACATTGCTTCCAGCTAGCCCTTCGTTTCTCTTCTTTTCTTGTATTGTATTACGTTTTGGCTTAAGGAATTAATACATTCTGTGATCAATACATTTCTCTACTTTCCTTCGACTCCATCTCATCTTCATTTACTTAGCATCCTTAACTTTCATTGCATCACTTAGTGAGACTGTTAGAGTATTGCATACTTAATCATGCGACATAGGAATATGAAGCATGTAGCAAACCACCAGGAGGTGTGCGTTGCGTGAGTTTTATGAGAAAACCTTATTTGCTTAGTGTGAAGCAGTAGCAATGCTTGTCTCTAAGCGGACGCAGTGCTTGTCTATTAGTAAAATCAGCAACAATTAACTGCCTGGGAGGATAAGTGGTTGGTCGCATTAAGAAATGTAAGTAAGTGTTCACTAGGGATAGGAATAATCTTGATGCTTGTATTTATGAAGTGGAAATATGGATGCTATGCGTTGATGGAATTGCGTTATGTACTCAAGTTTCCCTAGCGGAATCCAAGTGTAAATTCCTCTGAGTTTCCTGAGGAATTTAAGTTTGCATTGGTAATTTTTATGAAGAACTTTACGGTAACCGGATAAATAAATAAAGTGTTGGGTTTGTTGTTTGCGTTGATGAAAAAGAAATAAACAAATGCGGTAAAGTTAAGAAAAGACAGTTGCGTTAATAGATGCAATGAGTATGTGTGAACGGGTTGAGAAGATCTTTAGCTAGCATTACTTGGGAATGCATCAGACTATGCGATCATGTTACAACCATTCACAGCAAGTCATTTTCCAATGTAAATGCGATGCTCCTTAATCTAGGATGTGTGTGTTGAATGCAAAATGTCCATAGAGCTCATCTCTAAGTCTCTACTCTTGTCCTATGCAATGATGCAAAATACATAAAAGCAAGGTGACCGCATACAATCATATCCTATCTCTAGAATGCATGCGATGCGTTGATAACAAATAGTGCTCATTTCTAAGCGCCTATCTCTTGTTTATGTGTTCTAATCTGGCTCTTCCGAGTCGAGATTCTAACCTGACCTTCCCAAGTCTAGATCCTGTCCTTAGACTACCCTCCTGAGTATCTCTAATGGACGAATGAAGCATACATAAACAAGATAATCACAAAGAATGAAGATTCCCTAGTTGTGCTAGCTAAATGCTTCCCGACCCATTCAACTGATTTAGTTACTCATGCGTGAATAACAGAGAATGAACAAATATAGAGAAGGGAATTCCATTTTTATAGATGAGTTGAGTACAAAATGACAATGGAAAGTAAAGTAGAGAGCCTGGTAGCAATTCCTTGCTGACCGAGGCTTTTTACACTGAAATCTCTATTCTAATCTAAAGATGTTCCCGCTTCTGCAGGCATCGGCCCTCTCTCTGTCCTTGAAGCTTCTGGCGCTCTCCCAAACTTACCAGAACGATCTTCCGGCACAACTTCTTCCCTCGCGTCCACCTTAAAAATGAAAGAAATCTATAGACGTGCGAACTGAAGTATTAAATTTATAACTGCTAAACTCGTGAATTGATCAATCCCTTCTCTGAAGAATGCCCTTGGTATTTATAGAGCATCCATGATGAAAGGTGGCTTCTCTCTCATGGTTGTACAGATGGGACAACTTTAATTCCTGATTGATGCACCGAATAATTATCCCCAATAAAGCTGAATGTACTTTGTGACCGTTTAATTTGGATTCGACTGTCATCAGCTTTCTGTCCCATCGCTCTTAATTGGCCTTTCACCCAGATGCGCCCACCATGTTGTGCCGAATAATTATCACCAATAAAGCTGAATGTACTTTGGATTCGATTGTTATCACTTAGGGACTACAACCTTTCAAAAGGACTTTACTAAATTTTGGAACATCGCATGATTTATTTCAAAAAGAAAATTTTCTACTTGGGTGTCAAATGATTTTATCCTTGCATAAAAAAATTTCTTCATTGATATTCTTTTCTGACCTTGCGCTAATCCGAGTGCCTTACCTTCGTTTTGGCTTGCCCCACGGATGTCATGCAGACGTCCAACTACGAGCAATGCATTCTTTCTCAGACTAAACTCATACCTATTTGGCAGTGGAGTTGCGGTCATTTATTTATGCGTTGATCCTGGTCACTTACTTTCGTTTTGGCTTGCCTCCACGTGTGTCATGCGGCATCCAACTATGGGTAAGTGCCTTTCACAACTTAACTCTTATCAAAATGGGTTTCCCATTGTGTTGATAGTGGACTTGTTATTCTCACTTTTTTTTTTTTGAAAATAGGAAGGTCGAAAATAAATACCTCACCCCCAAATTTAAAATGCGGCAATGTCCTCATTGCCAAAAGATTAAAATAAGTCATGTGATGTTCTAGAATGCGTTGTAAAGAGAGTTTGAAAGAAAGCTAGCAAACCCCTAACTTTTAGAAATATTTCATGAGGTGACTATCTTAAGACTAAGTTGACTTTAGTATATACGAAGGAAATAGAAGCATATTTGTCATCATTGAAATCATACTTGGCAAAGAACAGAATGCGGTAAACTACTAAATTTATCTATGTCAAACGATTGCGGTAATTAAAGAGGATGCGGTGATAAGACTTTTAAAACTAACATGTGATGTGATAGCCCAAAATTTGAAATAAAGATAAGGAAGATTACACCCCCAAATTTTGCATTCTCACCCGCATTGTGTATTGACGCATCCATCCTTGCAGCGATCTATCTTCTGTAGATTGCGGTGATAGAGTGAGATCATTTGCTTCTTATTGTAACATCTCCGCAATCCTGTGCCTTAATCATTGTAAACAGACAAAGAGAGGGTCAAATAATTTAAAACAAAACAAGTTTTTTATTATTTTTTATTATTTTTTTTTATAGAAGTAAAATTAAGTAAGATTCAGATAGCTAAATACTATTAAAAGTGACGGAGGAATAAGTGTTCAAGAATCATGTAGGGGGTAGTCCGAGATTTTCAGCTTCACGAAGACTTTTTCTGGTTGGAAATCACCTTTGCAATATGCTTTAACTCGTTGTCCATTAACCTTAAATGTCCGGCCGCCATCCTCAGTGTTCAACTCCACCGCACCATGTGAAAATATTTTTTTAATGATGAAGGGACCGGAGCAGTGTGATTTTAATTTTCCCAGGAAGAGGCGCAGCCTTGAATTGAAGAGTAAGACCTTTTGCCCGACTTGGAGATTCTTACCACATATACGTTTGTCATGCCAACACTTGGTGCGCTCCTTATAAATCTTCGCATTCTCATATGCGTTGATCCTCCATTCTTCTAGCTCGACCAATTGCATTTTTCGCGCTTCTCCTGCTTTCTTTAAATCAAAATTCAACTTCTTGATTGCCCACAGTACCTTATACTCCAGCTCCAAAGGCAAATGACACGCTTTGCCAAATACCAACGCGAAGGAGGATATACCTACTGGTGTTTTGAATTTGGTCCGGTATGCCCATAACGCATTATAAAGCTTTGTTGCCCAATTCTTCCGTGAAGCCTTCACTACCTTCTTAAGTATCAACTTAATTTCTCATTTGGATTCAGCCTGACCATTCATTTGCGGATGGTATGCGGTGGCCACGTTGTGGAAGATATTGACAAAGTGGGATCCTTCATCACTTATGATGGCACGGGGAGTGTCAAAACGAGTGAAAATATTCTTCTTCAGGAACTGGGAGACTACCATCGCATCAATTGTGGCGCATGCTGTTGTCTCTTCCCACTTGGAGACATAATCGATGGCCAATAAAATGTAATGCTTGCCATGGGATGGAAGGAATGGTCCCATGAAATCAATCCCCCATATGTCGAATAATTCCAGATCCAAGATAGTGTTCATTGGCATTGCGTTTTTCCTTGAAATGTTTCCTGTGCGTTGACACCGATCACATTTCATTGCGTAGTCAGCCGCATCCCTAAATAATGTAGGCCAAAGAATCCACTTTGCAAAACTTTGGCTGCGGTGCGCTGCCCTCCAAAATGCCCACCATATGGTGAGTCGTGGTATTGTGACAATATGCGTTGTTGAGCATCATTTGATACGCATAATCGAATAATCTAGTCTGCACCTCTTTTATACAGATTTGGCTCATCCCAATAATAATGTTTGCATTTGTGCTTGAGCTTCTTCTGTTGGTGATAGGTGTAATCGTCAGGGAATTGTTCGCAAACCAAATAATTGATGATGTCCGCATACGAGGGCAATTCTTCTAGGTGGAACAGCTGCTCATCCAGGAATACGACACTCACCTCAAACTCATTGCGGTCAACCTTAGGATTTCTCAGTCTAGACAAGTGATCCGCAACTTGAATCTCTGTCCCCTTCCGATCAATTATTTTGATATAAAATTCTTGAAGGAGGAGAACCTATCTGATCAACCTCGGCTTTGTGTCCTTCTTTGTCATTAAGTATTTGATCGCCGAGTGATCCGTGTGGATGAGTACCCTTGTTCCCAGCAGATATGCCCGAAATTTTTCCAATGCAAAAATCACTGCCAGGAGTTCTTTCTCTGTGGTGGTATAATTTGTTTGAGCAGGGTTTAATGTTTTACTCGCATATGCGATGGGATGCAAAATTATTTTTCTCTTTTGCGCTAAAGCTGCCCCCATCGCATACCCGCTTGTGTCGTACATGATTTCAAATGGAAGTGTCTAATTCAGCGCAATCAAGACGGGTGCGGTAATCAGCACATCTTTTAAAACTTTGAATGTGTTGAGGTAATTGTTGTCAAACTCAAATTTTCTGTCCTTCTCTAACAACGCACTCAGTGGTCATGCTATTTTGAAATGTCCTTGACAAATCGTCTATAGAATCCAGTATGACCGAAGAAGCTTCGAACAGCCTTCACGTGGGTTGGAGGTGGAAGTTTTTCAATTGTTTCAATCTTTGCTTTGTCCACCTCCAATCTATCCTGAGAGACCTTATGTCCCAACACTATGCCCTCTTTAACCATGAAATGACATTTTTCCCAATTGAGCACCAAATTCGTCTCTTCACATCTTGTCAGAATCTTCTCCAAGGTTGCTAAGCAGACTTCATAAGTGTTCCCATAAACTGAGAAGTCATCCATAAATATTTCCACAGAGTCCTTAAGATAATCTGAAAAGATCGCCATCATGCACCTTTGAAACGTGCTTGGCGCATTGCAGAGAACAAACGACATGCGACGAAAAGCAAACGTCCCATGATTTGATTGTATTTGGCATACCCATCCAGGAAGCAGTAAAAATCATTCTCTGCTAGTCTGTCTAGCATTTGATCGATGAATGGCAGAGGGAAATGATCTTTCTTTGTGGCCGCATTCAACTTGCAGTAGTCCATGCATATGTGTCATCTAGTGATGGTCCTTGGTGGTATCAATTCGTTGTTCTCATTTGGGACTACCGTCATTCCGCCCTTCTTTGGCACACATTGCATGGGGCTGACCCACGTGCTATCTGTTATGGGATATATAATGCCCACATTTAGCCATTTGATAATATTCTTCTTGACGACCTCCTTCATCGTAGGGTTAAGTCTGCGTTGATGTTCAATTGTTGCTTTGTGGTCGTCTTCAAGAGGAATGCGGTGCATGCAGTACGCAAGGCTAATTCCTCTGATGTTAGTGAGCATCCAGCAAATTGCTCGCACACGTTTCTTGAGAATGCTCATCAACGCATTCTCCTGATTTTGTTGAGCGTAGAGGAAATGATCACTTGCAACTTCTCATTCTGCCCCAAAAATGCGTACTTCAAATGGGTTGGTAGGGTCTTTAATTTAAGTGTTGGTGGCTCCACTAAGGAAGGTTGCATTATTTTTCGTTCTTCTGTTGGCTCTATTTCTTGCCTTGCAATCGTTTCTTCTTCCTTGTTTGTTTTTGTTGTGATCGCATTGTAGGTAGCAACGGATATGCTGGCATCCTTTTCTTCATACTCTTCATTAGACTTTTCTTCTTCAATCAAATTCAGGTCATCATCAGAATGTTGTAGGTCTTCTTCATTCGAAAACTACATGGCACGAATTATATTAAATTTGAGCTTCTGTCCGTTGATAGTCAGTGTGATTTCTCCTTTATGAACATCAATTTGGGCACGACCCGTTGATAGAAAAGGTTGCCCCAGAATGATGGGCACATCTTTATCGGCCTCATAGTCTAAAATGATGAAGCCAGCTGGCAGGATAAATTTGTCAATGGTTATCAGCACATCCTTCACCTTTCCTTCTGGATGAACCAGAGATCTATCGGCCAGTTAGAGAGTCACTGATGTGGGCACAAGTTTCCCGACATTTAATTGTCTAAAGATTGATAAAGGCATCAAATTTATGCTGGCTCCCAAGTCACATAGGGCTTGCCCAATGTACAGTCCTCCTATGGAGCAAGGAATGGTAAAGCTCCTAAGATCACTCATCTTCGGTGGGATTATTGATTTGGAACTTTGCGTTAACGCTACCGTGGCAAATTTTCCAACGCCCCGTTTCTTAGTTACCATATCCTTCAGAAACTTGGCGTATGCAGTCATTTCCTCAATCGCTTCACTGAAAGGAATATTAACATGTAATTGCTTTAACATAGATAAGAAGAATTGGTACTGTACCTCTTCATTCTTTTTCTTCCTTAGTCTCTGTGGGAAAGGGGGTAACTAAACATTCACGGTTCCCATTTCAGTTGGCTTTGAGCTCGATGCAACCTCCGGTTCTACTGCTTCATTTTCTCTTTCTTCTTCTTGCGTTACCGCAATCTCAGGTTCAACTGCAATGGAAGTTGTTTTACTATGCTCTTTCTTTTCTCCCTCCACAGTCTTCCCACTGCGCAATGTCACAACCCGACATTGCTCTTTACTTGATCCCCCTGGGTTGCGTGGAAGTTCGGTTGAACTTGGCAAAGCCCCTTGCGGTCTACTTTTCAGCTCACTCGTAATCTGGCCCATCTGTAATTCGAGGTTGCGGATGGACGTGGCCTGACTTTGAAGCATGGTCTCGTTTTTCTCTATGTATTGCTTCAATAGGATCTCCAAAGAAGAGAATTGCGGTGGTTATTGTGACTTGCTTGCTTGATTGCTCGATTGACTGTTGTTGCGAGGGAGGAATCCTGGTGGCCCTTCTTTTTTATTCTTCCAAGCAAAATTGAAGTGGTTTCTCCACCCAGGGTTGTAGGTGTTTGAAAAGGGATTATTCTTTACAAAGTATCATCGTATGCTCATCACCACAAGTCGCACACCTTGCAGTGTTTTGACTGATTGCGTTGATTTGCCCACCTTGCGGTGTCGGGCTGCTGATCACCATTCCTTTGATCAAATTCAACATTGCGGTCATTTGGTTTTGTAATGAAACAATAGCACCGTTGTTTGCGTCAGAGTCTTTGAGTCTCAATCTCTGATCACTCTCTCTTCAGTCTTCATGGTTCTTAGAGATGTGATCTAGTATATTCTTCGCCTCATCGTATGTTTTGTCAAGTAGACCACCAGTGGCGGCCGCATTGGCAGTTGTCTACGAAGCGGGATTCAAACCATGATAGAAAATCTCCATTTGAAGGAAGTCTGGTAACCCATTATGTGGACAATCCTGGACCAACCTTTTAAACCT
Source organism: Benincasa hispida (assembly GCF_027475165.1). Taxonomy (NCBI): domain Eukaryota; kingdom Viridiplantae; phylum Streptophyta; class Magnoliopsida; order Cucurbitales; family Cucurbitaceae; genus Benincasa; species Benincasa hispida. The sequence goes on along the minus strand of NC_143489.1, from coordinate 85,789,832 downwards.
CGCCCAAGGATCGCTAAGCGATTCGTCCTTGTCTTGTCAAAATTTGTAATCAGTTTACTTCGTCTGGCGTTCTCGATAGGTAGAAAATTGACCTGCAGTCTGGATCATCTACAGCATCACCGGTTTCATTTCGAATCTGCTTCTGACAAGAGCAAGCCTCCTGATTCCTGGAGAGAAATTATAAAGGTTTGGCGATGCATAGTCCCTAATGGGCCTATTACGATCGTTTGCCAACAAAATTGGATTTGCCATGACATTGTTATCATTTGGTGCTCCATCTCCAGGCTACTCTGCCATCTCTTCTTTGTCTGATTGTGGTTGCTGTTGGCGGTCTTTCAATCTTCTTCTAAATATCCTCTCAAAAGATGATGTTGACATTTCACCTACCATGCCGTTAGTAGTAGTGATTCAGAAAAGGACCATCGCATCGCGAATGTCAGATTCAGAGCAGGTCCATAAATGCTATCGGCGATCAAGCTCTATATATAGAAGCTATTGAGCAGAATTTCAAATAATCTAAGGTTTTTCGCTTGAGGCTCCCTACCTTAGGGCAGATCCCTGGGATCCAGACTAAAGCATGCGAAGATAGCTTGAGAGTTCTACATCCCTTTCAATCATTTCGAGTGACAACCGGAGCCTTCGCCGGAGTTAGAGGTTGAGAGAGTCTACTCCACCGCCCATCCATGGCATCATCGGCAGCCTTAACACACATCTGCTGGGAGCAAGACATTGCTTCCAGCTAGCCCTCCGTTTCTCTTCTTTCCTTGTATTGTATTACATTTTGGCTTAAGGAATTAATACATTTTGTGATCAATACATTTTTTTATTTTCCTTCAACTCCATCTCTATCTCCATCAATCGCTAGTAATTTGTTTATTGATTTGATTTTACTGTTATTTAAATCGAAAGTGAGTATTGTAGAAGAATTTGACATGCTGATAAAATTGAAACAAATTATAATTAGCAAATTTAGATTTAAGCTACAAAATACTTTTCGAATGGAGGTCACTCCTAGGGTGACACGAAGTACCGCTTAAATCTGGATTGTAAACTCTTAGAGATGCGAGAGCTAAGAATAACATATCATATATTATATAGAAGTTAATAGACTGCCAGTGAAGTGTTCTATTGGGTAGATTTATACTTAGGTTCTTTTCAGCTAATAAAACAACCCTAAGTCTATGTGGTTTATCCAAGTATAACTCTTATAATTGGATTTTAACCTACAATGTCTAGGTGATAAATCATTTTATTACCTTACATAACTCACGTATGCTCATAAAACTGGTTACCAATGCTCAATAATTTGGTGATAATCCCTAGGTAGGAGGTGTTCCGTAAACCATCAACTTAAGTACCCCCAACCTTAGACAGGATTATATACCGGTTGAGTTTGTAACCTGAGTTTTATAAGTTTTAACTACTAAAATAAGTGGTCAACGTACGTAAGTTGCAGCTGTTGTTTATGAATTTTAAATGTCTATCCCAATTTTATAACAACTTATAAAACTTTAGACATGCTAAACATCCATAACATACATAAAGGCATTCAATATTTAATATAACACTTATATTAAATCCAAGAAACCCTAACATGCATACTATATATTGTAACAGATTATAACATATTTTTAATGCATGTAACATGCTTCCTATGGTTGGATGTTAAATCTAAATGGCATACTGTATGCACATACAAGATTTATTTAATTATAACATACATCAAATGCATAAATAATGAAACACAGACTGATATGGTTGTAAACAAGCAAACAGAAACCTAACTATTACAAACAGCTTCAAAACCGTCTTTTAACCTCTAACCGTTCCAAACCAAACCCAAGCATCTTAAATCGGACTGGATAAGTCTGAACTGGACCAACAAAGTCTAAACCGGACCAGCCAAAAATACTTTGAGGCTTAACCGGATTGGACCTCGAGAAAATTGGTCGAACCGACTGATCTCGAACCAACCTCAAAGTCTTACTAAGGTCGATTGTGTAGCACTGAAGGCAATCATCTAACACCATCGCCTTGTGTTGAGAAGAGGTACACAATCGCTTAGTGTCTACTGCAGCTAAACGAGCACTTAGCTCTATCGTATAGAACTACACGATTGCTTGACACCATCACCTAGCGATTCATGTCATCATTTAGTGTTTGCCGCAGCTAAATGATCGCTTAGCTTTATCATATAGAACATCATCACGTCATTCAATATCGTAGCTAAACGATCGTTTAGTTCCATCAAATAGAAACTTCAACGCATCGCTTAGAACTGCATCTACACGATCGCTTAGCGCCACATCTAAACGATCGCTCAATGCTATCGTATAGTACTTCATCGCATTGCTTAGCGTGCGCCGCCGCTACACGATCATGTAGTGCCATCATTTAGTTCCCACACCAAAGCTAACAGATCGTGTAGTGCTGTCGTATAGCATTTGAACGCATTGTTTAGCTACCGCAGGTACACGATCGTTTAGTGTTCAACATCACAACGACCAACACCCATTGCTATACGATTGTCTAGCTTTTCTTCACATTATGTAATGCCTGGAACTAGATGATCACTTAGCAATTGAGCCTCAAGAACAATTTTGAGCAGAAGTTGAAAAACTAGAATAGCGGCTCGGCCTCCTTCACTTGTTTCTTCAATTACAACTTAATTTCAACTCTAATGACTCTAAATAAATTATATACTCTTGCTAATATAAGCTCATGAAACAAGAGTCAATTAAAAATTTAATTGAGAAATTAAAGAGAATTAAAATGCCAAAACTCAGAAAACCATATCAGTGCATCAGTTTCATATATCTCATGAAAAACACCCACCACACAAAAATTAATCTGAATTGAATGCTTAAATGATGCTCTGATACCAATTGTTAGAGTAAAAAAATATGCAATGGAAATATCAAGAATCCATAAGTATTCAAATTCATTAATCTTGGTAGAAACAAAAGCATGCTCATCTAAATAAGAGAGTTTTAGATCATACCTTTGTAGAACTCTTCAAGAACTTGATTAATCAGTAGCAGACTTCACCAAAGATCACCATGAACCACCTCAAAATCTTCCCTTCTATTCTCTTGGAGCTTTAGACCGAGTTGTGGGACTCAAGAACAGCTTGAAGCGATGAAGAACAGAGAAAAGCTCTCAGTAGCACACTTCGAAGGACCCTTTCTTCTCACTAAAATTTTCTCTCAAAATTTCTGTGTTATGCATGTCTTCAATTCATTCCAATCTTCTTTATTTATTGCAGATGAACATGAAAAGAAGAGATATACATGGCTTGCAGCTCATGCTTGGAGTATTAATGAAGAAGAGAAAGTGGACTTTTTGTGAGCATGAAGAAGATGATATTGGAAAATCAAGTTTTCCCATTTTGGTACATGCAAACTAATTTTTCAATTTTTCTTTAATATCAAAATTTGATTTCAAAAACCATTTTGATTTTAAAACTGAAAAGTAATTTTCTAAAATTAATTTCATAAATTAATTTAAAATATTAATTAATTTAATATCAAATATTAAATTAATTTTTACATAATAATCATCTTCATATATTTAAATCATATTTAAATATATATTCTCCTATTCCGTTTAATTTGGACATTTCAAATTAATTTCTCAAAAAACTCTAAAGCTTAACCATTTACGAGCTAGTAGAGGGACCTCGTGGACCTACAGATCATGGGCTCCAATGATTGGAGATTAATCGGCTAAACTCATTAGTCCGATCTAACCCCCGTTCGTTAACTAATGGGGCATTCTACTATAGCCCATAGTTGAACTCCTCTCACTGTAGATATATTATGTCCATTTTATAACCATAATCAGTAAGTCAATCATTCACAGATTGTTCGTAATCACAGCTAGGTCAAAATTACCGTTTTACCCATATGAATACATCTTGTTCCTTAAGTTCCTATTGGCCCTCTAATGAATAATTTTGATTAATAATCTCCATGAATCAAATCATTTCTCTATCATGAGAAGGAGGGGCCCCGATTGTTCAAGACTTGAAATCAGTACTTAAAAGAACAACCTATCTACTAACCCTAAATCGGGTAGGAGTGAATTCTATCTTGCAAGGCTACATCTCCAGCTATTCATCCAGTCTTATCCCCAAATGGTAGGCTTATTGAGCAGTGTTGTTGGACTACTCTCACCATTTGTAGATCAAAGGATAATCCCGAACAAACAGGAGTTCATAACTAGCTCAGGATTAAGATCGAGTTAACCTAGGTTATTTAATAAATGAAATAGTCAGTTTTAACAGTAAACGGTCGTTATAAAGAAAAGTGACTATTTTTGTGGTCCAGTCTATATGCAAAGTCATTGCATAGGATGCCCCTACTCACATGTCTCAACATGAACGATTTATGGATCACATCGTTTGTAGCACTTTATAACTTCTTGTAACAACTACAGAGTGGGCCGCATCCAATAGTGTTACCAAGATGAGATACCCAATTTCATCCATATACTTATTAGATCATTTAGGCTATATACTGTCAACTTGATCCTGTTTATATCAGTACATAAAGTTACAGTATTCAGACTATAGCCAAGGATATCTTTATTGGATTTTCATAATATGATGCAAAATCAACAAGTCATTATTATTGATAAATAGAATGTTTAACACGAACTGCGAGTTCTAGAACATTCCCAACACAAGGTATGTCCACTAACATAGGGAGAGTTATCCATGCTTCCATCCGACGATGTGGACGATGTTCTACATGAAGAATAAACAAGCATGCAACGGAAGCAAACAGAATCAATAAGCACTCTAATTACATTTACTTTGAGTTTTAAAGCATGCATTTTCAGAAAATCATAAGTGGGTTTCATATTACATGCCTCTTAATGAATTCTTCAAATTCCAAGTTGTTCTTCAGTCCAATACAACTCCAAATCAACCGTGAACCACCAAGAGATCTTCTTTACTATTCTCAGCTTTGAATTTTAGTGGTGGAACTAGATTTGAATGAATTTTTTCAGGTATTTTGTGGGTTTGAAGAGCAAGAAGATGAAGTAGCAGAAAACAGTTTTCAGCTCACTTAACCAACCCCTTTCTTCTTCAATTCAAGAACTTTTAATAATCTTCAGCATGCAACCACTGAAATTTTTTTGCAAGGCCAGTAGCTAGTTGAGAATTGAAGTGGATTTAGGTGGGATTTGTGTGAACTTATGGGTATGACACATCTTACTTGTGAGTTCAATTTCTAAAATTCTCAATTTCTTTTAATTAATTCTATAATTAATCAAAATTTGATTTAATTAAATCTCAATTAATCAAATCTAAAATTACAGAATTTGATTTCTCAAATTCAATTTAAAAATGGAAATTATTCATTTTTAATTAATTAAACATATTTAATTAATTTATTTATTTAATATCAAATATCAATTTAATCACACACTAAATTTAAACTGAATCCTATTTATGTAATTAATACTTAAACCAACATTTAAACATTATAAAGTCTGCAATTTCATTTAATTTCAATAAATTAAACGTTAATTAATTATATCAATTATAATTGTACAAACTCTAATTTGAATTTGAACTATCCAAATTCAAACTCTAATTTCAATTTGAAATTCAATTTGAACACTTCAAATTGATATCATACAAAATTCACACAATTTAAGAATTCAAGGTGTTCATGTTTTACGAGCTAGTAGAGAGACCTTATGGACCTACAGATCATCAGCTCCAACGATTAAGATTAATTGACTAAACTCTTTAGATTGAATTAATCAGTATTCATTAACTATCGAGTCACACCACTATAGCGTGATAGTTGCACTCTCCTCACTATAGTTATATTTGTGTCCATATGATTTAACCATAACCAATAGTCGACCCCTCACAGGTTGTTCGTAATACCGATTAGGTCAATGTGTTGTTTTACCCTCGATATTATGTCTTGTTCCTTAAGTTTCAATTGATCCTTTACTAAACAATTGGTTTATGATCCAATCACTAAACTGGATCCTTCTCGAGCTAGTGAGAGGGTGGCGCCCCTTGTTCAAGACCTAAATTCAGTACTTAAGAGAACAATTTTTCCCCTATCTCTAAATCGGGTAGGCGTGAATTCCGTCTTGCACCCTAGAAATAGAGGTTTATGTGTAAACCCTATAAACTTATTGCATATTTATCGTATACGTTTTAGCCTTAGAAGCTGTGGCATTCACGACGAGAGATGGTTTACTATTGTATGCATATTGCATGATTGCAAGGCATGAATGCAATCGAGGGAGTGTTAGTCGAAACCCTTCTCAACCCATTCCCCGCTTATTCATCGTATTTCCCATTGCCAACTCTTTTCAAACTCTGCCGCATTTATTATTATTTTTATTAACGCAACAACAAACCAACCACCTTATTTATTTACCGATTATCGCAAAGTTTTCATAAGAAAATTATCAACGTAAACTATTTTCACAAGTCCCTGTGATCGATCCTTGACTTATCAGAAAACTCAGAGGAATTTACACTTGGATTCCGCTGGGGAAACTTGAGTGCACAATGTAATTCCATCATCACGTATCATCCATATTTCAATTCAATAAAATAACGCATCAAGTTTTTGGTGCCGTTTTCGGGGACTTCAGCAAAATAGTTTGTTAATGGTAGTTTTTTTTTTTTTTTTTAATTTCTTTGCAGGACTCTCAATCTCTGGCGAATTACGACCCGGAGATTGAGAGGACTTTTAGGAGGAGACTAAGGAACCGACAACAGCAACCAGAAGACTTTTAGGAGGAGACTGAGGAACCGGCAACAGCAACCACAATCCGATAAAGAAGAGATGGTGGAGCAGCCTAGGAATGAAGTACCAAACAACAACAATGTCATTGCAAATCTAATTCTATTGGCCAATGATCGCAATAGGCCCATTAGGGACTATGCATAGTCAAACCTCTATGATTTCTCTCCGGGAATCATGAGGTCTGCCTTAGACGGAAGTAGATTTGAAATGAAACTGGTGATGCTGTAGATGATCCAGGCTGTAGGTCAATTCGGAGGAAGATGTGGTGAGGATCTGCATGCCCACCTCCGAAGTTTTAATGAAATTTGCAATACTTTTGTGTTCCCGAATATCTCTGTTGAGGAGGTTCGACTTACACTGTTTCCATTTTCTTTGTGTGATCAGGCTAGGAAATAGGCTTACTCACTCGAACCAGGAGAGATCACTTCTTGGGAGCAGGTGGTAGAGAAGTTTAATGAAGAAGTATTTCCCACCTACAGAGAACGCGAGACGAAGAAAGCTTATTACTAATTTTGAACAAGACATGGACGAATCGCTCAGCGATGCCTAGGTGAGGTTTAAAAGGTTGGTTCGAGATTGTCCACATAATGGGCTGCCAGACTGCCTTCATATGGAAATTTTCTACCACGGTTTGAATCCTGCTTCGCAGACTACTGCCAATGCGGTATCAGCTAGTGGTCTGCTTGACAAGACTTATGATGAGGCGAAGAATATCCTAGATCGCATCTCCAAGAATCATGAAGACTGGAGGGAGAGCGACCAAAGATTAAGACTCAAAGATTTTGTCACAAATAACGGTGCTATTGTTTCATTGCAGAACCAAATGACTGCAATGATGAATTTGATTCAAAGAATGACGATCAGCAGCCCAACACCACAAGGTGGGCAAATCAACGCAATAAGTCAAAACAGCACAAGGTGTGCGACTTGGGGTGATGGGCATGCGATGGAGGATTGTCCACAAAACCCACAGTCTGTATATTTGTAAAGAACAACCCCTTTTCCAACACCTACAACCCCGGGTGGAAAAACCATCCAAACTTTGCTTGGAAGAATCCACATCAAAACTTTCCATCTGTGGCACAAAAAGAAAGGCCACTAGGGTTCTTTCAACGCAGCAATGGTCAACAGAGCAACCAAGCAAGCAACTCATAACAACCACCGCAATCTTCTTCCCTAGAAGGATATTGAAGCAATATATAGAGAAAAATGAAACGGTGCTTCAAAGTCAGGCTACATCCATCCCCAACCTTGAATTGTAAATGAGCCAGATTGCAAATGAGCTTAAAACTAGACCGTAAGGGGCACTTTCAACTTTAACTGAGCTTCCACGCAACCCAGGGGGTTCCTGTAAGGAGCAATATCAGGTTGTGACATTGCGTAGTGGAAAGACTGTGGAAGGAGAAAAGAAGGATCAGAACAGATCAACCTTCATCGTAGTTGATCCTACAATTGCGGTAACACAAGAAGAAGAAAAAGAAAATAAAGTAGTAGAACCTGAAGTTGCATCAACCTCAAAGACAAATAAAATAGGAACCGCGAAAGTCCAGTTACCACCTTTCCCAAGAAGAAGAAAAACGAAAAGGTACAGTACCAACGCTTCCTATCAATGTTAAAGAAATTACATGTTAACATTCCTTTTAGTGAAGCGATTGAGGAAATGCCTGCCTATTCCAAGTTTCTGAAGGACCTGGTAACCAAGAAAAGAGGCACTGGAAAATTTGCCATGGTGGCATTAACGCAAAGTTCCAAATCTATTATCCTACTTAAGATGAGTGATCCTAGGAGCTTCACTATTCTTGCTCCATAGAAGGACTCTATATTGGGCAAGCTTTGTGTGACTTGGGGGCCAGCATAAATTTCATGCCGCTGTCGATTTTTAGACAACTAAATGTAGGGCAACTTGTGCCTACATCCGTGACTCTCCAACTGGCCGACAGATCTCTGGTTCATCTAGAGGGTAAGGTGAAGGACGTACTGATCACGATTGATAAATTTATTTTTCCAGTTGACTTCATCATCCTGGATTATGAGGCCGATAAAGATGTGCCCATCATTTTAGGGCGACCTTTCCTATCAACAGGTCATGCTCAAATTAATGTGCACAAGGGCAAGATCACTTTGAGAATAAATGGATAGAAGCTCAAATAATATAATTCGTGCCATGAAATTTCCTGATGAGGAAGACCTGCCAGATTCGAAAGATGACGTGAGTTTGATTGAAGAAGAAAAGTTTGATGAAGAGTATGAAAAAGAGGATGCCAACGCATCCGTAGCTGCCTGCAATGCGATCATAGCAAAAACAAACAAAGAATAAGGATTGATCGCAATGCAAGAAAAAAAGCTGAAGGAAGAAAGAAAAATAACGCAACCTTCTCTCGTAGAGCCACCAACCCTTGAACTAAAAACCCTACCAACACATCTGAAATATGCATTTCTGGGGCAGAATGAGAAGCTGCCAGTGATAATTTCCTCCGCACTTAACGCAGATTAAGAGAATGTGTTGATGAGCATTCTCAAAAAGCATATGCGAGCAATCGGCTGGACGCTCGCTGATATCAGAGGAATTAGCCCCGCGTACTGCATGCACCACATTCGTCTTAAGGACGACCACAAATCAACCATTGAAAATCAATGTAGACTTAACCCTACGATGCAAGAGGTCATCAATAAGGAGATTATCAAATGGCTGTATGCGGGCATTATCTATCCCATTGCAGATAGCACGTGGGTCAGCCCCATGCAATGTGTGCCTAAAAAATGCGGAATGATGGTAGTCCCTAATGAGAACAATGAATTAATACCGCAAAGAACCATCACTGGATGACGCATATATATGAACTACTGCAAACTGAATGTGGCCACAAAGAAAGATCATTTCCCTTTTCCATTCATTGATCAAATGCTGAACAGACTAGCAGGGAATGATTTTTACTGCTTTTTGAATGGATATGCCGGGTAAAATCAAATCATGATAGCTCCTGAAGACCAAGACAAGACCACATTCACCTACCCATATGGGACATTCGCTTTCCGCCGTATGCCGTTCAGCCTCTGCAATGCGCCAAACATGTTTTAGAGGTGCATGATGGCAATCTTTTCAGATTTTCTCGAGGACTCAGTAGAAATATTTTTGGATGACTTCTCTGTTTATGGGAATACTTATGAAGTCTGCTTGGCCAATTTGGAGAAAATACTAAAAAGATGTGAAGAGACAAACCTAGTGCTTAATTGGGAAAAATGTCACTTCATGGTGACAGAGGGTATAGTGTTGGGGCACAAGGTCTCTAGAGAAGGGTTGGAGGTGGACAAAGCAAAAATTGACGCAATTGAAAAGCTTTCACCTCCAACCAACATGAAGGCAGTACGAAGCTTCCTGGGGCATGCTGGATTCTACAAATGATTCGTTAAAGATTTTTCTAAGATAGAAAGACCATTGAGTGCGTTACTAGAAGCAGACAAAAAGTTTGAATTTGACAACAATTGCCTCAACGCATTTCGAATTTTAAAGGATGCGCTGAGTACTGCACCCGTCTTAATTGCGCTGGATTGGACACTGCCGTTCGAAATCATGTGTGACACAAGTGGGTATGCGATGGGAGCTGCATTAGCGCAAAAGAAGAAAAAAATTTTACACCCCATCGCATATGTGAGTAAAACCAACCCTACTCAACTTAATTACACCACCACTGAAAAAGAGCTTCTTGCTGTGATTTTTGCATTGGAAAAATTCCGGGCATACTTGTTGGGAACCAAGGTACTCATTCATACTGATCACTCTACAATCAAATATTTGATGACAAAGAAGGACACAAAGCCGAGATTGATCAGATGGGTTCTCCTCCTTCAAGAATTTGATATCGAGATAATTGAGCGTAAGGGGACAAGAATCAAGTTGACCGCAATGAATCTGAAGTAAGTGTCGTGTTCCCGGACGAGCATTTGTTTCGCATAGAAGAAATGCCATGGAATGCGGACATCGTTAATTATTTGGTCTATGAACAATTTCCTGAAGATTACACCTACCACCAACGGAAGAAGCTCAAGAATGAATGCAAACACTACTATTGGGATGAGCCGAATCTGTATAAAAAAGGTGCAGACCAAATCATTTGATTATGTGTGCCGGATGCTGCTCAACAATGCATATTGTTACAGTGCCATGATTCACCTTATGGAGGACACTTTGGAGGACAACGTACTGCAGCTAAAGTTTTGCAAAGTGGATTCTTTTGGCCTTCATTATTCAAGGATGCTGCTGACTACACAATGAAATGTGATCAGTACCAGCACACAAGAAACATTTCATGGAAGAACGCAATGCTGATGAATTCTATCTTGGTGCTGGAACTATTCGACATATGAGGAATTGATTCCATGGAACCATTCCCTCATTCAAACGGTAAACACTATATTTTATGCCTTGACTATGTCTCCAAGTGGCTAGAGGCAATTTCATGTGTCGCATGTGATGCGGCGGTAGTCTCCCAGTTTCTGAAGAAAAATATTTTCACACGTTTTGGCACTCCTCGTGCCATCATAAGTGATGAAGGATCACACTTTGTCAACTACAATATAAAGGAGCTGCTGCGCAAGTACAACATCCTCCACAAAGTGGCCACCGCATAGCATCCGCAAAAAAATGGCCAAGCTGAAGTGTCCAATCAGGAAATTAAATTGATACTTGAGAAGGTAGTCAAACCTTCGCGGAAATATTGGGCAATGAAGCTTGATGATGCGTTATGGGCATACCGGACCGCATTTAAAACGCCTATAGGCATGTCCCCCTATGCATTGGTATTTGGCAAAGCGTGTCACGTTCCCTTGGAGCTGGAATATAAAGCATTGTGGGTGGTCAAGAAACTGAATTTCGATTTAAAGAAAGCAGGGGAAGTGCGGAAAATGCAATTGATTGAGCTAGAAAAATGGAGGAACAACGCATATGAAAATGCAAAAATTTATAAGGAGCGTACCAAGCGCTGGCACGATCAATGCATATGTGGAAAGAACCTCCAAGTCGGACAGAAAGTCTTGCTTTTCAATTCACGTCTGTGACTCTTCCCAGGAAAGCTAAAGTCTCGTTGGTCCAGACCGTTCATAACTCAACAAGTACTTCCGTATGACACGGTGGAATTATCAAATGACAGTGGTACCAACATATTCAAAGTCAATGGGTAGAGAGTTAAGGTATACCATGGAGAAGACAGGCATCGCCAAGTCGACTCCATGGAACTAAGAAACTTTGAATAAAGAAGAAAGTAGGTGGTCCCTATGTTGTCACATGATCGCAATTTCTTAGGGACGCAGGCTTGAGAAATCTTCGTGTCCTCAACCCTTTTCTCCACTAACTCAGAAACTTCACTATCTTTCAGCTATCTTTTCATTTTTCAGTTCTATAAATAAAAAAGATTTAATTTGCGTTAACGATTTTTCTTTTGTTTAAAATAATTTGACCCTCTCTTTGTGTTTCTTACAACGATCGAGGTGCTGGATTGTGGCGATGTCCCGTGAAGAAGCATTCATCTTTTTCCATCGCTGCAACCCATAAAAGAAAGATCGCCGCAAGGATGGATGCGTCAACACAATGCAGGCGACAACGCAAAATTTGGGGGTGTACTCTTCCTTATCTTTGTTTCAAATTTTGCATTATCACATTGCATATCGCTTTTCAAAGTTTTATCACTGCATCCTTCTTGATTACCACAATCATTTAACAAGTAGATAAATTTAGTAGTTTACCGCATTCTGTTTCTTTACCAAGTGAGATTTCAATGATAAAAAATATGCTTCTATTTCTTTCGTATATATTAGAGTCAACTTAATCTTAAGATAGTCAACTCATAAAATATTTCTAGAAATTAGGGGTTTGCTAGCTTTCTTCAAACTCTTTTTATAACGTATTCTAGAACATCACATAAGTTATTTTAATCTTTTGGCAATGGGGACATTGCCGCATTTTAAATTTGGGGGTGAGGTATTTATTTTTTGATCTTGCTATTTTCATTTCTAAAAAAAAATACCTTTTTTTAGAATAACAACTCCACTGTTAACAAAAAGGGGAAACTCATGTTAATAAGAGTTAAGTTGTAAAAGGCACTTACCCGTAGTTGGATGTCTGCATGACACACGTGGGGGCAAGCCAAAACGAAAGTAAGTTACTAAGATCAACGCATAAATCGATGATCGCAACTCAAATGCCGAATCGGTATGAGTTTAGTCTGAGAAATAGTGCATTGCTCGTAGTTGGATGTTCGCACGACACTCGTAGAGGCAAGCCAAAACGAAGGCAAGGCACTTGGATCAGTGCAAGGTCAGAAAAAAAAAAACTAGTAATAAAGAAAATTTTTGTGCAAGGATAAATCTTTTGTCACCCCGGTAGAAAATTTTCTTGTTGAAATAAATCATGCGATGCTCCAAGAATTCAGTAAAGTTCTTTTGAAAGTTAAACTTGCAGTCCCTAGGTCTTAGAAATATTTTAAGAATAGACTTGAATAAGACTTAAGAAAATTCTAGTATATAGGACTTGAATGAAGTATCTTTGAGAAATCTTGAAAAAGAACTTTGTGGTGGACTTGCTAAAGGAATCTTTAGCTTATGCTTGAGGACAAGCATTGTTTAAATTTGGGGGTGTGATAACGGGCATAAATAACGAATCACTTCTCCATACAATAGCTTCTCCATTTAGAGTGAACACTGACCCCGAAGTCGATTTCCTAGAATCAATATCAGTTTGGAAGTCAGAATCAGTGTATCCAGTAAGGATCAGATCCTTAGTACCATACACGAGCATGTAACTTCTCGTTCTCCGAAGATACTTGAAAATGTTCTTAACGGCAGTCCAATGATCATATCTAGGATTAAACTGAAACCTGTTGACTATTCCAACTGCATAGTATATATCAGGACAAGTACACAACATTGCATACATCAAGCTCCCTACCGCTGAGGTATATGGAATTCGTTTCATATCCTCAACCTTTTGAGGTGTCTTAGGACTTTATTCCTTAGACAGATGAACTCCATGTCTGAAAGACAACATTCCTTTTTTGGAATTTTATATTTTCTATCTAGACAACATTTTGTCTATATAAGATGCTTGAGATAGTACTAATGTTCTGATAATGTGATTCCAAACTATTTGGATCCCATGAACATACTTTGCTTCTCCCAAATATTTCATTTAGAATTGCGTAGCCAGCCTTCTCTTAACGTCGGCTAGAAATTCTACTTCATTTCCAATGAGTAGAATATCATCAACATACAACACCAGAAAATCGATAGCTTTGTTAACGATTTTCTTGTAAACACAAGTTTCATCAACGTTTTGTTCAAAGCCATAAGAGTTGATTACAGTATCAAATCTCATATTCCAGGATATAGATGCTTGTTTCAACCCATAAATGGATTGATTAAGCTTGCAGACCTTTTGTTCTTGACCCTGTTCAATAAACCCTTTTGGTTGAGATATATAGATACTCTCTTCAAAATAGTCATTAAGAAAGACTGTCTTGACATCCATTTGCCATATTTCATAATTATAAAATGTAACTATGGACAAGAGTATTCTAATTGACTTTATCATGGCAATTGGAGAGAAAGTTTCTTCATAATCTACCTCCTCTCTTTAGGTAAACCCTTTTGTCACAAGTCTTGCTTTGTAGCTTTGTACCTTACCATCTTGGTCTCGTTTTCTCTTGTAGATCCATTTTCAACTGATGGGTTTTATTCCTTCAGGGTGATCTACAAGATTCTAGATAGAATTGAAATACATAGATTCCATTTCAAAGTCCATGGCTTTAATCCATTGGTTTATATCCACATCATTCATTGCTTGTTTGAAAGTCAATGGATCCTCTAAGCCATCATTTGGTATGATGACTTGAGTTTCAGTTAAACTCATGTACCAGTCAGGCTGTTACACAACCCTTCCATACGACGAGGCATTCTCAACTCTTGAGAAGGATGTGAAGTACTAGTATCATCAATAACTCTTGTTGATGAACCTACTGTGTCAATAACTCTTGTTGATGCATTTGTCATTTCTCTGGTCATTTTTTCTATTACTAGCTTATTGCGAGGTTGATGATTCTTCATGTGGTCTTCCACCAAGAAGGTTGCATTTGTCGATCCAAATACCTTGTCTTCTTGAGGATCATAAAAGAAACCACCTTTCGTTTCTTTTGGGTAGCCTACAAATAGGCATACTTTTGAACGACGTTCCAACTTTTAGGATTTTGCACCAACACATGTGTCGGGCAACTACAAATTCTGAAGTGATGTAAATTTCCTTTACGTCCTCTCCAGAGCTCGTAAAGTGTTTCATAAACACTTTTCGAGGGAACCATGTTCAAAACATAAATTTCAGTTTCAACTGCGTGTCCACGAAAAGAATTTGGTAACTGAGCATAACTCATCATGGAACGAACCATGTCCAACAAGACTTTGTTTCTCCTTTCTGTCACACTGTTTTGTTGAGGTATGTCAGGGACTGTGAGTTGAGACTGGATTCCATGTTATATCAAATAGTTCTGGAATTCTAAGTCCATATATTCACCACCTTGATCTGATCGAAGTGTTTTAATCTTTTTACCTAATTAGATTTCAACCTTAGCCTTATATTCTTTGAACTTTTCAAATGTTTTAGACTTTTGGTGCATTAGGTAAATATGCCCATATCTCGAATACTAAATGAAGTTGATGAAATATTCATACCCTCCTCTAGCTTCAACATTCATCAGACCACAAAGGTCAGAATGTACGAGCTCTAAAGGTTCTTTAGCTCTAAAACCTTTTCCAGAAAAAGATTTTTTAGTCATTTTACCCTTAAGACATGATTCATATGGCAGTAATGAATTGTCTTCTAACTTATTTAGATGACCGTTCTTAACCAGTCTCTCAATCCTACTGAGATTTATGTGACCTAGTCTCAAGTGTCAAAGATAGACATTTGGAGAAATTTTCCTTTTTTTATGAGTCTCAGCAGTTTTAAACATCTCTATGTTCAAAATGGCCTTTACCTCAATTGGTTTTAACAAATATAAGTTATTTTCTAATTTTGCAGAACAAATATTATTATTTCTTGAATTGATGAACACTTCATCATTTTCGAAAGAAACTCTATAATTTTGTTCTAACAAACAAGAGATGGATATCAGATTCCTTTTCATAGAAGGAATGTAATAAGCATTTTTAAGATAAATATATCTATCTCCTACAAATAACTTCATATCTCCCGCTGCTTTAGCTGAAACAACCTCCATGATCCCTACCTTTAAAATTCTTTTGCCTTCTGTCAACTATCTCCAAGAACTTATTTCCTGAGAGAAAGTATAGACATGATTAGCGGTACCTGAATCAATTATCCAGGTCTTATCGTTTTCCACTAAACATGTTTCAATAACAAGTAAATCATATTCATCTTGTTTTTCGAATTTTGCATTCTCATCTATGTAGTTGAAAACTTTAGATGAATTGGGAGATAAAGGATAATCCTATGTTAAAACCCTTTTAGAACCATTAACCACGAGTAATTTGTATGTCGATTCGATTTACCGTTAACTAATTTGGAAGTGAGTATTCTAGAAGATTTCAACATGTTGAAATTTTTAAACAAATTCTAATTAGCAAACTACAACTAAATCCAAAATCAAGTTTTAGCAAAACAAGTAATAATATATCTATAACCATTATTTATTTGCAGCGATACTATAATGAGTCAGAATACGTGCTACCAAGGGGCAGTTAGATACTCCTTCACTAAAGTAAAAAATTTTGACACTATCTCCAGAATAACTTTTATTCCTATAGTTGTTTAGTTATCGTTTTCGGTCAGAAATTACTAACACTTTAGTACCTCTGTAAGTGTAACCCTCCGTATTCAGGCATCAGAGGTCAGCCCCGACTATGCTACCGAAATGTAGAGTCAAGGTTGATAATGGACCTAAGAAATCCTATCCATCTCTGAAGTTTGAGTTGTTTTGAATCCTATGTTACAACCTTCCGAGGGGATAGCCATCGTTAAACGATCTAGCAAGGGCCGTCTAAAGCAAACCAGCAGGTGCAACATAGGAATCTCACGGTCGGAAGAGACCGTAGGACACGTTAACACATATCCTTCACCCACTTACTATGAACTACTTCCCCCATTCACCTTATTATTGACTCATACAAACACTTTTTGAATAGAGGTCACTCCCAGCGTGACACGAAGCGTCATATGAATCTCACAGTTTGAACTATGTGGAGACGTGACAATTGAAATCTATTTATCATATATTTGATTTATGTTCAAACAACTTCCCCTTATTCACCAGAATCCAGATTTATGTAAATACTTTCTGAATGGAGGTCACTCCAAGAGTGACAAAAAGTACCTCTTAAATCTCGATTATGAACTCTTAGAGACGTGATAACTAAAAATATCGTATCACACATGTTATTAATCTCCCACATAAGTGCTCTAATAACTTTATCATATATAAGTTATTAAACTTCCACTGAAGTGTTCTATTAATTGGGTAAAATTATACTTAAGTTCTTTTGGCTAATTAAAACAACCTTAAGTCTAAGTGGTTTTATCCAAGTATAACGCTTATAATTGAATTTTAACCTACAATGTCTAGATGATAAACTGTTGTATCACCTCACACCGCTCACGTACGCTTATAAAACAAGTTAACAAAACTCAATTATTCAGCCAAAATCCCCAGGTAAGAGGTGTTCCAATGACCATCAACTTAAGTACCCCCAGCTTTAGATATGATTATATACTGATTGAGTTTGTAACCGTGTTTTACAAGATGTCGACCTGTTTTAACTTATTTAAACGGGTGATTAACTTACATGAGCATGGAACTTATCTTTGTTATGAATTTTAATGTCTAATTCAATTTTATAACAACTTATAAAAAATTAGACATGCTTTTACATCCACAACACTCATCAAAGGCACTCAAATTTAATATAACAATTATATTAAAAACAGAAACACTAAACATGCATTTTATACATTATAACAATTTATAACATATACTCAATGCATGTAACATGCTTCCTATGATGGGATTTTAAATCTAAATGGCATAATATATGTACAAACATGTTTAAATTTAAATACAATATACATCACATGCATAATTATTTAAATAAACACTAATATGGTTCAACTTTGGCATCCTAAACAAGCATAATAACTAAATTATTGCAAAAACAGGTCCAAAACAGCTTCAAATTGGTGTAGAACCAATTGAACCGACTCAAACCGGACATCTAAAGTGTCAAAATGGGTTGAATCGGTCCAAAAATGGTCAAACCGAACTAGATAGAAGTTGAATCGGTCGAATCGGAAAAACCCTGCGTGAACCATCTCGAGCGTGCGCCTTGGATCTGGGCTAGGATGAACAACGTCGTTATGCTGCATCCCAATGTTGCACCGCTGTGGGAAGAACAACACAATTTGGGCAACCACGAAGAACAGCGCTGCAACGTTGCTGCTGCTTGGATAGAAGCCATTCTACAGAATTTTCTCCTGGATCTTGCTTGCTTCGATCATCAAACTACAACCTAATTTGGACTCTAATGACTGAAAATAAATTACAAACTCTAGAGCACACATATAAGCTCGTTAATCAAGAGCCAATTACAAATTTAACTTGGAATTCAAAGAGAAATATAATGCCAAATCTGAAAAACAATCTATATCAGTTCAAAACATGCAATTTCATAAATTCTCCCACCAAAACTCAAATTAACGTTACTTGAGTGCTTAAATCACGCTTTGATACTAATTGAGGAATACACAAGTATGCAACGAAAGAAACCATAATCAAGAAGCAATCTAATTGCATTCAATTTGAGTTTTAAAGCATTCATTTTCAGAAAATCACAAGTGGGTTTCATGTTACATATCTCTTGTGAATTCTTCAAATTCTAAGTTGTTTTTCACTCTAATTCAGCTCCAAATAAATCGTGAACCACTAAGAGATCTTCTCTACTATTCTTAGCCTTGAATTTGAGTGGTGGAACTTAGATTTGAGTGAATTTTTTAAGGTATTTGTGGGTTTGAAGAGCAAGAAGATGAAGTAGTAGAAAACAGTTTTCAGCTCATTCAACCAACCCCTTTCTTCTTCAATTCAAGAAATTTTAATAATCCTCAACATGCAACACTGAAGCTCTTTTTCAAGGCCAACGGCTAGTTGAGAATTGAAGTGGATTTAGGTGGGATTTGTGTGAACTTATGGGTAGGTGTTGTGACGTAAACTATACAATGATGCAAGCAAGGTTCAAGTCCATGTCCCCATTACCAGTTTTGCGGCAACGACGTCATAAACTTGAAATGCAAAAATTTGTAGCTATGCTAACCTACAAGTCTATGCCATAAACTTGAAGACATAGATTTTATGCGATGATATGCGATACTACTTGTAGATATACGTTATTAATGAATGTTCTTGTAGTATATTGCACATTGTCACAAGTTTTCTTGCGTTGAAACCAAGTATAATTTCACCACAAGTTTCTCGGTGTGATCCGAGGTCGAATACAGGGACTGTTTGAGGTTATTGCGTTACATTTGTGATATATGCGATCAGAGGTTTTTCAATTTATAAAAAGGTTGTGTGTATAGGTATTTGAAAATGCGATAAAGTAAAGGTAAGCGATAAAAAAAATGCGATAATAAAGTAAATTGTGATAAAAGTAAAGTGTGATAAAATAAATCTAAGCTATGATGATACAAGTTATAGGTTACATGATACAAGATATCGAGGTTGAGACTGATTGTGAAGAATATACAAAGATCGTGTTGTGCGTTGGCAATTCTTATGTGTGGAACAGAAAGAGAAAAGATAATTCATACAAACATTGCAAGTTCCTTAATTGCGTTAAAGGCATAAGTACGGTTCCGCTTTTCCTTTGGTGTACACCTCTCGGTGATCGGTCGCGTTTCCACATCTCTGTGGTGAATCAGGGACAAACGTAATGAACACAAGGTTGCTTCCATCTCTAGAAGTACTTCTTGCTTTAGTTAACGCATTCTTCTAACCTTCTCTCGATGGATCAGAATGGCATCTTCACTTCTGCTCTCATAGGTGAAAATGTCATCTAGCATGCTTTAGCTAAACATCTTTATTTCTTTAGCACAAATTAAGTTACTTGTTTAATTCATATTAATCACCAAGGGATTAAGAAAACATCATGGAGAAAATTATTTATGGAGGAACTGAAATAGACAGAGAGGTGGAAATGGAAATGATCGAGACATTCAAATACTATTTAGCGTCTGATACATGGTTGCGGATGAACAGATTAAGAAGATGAAATACAATTTATGAATGAGAGTTAGAAACAAATACAAATAAGCGCCAACGTCTTGGCACAGATCTGGAATGGAGAATCACTTGCTGGCGTTGATGGAGTGAATGGAAAGATGAGCTTCACTCTCAGGCTTGCTCAACCGGTAGAAGGGATCTAAGTACAGAGCTTCTCGTCAGGGATTTGGCAGAAATGCACTGAGACTCACCTCTCGGCCTTATCTCTTCTCTTCCCGGATTTCCTTCGATCAGCACTCAGATCAGCTCTCTCTCAATAGCCTCGTATCAATTATCCATTGTATCAAGTATATTTTTCAGTGAATTCTTTAAGGGTATTTATAGATGAAAGTTTTGACTCTTTGACTTGTGGTCCCCACTATATTGTTATGGAAATTCCGAGAACGATGGAATAAATATTCCTTCTGTTATGCAATTAGTCCGTTGAAAATGCACAACGGTTAGTTGTACTCGTGTCAAAATCCTCTGTGATTATACTGCTCATTTTCATCTTCGATCGTGTGCCCGCATGCGGTGTTGTTTTTATTACCGCATGTAGTTGAAGTTCAGCTTTGGATCGATTATCGCATGTGCCGTCATTGCGTTGATCATCTATTCATTCCTGACTGATGGGCGCAATGCGACGTAGATGCGTTAATCTTTCTCTCTTGAGCCATGAGCGCATACGGTGACTTGGTTTCCTGCAAAACAAACTTGAAATATCCTTTTCTACCATCTTAATGGTCTTAGTGGGTGTATTTGCAACAATTTGTAATTATTGTATTTCTTAGCCAATTTCTATACAATTGACGTAACTTTCCTCTCTTTTGGCCACAATATCTAAATAAAGCAGTATAAATAACTTGTATTTCTACAAGTTATCACACCGCCAAATTTAGATATATGCTTGTCCTTAAGCATATCTTCTACTAAGGCAAAAATGCTCAGTTGCTATCCTAAATTTTGCTTCGATTGGTTGCTCTGAATGCTCCACTTAGGCACATTACTTAACAATGCAATTTCCTTCTATCCTTGCTAATTCATATCAAAGCCCTACATTATTCTTCTACCCTACAAATTTCTGCTCAAAATGCTTTTCTAGTTTTAAAAAGAATGTTTACCTCTTCTTTATCAAAACAACTTGATGCGTCCATATGCGGTAGTCAAATTTTGTATCATTATTAGAGACAGTTGGTCATGGTTACACTCTTCATTTTGGCTTGTTCCTACGTGTGTCATGCGAACATCCAACTACGGTTGTGTGCCAATTTCAACTTTAACTCATGAATTTCAGAGGAGTTGTCTCTCGCATTATTTTATTTTAATTTTTTTTCTTTCTCACATTGCGTTGTTCTTGGAAACCCACCTTCGTTTTGGCTTGCTCCCACGGGTGTCATGCGAACATCCAACTACGAGTAGGTTCCTTTCACAACTAACTCTTTTTTTTTTAAATATACAAAATGAACGCATTTTCTTAATGACCGCATAATCTTGATCTCATCTGCTCAGACCTTCCCCACCCCCAAATTTAGAGATGCGCAAGGTCCTCATTGTGTTGTTTGGACAGAATAGACAAACACTTAGAAAAAAAATTTCAAAAAGAAGGTTTGAGCAGAACTTTGAAAGATAAAAGGTAAAGTACTGCTAAGCTACGAATTAACTAAGTGTTAGTTAGAAATTACAAAGTGTGGGAAATATTTCTAAGTGCATGCATCTTATACATCATGGCAGCGCAATGAATAACGCAAAAGAAAAAGATCAAGAACATTGCAAATATTGACAAAGGATGATAAAGAAAAAGGCACAGGCAAATGGAAAGAATATTTACTCAATTGTATTGAATATTAACAAAGTATACAAATACTTAAAAATTAATGCAATACAAAAATTGGTGCCTGTACAAAGAATCAAAGAATATCATTAACTTAGAAAAATAATGAATTGAATAAAAGTATAGAATGGCCGCATAAAAGTGTAAAGATCATTGTTGAGGAGTAGGAGGATCTGGAGGAGGGTTTTGAGGTGGTACTAAAGGGGCTTCTTCAAAATTCAAGTGCTGCTTGAGATGCGGAGGCACCATGGGACCATGAAGATATGTTGTGAGAAAGTTAAAGTACTCATGGTTGCACTTCGCAATCTGTCTTTAGTGGCTATGGACCTTATAAATGTTGCACTGAATATTAATAAATGCCTCCCTTGACGTAGCAGCACTGCGCTATATATCATCGACTTGCTCCATTACCACATCAAATCTCTAGTTGAAGAAGGCTTGTTGCTGAGCGAAGAGTTGTTTTTGTTGGGAGAAGAGGGACTGCATTTCTGCTAACTCAACAGCTAAGGAGGTGACAGTGGGTGGTGCCTGCGATGTCTCGCCAACAACATTTTGGGGTTGGGCAGAGGTGCCTTCACCCAAATCGTGTGGGTCATCAATATTCAGCGATGGAATGGAAGGTTGCGATGATGATGCTGAATGTAAGGATGGGGCTACTAGATATGCAGTTGGAGAATTTAGGGTAAGAAGAAGGTTGGTAAAGTGCTCAAGAAGGGAAGAAGAAGAAGGTTGTGCGGGAGGGCTTGAAGGGCGGATAATTAAGGGCAAAGGACCAAGGGTTCTGGATCTTGCATTGTTTCTTCTTGGATTTTTCCCTTTTCCTTAACATCTCTACGCTGTCTCTTTGGCCTGGGTTCTTGTGGCACATTGAGATTGATTGCGGGCCTCTTTAAAGGTAACTCTGGGCAATGCAGGGAGTCTTTGAGGAACAACCTCAGGATTTTGATATTGATGAGGTCGTGGACTTCTTGCATGGGCTCCTCCTCAATGCCTACGCCCATTGATAGGCACAGACTTTCGACAGTCCATGGAAAGAAGTATTGTCCTCTAATGTGCCCCACAAAGCCTCGAATTTGACTTGCGATCAACCAGCCTACATCGATTGGAACGTCGTGCGCAATGCGATATACGGCCATAACTTGATCCCTTGAAATTAACTTGTCATGGGAAGTGGGATCAGCCACTTTTTAACCAAATAAACCCAAAGCCTTGCCTCTGGAAGCAGAGTCTTAGATGCCAGGGTCTTGATGCCTTTTAAATAAATCGACCATGTTGTGTTAATACTCGCAGTGCATCTTCCAACTGTTCTTCCATGGGATAATCGATGATTTTGTTGCCCGGTGCATCTAGGTTATCCTTCATTTGGTATAGTTCATTGATGTCCCTTGCACTGAAAGGCACCACTTGCCCTTTTATGGTCACAACATTCTTGGTGTCATGTAGTCATCCATGGTAAAAGTCGCGCACTACCTTTGGAACAATAATGGTTGGGCAATGGTAAAATGTGTCCCAACCATGCTCCACGATCACGCTCATGATTAGATCTGGTAGTGGCGTTGGCGCAGGGAAAAAGCCCATCTTCATCAATAAATCGTCATTCTCTTTCTTTCTTGATGGACGCACCTTTGCCAACGCAGGCTTGCTGCTTTCTGCGACCACTTTGCCCTTTCTCTTGGCCAACGCAAGGTGGGATTGTTGCCTTTGTCTTCTTTCCCATTCCTTGCGTTGTTCCTCCTTCTCTTGCTCAGCAAGTTTCTTGCCCTTCTTCTTAATCAAACACTGCCTATTGGCTTCGCACTTCCTCTCCTTCTCTTCTCTCATTCTTCTTTCTTCTTCTGCCTTCTTTTTCTTTTCTTCTTCTTCCTTTTCTTTCATTTCTCTTTCAAACTCTTCCACAAACTTCTCAGAGGCCCATAAAAGGTGTTGTTCCTCTTCAAACTGCCTTATTTCTTCAAGCCTCGAGATTTCGTTATTGTGCTGAACCTCTTCATCATGCAGTCTTCTTCTTCTATCACCTTCTGCGATGATGAGTTTCGCCCGCTCCATTTTCTCTTGTCTCTCTTCCTTTTCCTTTCTCCTCATTTTTTTTCTTCTAATGCATTGATCAAAATTAAAGGGCCAACGATAAACCTTTGCGACGCCGCATCAGAGGGGTAGCTTTTCCTTTTTTGCATTCATCAGCCGTAACAACTTACGTTATTTCAGGTTGCGCCAACTCCCTAAGTTGCGCTGGTTCCCCCCTATTTTCCCTCTCGGAGGTGGATTCTCCATCCATCTCTGGGCTTGCAGCCCTCTTCTTCTTCTTTCTTTAGGTGTCTTTCCTCACGCCTGCATTTTTTCCTTTCTTTCTTCTCTTTCTTCTTCCTTAGCTTGGCCTCCTCATCTTCTTCATCCTCCTTCTTTTCTTTATTCTTCTTCTCTTTTCAATGATGGGATGGCTCACCTTCTCCAACACTAAATTTAAACATAAATCCTATTTATGTAACTAATATTTAAACCAACATTTAAATATTATAAACTCTCCAATTTCGTTTAATCTCAATAAATTAAACGTTAATTAATTATATCAAATATTATTGTACAGACTCTAATTTGAATTTGAGCTATCCAAATTTAAACCCTAGTTTCAATTTGAAAATTTCAATTTGAACACTTCAAATTAATATCATAACAAATTCACTCGATTTAATAATTTAAGGTGTTCATATTTTACGAGCTAGTAAAGGGACCTTATGGACCTACAGATCATAAGCTCCAACGATTAAGATTAACAATTAGTTTATGATCCAATCACTAAATCGGATCTCTCTCGAGTCAGTGAGAGGGTGGGACCTCTTGTTCAAGACCTAGATTCAGTACTTAAGAGAATAACCTTTCTCCTATTCCTAAATCGAGTAGGCGTGAATTTCATCTTGCACCCTATGTCCCTAGCTATCTACCCGATCTTACCCTTGAAATGAGAGGTTTATTGAGCCAATGCTGTTGAGCCAACCCTCATTTATGCAAATCTAAGGATAATCTCGAATAAACTGGAATTCCTAGTCAGCTCAAGATTAAGATTGAGTTACCTAAATCATCTAAGCGAAATATTCAGTCTTAAACAGTAAACATCGTTATAAAGTAAGAATGACTTATTTCTTGGTCCGATCTTATGCAAACTGATTGCATAGAATACCCCCACTCCTTATGTCATTACATGAACGAATCTAGATCACTTCATTTGTAGTAACTTTACAACAACTTGTAACAACTACAGAGTAGGCCGCATCCAATAGTGCTACCAGAATAAGGTATCTAACCTTAATCATGTAATATAGACCGTTTTGACTATTTACTTGAACTTGATCCATCTTTATGTCTCTACATAAAGTTCAAGTATTCATTTAATAGCCATGGATCTTAGTTTATTGGATTTAGACTCTATTAATGCAATTAATAGATTCAATACCTTTATTGAAAAAATGTTAAATAACATCTTTTATTGATAATAGAATATGTTTAACTTTTACAAACTGCGAGTTTTAGGACATAACACCCAACACTACAACGGGTAACCTTGGACACCCTATCTTAATAACTTTGTTATGCTAGAGGTCCAGGGTAGAAATACCCAAAATACCTGAAATACCCAGAAATGAGGAATGTATGGGGCGTAAAGCTCTAATTTCTAAGACGTCCATATGAACCTTCCAAAG
Organism: Benincasa hispida; assembly: GCF_027475165.1. NCBI lineage: Eukaryota > Viridiplantae > Streptophyta > Magnoliopsida > Cucurbitales > Cucurbitaceae > Benincasa > Benincasa hispida. The sequence continues at coordinate 85,764,211 of NC_143489.1, read as the reverse complement.
CCGTGGAGTTGAGGAACTCCACGAACTAGAAGAAGAAAAGCTAGGTGGGGAAGATAAGTATTTTATAAAGGAACCACTTAGAGTAGAACTTCCCAGTCATCCGCATGAGCAACTCATTAGTGGTGACACATTAGGTGAGCAAGCCCTTGGAACTACCACTGAAGCCTTAAGGGTGAGCTGTGAGACCGCTTGTCAAGTTTGGCGTATAGAGAGAACTGTTGATTTCATGTGTGAAAGAGACCGTCTCTATTATGCCAGCATAGGTTTTCAGTACGACCTCCAGCGAGAGCCTAACTCACCAGACTCGGACTGATATTGACCACACATATATTTCTCTGTATCTTCTTCATTTTTGCCCTATCTTTTATTTTTCATTTTTCATTTTCATTCTCTTGCTTTCTTTTATTAGTTTTCTAGGATTAGAAAATTTTAGACTAACTTTCTTCTTTTCTTGTAAATTTTCTTTTCCCTTCTTTTTATTTTCTCTTCTCTATTTTGTAGGAACAACAAAATGAAAGAAAAACAAAAATTTGATGCAGGAAAAGAACAAAAAAAAAAAAAAAAAAGACCAAAAACAAGGAAAAATTTCTACCACCACCCATTACGCGAAATCAGGGGAGTTTTTTATTCCCTTTTCTTTTTGTCTTCTCGCTCATATCTTAGTTTTATAAACATTACAATGTTTAGTTTTTAAGTTGGAGGTGGAGGTATATTGCATGTTCTTAACATTTTATAGGGTTATAAAAATGAGCCTTACAAAAATTTGTGCTCTATTATCTTGCATGTTTGGAACCCTTGAGCACCTGAGCTCGGGTTATGTGGACTTTATTATCTTGATTAAATATATCTTGATGAGGCTCTATTACATTTCTATAGCATACTTTTTTATTCTCTAAAGAAACACAATACCATGATCTTGGCATTTTTTCCTTTTAATGACTCAATTTTGTTTTCAATGCATGATTCATTACTAAGTATGATCATTCATTCAAGAATTACATTCAATTTGTTTGTCATGTTCATTTATTTTTTCTCAATCTTTTGATTCCTATAAATGAAGTTTGATGACACACTCTCTCAAGCAATGATACAAATCAAATTTTAAGCTTCTTAAAATCTTTCCTAACAAAATTTTGAAACTCATTTTTCCAAAGAATCTTTCTTTTCCTTTTAGCTTCATAAAAAAATTGAATACTTAGTCTTTAGATTTATTTAGAATCTCAAAACTCTTAGAAACGTCATACCCACTTAATTTTCTTTGTCACCCCAATAGGACAATTTTTAGTCTAAGGTAAACTATCTTGTTTTAGAGATAAGTCTAGACAAAAAGGATAAAAATGACCTAGTGTTTTATATATATATATATATAAAGGAAAATAAAAAAAATTGCTAGCACAAAAAAAAAAAAAAAAAAGGAGCAAGCTTGTTTATTTATCTTAATCTTCACTAATGTGTGTGTGTGCATGGATAGAGGTGAAAAGAGCTACCTCCATCATGTTAGTTAGGGCCCATGAGAAAAGAGTGATAAGTTCCCTGCGGGTGTGAGTGTGAAAGTTATCCCTCTAGGTAAAAGTAATGTCAATTACATTTTTTGTGCATGAGTTTAAAAGGCACCCTTGTCCTAGAAGTGTTTCTCTTTTTTGAAAAATAGGTATTCTTTAGACTAATAACCGAGCCATTGTAAGGTGAAGAGGAATTAAGAGTTGGATATAGCTTTTCTACTAGTTTAGCCTTTAAATAAACTAAACTGAGTAGTCTTTTCTTTTAAGGCTTTACAAGAAAAAGACATTTTCTTTTTCAAAAATAGGTTTCAAATCTTTGTTAAATTTTTTTTTAAAGGTTTAATTGCTCATTTCTATCATTCGCTTACTTGATTGTTGAAAAGAGAGATATGAATCAAATTTTTGCATAAACAACATGAACATATTAACATCTTTGAATGACTTCTCTAAATGAATGCACAATTTAGAGAAGTCATTCAAAGATGTTAATATGTTCATGTTGTTTAACATGTTTTTGCATGAATGTATGCATATTTCTAGTTTAAACTTGCTCAGAACGACCAAGAGTTAAGTTTGGGGTGTTTTGTTAGGTCTTTAAAAGACATATTTTTTATGTTAATTCCTCCAAAATCTTGTTAATTATTTGATTTTAATGCTAATTTGGTAGGTAAAACAGTCCCAAAGGTAATTAGGAGTCATTTCGAGAAAATTGGGCCAAAAGGATAAAAACGGAATAAGAGAGTCAACAAAATGGAAGAGAATCAGATAATTTACTAAAATTCCATCGAGTCCAAGTGTCATGACCCTAGGAGAAGCGTTGAGCAACGCTTGAAGACAGAAAGCTCACTTTTGTTGCAAAACAGGGCAGCGTTGCAACGCTCCCCATAATGTTGCAATGCTTCGAAATTTGATGCGATTGATCCCGCGTGTGCCTCATGCACGCAGCGTCAAGACCAGCGTCACGTCTCAAGCACAATGCTTCTTGGCTTTTTTGCAATTTAGCGTTGCAACACTGACCTCAGCATCACGACGCTACCCTGCAAGTATAAATAGTTTTTCTTTCATTTTTGTAAGGGAGGAAGCATAATTTCGATGGAGGCTAGAATTCTCTCTGTATCAATTAGTCTCTATGGTAATTTTGTTTCCTATTTAGGTTAGATTTTGATTTCTTTTTTAGTTGTAATCAATAACTTGTAATTCTTCATGAATTTGTCTATGAATTTGTGAAGTAATTGAATCTTGTTTCTATTTCAAGAGTTCTTGCAAATTCTTTTGAGTTTTCTACTTGTCTTTATCATTTGCAATCTGATTGAACATTCTTGAATCTATTTTTAATTCTTGAAGCATGTTGAATAATCTATACCTTGAACATGTTTAGCCTAGATGCTTGGTTTCATCACACTCATGATTGAATACATTGCTTTTAATGTGTTCGAAAGAATATCTAGCCAAGATCTACAAGAGGAAATAGTAATTTTGTGTTTAATGGCTATCCTAGGATGCACTAATTATTAGATTTGAAGAAAATCCGGTTAATTGAGTAAGCTATCTTGACAATTAATCGGTGCAATTGAATCCTAGAACTTAATGTGCGTGTTTTCTCTCCTATATGGCCGCTATCGAACCCAATAGAGGTAGAAGCATGTAGATTGATTAGGGTTAGGGCTATCATACTGTAATTGATGATTAGGACGCTCTCTTGACTAGGTTAATACTAGTTGTCTGCCTTTGTAGAGACTAATTTAATCTAGTTAAGTGGGTAATTGCGAGCTTAATCCGATTGTAAATTAAATTTGTAGAATTCAATTATAGGAATTGCATTGAACATCTAACTTGGATTAGAAGCAAGATTTTCTAAACTTATTTACAATTATCCTTTGTCTTTTAATTTTTAGCATGTTTCTTGTCTTAATAAAAAAACTCCCGTTTTTTAACTTTTATAGTTAAGCTTGGTTAAAGAAAAGATTAAATAATATTTCTATGTGGATCGACCTCTTACTTCCACTTTAACTACAAGTTAGTTTAGGTTGTTGTTCGAGCTTTACAAATATTGTTCGTTTCGGGTTAGGTAGAACTAACGACACCTACTTAGCACCGAACAAAGATCCACATTGCTGAAAACGCTCTACAAACTGGAGATCACCCACGCCGAAAATGCCTCTCAACCCACTACCAAATATTCATTATCGTTCGAAGTCCATACACTGAGACCCAATCGGACGACATCAACTTCAATCTCTCTCTAGCGTTTCATGATGGGTGTCCTATAGCTGGGAAAATCCACATATTTACAAAATTGCCATCAAGCTTAATTACTTTTAAGTTTAAACCCACTTAAATATCTTCTTGTTTTTTTACATCAGCATTTTTCTATTTTTGCAAATTTTGAATAGTTGATGATATGGTTGCTAAAATCTTATATTTAATTTATTATTCAATGCAATTTTTCTTAATTGTATTATTATCTCGTTCTTACTTCATCTAATCGGTTTATCTTTTTTCCCTTCTATTCTCTAATTGTCACATGAAGCTAACTAACATAATAACTCTATGGATTATCTAGTTAACATATAATTAAAGAAAAATATGCTAAAAAACATATAATTAAAGACGATGTAATTAAACTTCTTAAAATCGGTTAAGTGAAACATACGCACCATTCATACTTAACACATATTCAATCTATACAAATTTAGCATGAGTTTAATTCAAAGGATTAGAGATCTAAAAGAAGTCGAAATTCAAATTTTAACTTCCATATTTTGTTATATTAAAAAATCTCTAACAAAAATTTTTTTAAAAAAATCTAATTTTCTTTCTTTAAAAAAATGTTAAAAACCTTCCATTTACAATTACCACTACGGATTAAATACTTTTTTAATTGTAGTTTAAAAAGGTTAAGTTTTTCTTTTTTGAAAAAAACAAATGTAATTCAAAAAGGGTTTTTTTTTTTTTTTTGGCTTTTTTTGCTTTTCTGGGGGCTAAAATCAAATAATGAATTCCTTAACAAGACTCATAACCGCAGCAGCCCGTCGATGGTCAACAAGGTCAACATTATGAAATCCCATGTCATCAAACCACGCCAGCACCTGGGCCCCACATCCGGTCAACATCTTCACAAATTCCTGCTGCCGGTCTACCATCGGATCACCGCCGAACCCGATTACCAGGCATCGTCCCAGCCGTCCGATCAATTCCTTATGTGGGCCCCCCACCATCGGATTACAGTACCGATGGTCCTGATCCATCCCTTTCGGCAGCGCCAGTTCCCACATCAAATCCAGCACCGGCAACGGCAGCAACTGGTCCGCCGCGAATCGGAGCTCCGATTCAGTCCTTTGAACACCACCAAACATTGGCTGGTTCATTACGATTCCGGCCACCTTCATCGGCTCAAGCTTCAACCCCGCCGCCTTCAGTCCAGCGAAGAACGCAATGTTGCCGCCGCAGCCGACGCCGTAAAGGTAACAACGGGAGAAGTCGCCGAAATCCTTAAGCCATTTCTCGCCGTCGGGATCCGTCATTTGGGTCTTCACCCACCGGAGGGCATCCGCAGCGTCGTCGTACTGCGCTGGCAGCCGGCTCTCAGGGGCGAGGCGGTAGTTGACAGAGATGGCAATGGCAGGGATCTGGGCGGCAAGGTCGGCGCAGTTCCGATGAGTGATAGCATCGGAGGCGGTGTGGAGGATCCAGCCGCCGTGGTGAAAGTAAATGACGATGGGGAGACGGGCGGCGACACCGTCGTTGGCGGGGATGTTGGTGGGTCGGAAGAGGCGGAGCCAGGTGGCAGCGGAGGCGTTGAGCGTGATGTCTTTAAAAGCAACAGGATCTCCGGGTGCGGAGGAGGAGACGGCGGGGAGGTGGAGGAGGCGGGAGAGAGAGCCGTCGGGGTTAAGGGAGACGCTGAGATGTTCGTAAGGGTTGAATTTGGACATGGTATGAGAACGGCGCATGGCGGTGGGAAGGGGGAAAATGGGGGAACTTTCAGGGAGATGCATTGTGAATTGTGATTGAGAAATAGAGGAGGAAGCGGCAGCCATGGATGTGTGAAAGAAGTGGGGGAAGGAAGAAGAAGAAGAAGGTGGTGAAAATTAAAAATTAGTTTTAAGGGAAGCATAAGAAACGGGAGTGGGAGGAATTTTTGGCCATCGAAATTAAGAAAAAGTGTTCTTAATTTTTCTTTGGATGGTTTTTTTTTGTTTCGTGTTTGTGTGGTGTGAAAGGTTTAGTGTTAATGAAATCACATAATTATACCTTCATCTTCATCCTCCCTCCATCCATTTAGAATTTCACATTGTGTTGAGGAAAAAAGAAAAAGGAGACTTTACCATATTAATAATATATGCTACAAATTAACTATATAATTAAACATTTTTAATATAACTTATTTAATCTATTCGATTTTTAACAAAATTAAATGGACATAAATACAAAAATCCATCCCATGCATTTCTGGTGGAGAATTCTCGCTTCAACTCCCGCAAAATTAAATGGAAATATAAAATAAATTATTGAATAAAAACGAACTATAAAAGACAATAAACTCGGTCTCTTGAGATAAACCTAATTTCCAAGTATCTGAATGCATTCTTTAAATGGGTGTTTGGGACATTAACTTAAGTTTAGTTGTATAAAGTTTTTAACTCAACCTAATATTTGGCCTACAAAATTCATAAGTCGGTATCAAATAACTCAACTCCACCCACTTCGATAATGTTTACTATTAAAGTTTGCACATTTATCGAATAATTTTATTTTTCCCTCTTTATCTTTATCTCCCTTTAAGGTTTTTAATGACTATTTGTCGACCACTGTCAAGGACCAACTCCGACGACAGCCATTATTGGCGACATGCTTCGATAACCACCTCCAGTGATCAAATTAAGCAGCCACCTTTGACATCCTAACTTCGACAACAACTATTGTCGACGAATGCTGCCACCTCACTCCAGCAACTTGCCTCAATAACCACCTTTGATGGCCAAACTTTGATAGCCACCTTCAACGATAACCACCCACGCCAACCTCAAGTGAATACCACCTCTGACAAACCAAATTTGACGTTTACCTCCGGTAACCAATTATGACCACCAACTCCATCGATTATCTCCAAGACTAATTCTAACGACCAACTCAAATATGAATATTCAAAAACAAAAACAAAAATTAAAAAACTTGCTCGATGAAAGGTTTTTAAATACATAATTGAAATTATTAGTTCATAGTGTTTAATAGTCATCTTATATAATAGTTTATATCCTCATGACTTTACTTTTAGTTTCGCCCAAAATAACTCATACCATTGATGACAATTCACATTCCATATATACCTATGGCTATGTCTCTTGATCTAGCTAACGTGAGACTTTGCTTGCATTCCTAACACCAACATACTGCATAATAAACCATAACCTACCACTTGGTGTAAGATGTCATAAAAAACTCTAAACCTCTCGATAACCTACTTTTTTGTGTCATTACACTCGTAGATTCCACTAATGTAAAAATATATCGTAACTTTGTTGTTTGTATGAAACAAGAGTATTTTGTCCACCTCAAGTACAATAGTTACATATAAAAAAATGTAAAATATGAGAATGTTTTAAGTTAAAATCTCAATAAAAGTTTTAAGTTGATATCTCTGAGTGTTAACATTTTAATGTGTGCAATTAAAGGATTAAACAAAAAATTAAGGAAAAAAAAAAGCCACAAGAAAAGAATACATTTTATATTACAAAAAAATTGCACCAGATACCATTGAGTTAATAACTCGGTTCTGTAATTCAAACACAGACTTTTCTAACTCCATACTAACAACTATGCATCACAAACACAGATTTCCCAACTCCATAAACATATTAACTCTATACTGCAAAACTCCACTTACCACCTCAAACAACTCCTTAGACTTGATCCATACAAATGTTTGTTGGGAAAAGCCTCCCACTTTTACTGCAGAAATAAACAGAAAATAACTAAGAAATTAATTAAAAAAAACAATAGAAACTGAAAACACAAGAATTTACGTGGAAAACTCCCAACTCGAAGAAAACCCATGGTCCACAAGAAAAATTTACTATGTGAAAAAATTTTACAATCACATAGAACAATTCTCTCTCCCGATCCTAATTACATGAGCACTCTCTCAAAGCTGTTATACTACTCACACCATTTTCTCACTTTCAAACTAGAGAATACATAAAGGGAATTTAACTAGAGTTAGCACACTTAAGCTTAAAAGTGTTTCTAACTGGAACGACTGAAAACCAAAGACATGGACTCCTTTTATAGGCTTAGAGCCCAAGACTTTCCTAAACCTTTTCGATGTAGGACAAACCCATGACTTTCCTAAACCTTTTCAATGTAGGACGAGTTTATGACTTTCCTAAATATATTTTATGTGGGACAACTACACTTCTAATATTTTTCGAAAACCCAACAAATTCTACCTTGGCAAGATATTTGATGAATCCATAACTTCTGCAACATTCATTGTCTTCATCGATAATCATAATTCTTATATCATAGAATTATAACCTACTACACTATAAAAGGTAGACTTCCTTTTTCGTCACATGCTAATAAACCTTGCTGATATTTATAGTACAACTTCTACCTACTTGGCTCACCTAGAAGTCCTTCAACCATCGACATAACTTCCACCACACCCCTTACATAATCACCAAGTCAATGCTCGTGTATAAACTTATGGAACCGCTCATCACATTCTTTATCATGGTAAAACGGACATACCATGAGGATGATTTCTGTCTTCTTCAGAGGAAGTCACTGTCTCCCTTGACGAGAAAGACACTGTCAACATCTGATCTAGAGCCATTTGACAAACCTGCTCTGTTTTTCATGTGTCAGTCTGGCCGTATCCCCAACAACCTTTCTTCTACTCGAAGACTCTCTTCTTTGAACCTTTGCTGGAATCACTCTTAAACTGCATTATTCCAACATCATCGTTTACCTTGCCCTTGTATAAATCGAATTGTATCAACACATCCTTGAATTACACTTTTCACAAGCCAAAGTTGATCCTTTCGTCAAATTTCAACACATCAAACTTTATTAGACTTGTAAAACTTGACACACATCTGCTTTAGATCTAGAAAATCAGTAAATAGTGAATAGTTTACACTATTCATAAAACATTGCAACCTATTTCAAGAATTCTTTTCTGATGTGGAAGCTCAGACAAAGCTGCAACCACAGAGCATCAAACATTCAAGAAACTACGAATCGGATGCTCTAATACCACTTGTTTAGGAAAAACCTCCCACTTCTACTGTAGGAATAAGCAGAAAATAACTAAGAAATTAATAAAAAGCAATAAAAACTAGAAACAAAAAAATTTATGTGGAAAACTCTTAACTCAGAGAAAAACCACGGGCCACAAAAAAAAATCCACTATGTGAAAGATTGTTACAATCAAACAAAACAATTCTCTCTCTCTATCCCAATTACAAGATCACTCTCTCAAAGCTTTTATATTACTCACACCATTTTTTCACTTTCAAACTAGAGAATACATAAAGGGAATTTAACTATAGTTAGCATACTCATGCTTAAAGTGTTTCTAACTAGAACGACTGAAAACCAAAGGCGTGACTCCTTTATAAACTTGGAGCCCATGACTTAACTAAACATTTTCGATGTAGGACAAGCCCATGACTTTCCTAAACCTATGTAGGACCAGCCTTTGACTTTCTTAAATCATTTTTATATGGGACAACTATACTTCTATCAAAGAATTTCTATTGATACAATAGTTTGTAATGATTATGAAATATATAGATCGATAATATTGTAGCTTCAAAAACAATAAATTATTTATAGAACAATAAACAAAGATCACGATATTTTAAAGTTGAATATTTTGGGATTTGGTCTTGGAAAACTTTCAAGACCTTCACATCATAAGTATATAATTTCTAAATGACTTTCACAAGCTTTGCTTCCTATTACTTGCACTCATCAAGAAACATGAATTTGAGAGGAAAAACATATAGGGAGATTTCTAAGTTATCATATGCATAGTTTGATTAAAGTCACATGTCCTATAGGGCCTAAAACATATATTTAACCTATTTGAATTTGATTTAAGTCTCATAAAATATATATTTACTTTATTTGAAGTACCTCATTCGATTTATTTATGGGAAATTTGGGCCAATGGCCTAATATATGGGCCCATAATGGCAAATGACTCAATTTTTTAAAAACTATCAATTGACCTTCTGCTAACATCATGACGGTATGAGATTACAAGAATTGCCCCTGATAATTGTCTCGCTCTCGCTGTCTGTCTATCTTCCATCATGATGTGATTGTTTGTCATTATACGATTGATTTGACAATTTTGATGAAATCATTTATCTACAACTTAAAATTGTTAACACACAACAAACATGTAATAGTGAATTCTTTAATATCTAAACTTCATTTGAACGGAGTTTTCGGGAACCAAATGGAGTTTTCAGAATGGAACAAACTTTTCTTGAACGTGGTTTCATTGGTATTTGTAGGAACACGATCTCAAAAAAGGTATGTAAATAGCATAATGAAAAGGGTGTGAGAAAGAGCGACAACGAAAAAGGTGGAGAGAGAGAGCGACAGCGACTAGGTGGAGAGAGAGAGTGACAGCGAGAGAGCGAGATAGAGGGGCAGCGAAAGCGAGAGGGAATGGAAAGGAAAGCGAGAGAGAGCGACAACGAGAGGTGACAACGAGAGTCACAAGAGTGAGAGCAATTGAGAGCGACAATGAGAAAGATCCATGTGTATTAGATGACATTCATCTACTTAATAAAAAAATGTTCTCTTGCTTTGTAGGATGATAGAAAAGTGTCTACTAATTTGATACGGAGGTGATTGGGATGAAAACCAAAATTTATATGTTGGACGTGAGCTAACAAGAATTATTATGCCTATTACATTGAAGTATGAAGAACTTAAAGCTCACATTTATAGAGTTGCAAATGTAAGTTACTCAGAGTTTGATGTTATTATGAGAGTTAAATATAAGATTGACTATAAAGCCTCTCCACAGTACATATAGAATGACGGTGATGTTCGCTTCCTTCTTTTTCAGGAAGATCTTTGTAAAGTTCATCTATATATAACACTAAAATCGAACCAACAACGAGAGGCGGCAATAAAAGTCACGAGAGTGAGAGCAATTGAGAGCTACAGCAAGAGAGATCCATTTGTATTAGATGATATTCATCTGCTTAATTAAAAAAATGTTCTCTTGCTTTGTAGGATGACAGAAAAGTGTCTACTAATTTGATACGGAGGTGATTAGGATGAGAACCAAAATTTATATGTTGGATGCGAGCTAACAGGAATTATTTTGCTTATTACATTGAAGTATGAAGAACTTAGAGCTCACATTTATACGGTTGTAAATGTAAGTTGCTCAGAGTTTGATGTTGTTATGAGAGTTAAATATAAGCTTGACTATGAAGCCCCTCCACAATACATACGCAATGACGATGATGTTCGTATCCTTCTTTTTTGAGAAGATCTTTGTAGAGTTTAGCTATATATAACACTAAAATTGAACCATGACAGAAATGTGAATATGAGTTATGATGGTACAGGGGTAGACAGACAATACGAGGTATCATATGAGCTTAATCGAGAAGAGGGTGATATTTCATTGTCTATGAACACTCAACCATCAACATTATCAATAAATAATGACAACATTCATACATGGGACTTGGAAAGAGAAACTCAATGTAACGGACCTTTGCTTAGTAATGAGAGATCAGAAGGACTTACTTCAATGAATTGTGGTCCTTCAGAAGTTACGATAAGGCGTGGTGTGCAAGGGAAACCGCTTATGGTGTAAACTTGTCTTTGTATGACATATTCATGTGTGACAATCCATGAGAGATTGGGAGGACTTACTTCAATGAAAATCTCATGGTGTGACATATTTAAGATCACGAAGTATATGTGGTCGCCCACATGTTCTATTGGAATTTTAAATCATGACCATAGACAAGCAATGACTGCGGTAGTTGGTGAACTAATCAAAGACAAGTTTACAATTATAGGACGTGTTTATAAACCTTGTCACATTGTTGAGGATATGAGGAAAGAGTACGACGTAAATATAAGTTACGATAAGGCGTGGTGTGCAAAGGAAACTGCTTATGCTCTCGTTAGGGGTACTTCAGAAGAGTCGTACACTATTTTACATGCATATGGTGAAGCGTTAAAAATGGGGAATCCAACTACAAGGTTTGAAATCGAACTTGAAAATGATGTGCATTTCAAGTACATGTTTATGACATTAGGGCCTTGTATTAGAGGTTTAGCAAGTTGTCGGCCTGTGATAATTGTTGATGGATCACATTTGAAAGGAAAATACAATGGGACCATGTTGGTCGGTGTTTCCATGGACGGTAACAACCAAGTATATCCACTAGCATATCCTATAGTGGACAGTGAAATTGATAGAGCTTGGAAATGGTTTATGTCAAATTTGAAATGTGCCATTGGAGAACCCTCTAACTTGGTGTTTGTGTCCGATCGAGCGGTATCTGTTGACAATGCCATTCATGCAGTTTTTCCTACGACATTTCATGGATTGTGCACATATCATATAGAAAATAATATTCTTTCCAACTTTAAGGATAGTATGATTATTGGGATGTTCAAGGATGCAACCAAGGTATTTTGCATGTCAGATTTCCAATCACACTGGGACCAACTCCGTACTTTTTGAAAAGGTGTTGTATCGAAATATTTGGAGGATATTGGTTTTGAAAGGTGGGCATGTGTTTACTAAATAGAATGAAGATACAATAACATGACATCCAATAGTGCAGAATGTTTCAATTCATTGATCAAAGAATATCGACAGCTGCCATAATGTGCTCATTGGAACATGTTCTAGGCCTCATCTAGTCATGGTTTTATGAATGGAGAAATTATTGGACATCTCGAACGACATCACATTTGAACTACTGTGAAAATCGATTGGACGGTATTGTGAACCTCCATTCATAAAACCATTTGCTAATCGATTTTCACAGTAGTCCGATTGTGCGTCATTCGAGATGTCCAATAATTTCTCCGATCATAAAACCATGACTGGATGCAACCTCGAACATGTTCCAATAAGCACATTATAGGCAGCTATTGATATTCTTTAGTCAATAAATTGAAACACTCTGCACTATTGAACGTCATGTTATCGTATCTTCGTTTTGTTTAGTAGACACGCGCCCACCTTTCGAGACCAATATCCTCCAAATATTTTGATACAGTACCATTTCGAAAAGTACTTAGTTGGTCCCAGTGTAATTGGAATTCTGACATGCGCAATGCCCTGGTTGCATCCTTGAACATCCCAACAATCATACTATCCTTAAAGTTGGAAAGAATATTATTTTTTATGTGGTATGTGCACAATCCATGAAATGTCGTAGGAAAAACTGCATGAGTGGCATTGCCAATAAATATCGCTCGATCAGACACAAATACCAAGTTAGAGGGTTCTTCAATGGCACACTTCAAATTCGACATAAACCACTTCCAAGTTCAATTAGTTTCATTGTCCACTATGGCATATGTTAGTGGATATACTTGGTTGTTATCGTCCATGGAAACGTCAACCAACATGGTCCCTTTGTATTTTTCTTCCAAACGCGATCCATCAACAACTATCACAGGCCAACAACTTGCAAAACCTCTAACACAAGGCCCTGATGCCATAAACATGTACTTGAAATGCACATCATTTTCAAGTTCGATTTCAAATCTTGTACTTGGATTCTCCATTTTTAACGCTTCACCATATGCATGTAGAATAGTGTACGACTCTTCTAGAGTACTTCTAGCAAGAGCATAAGCAGTTTCCCTTGTACGTCACGCCTTATTGTAACTTATGTTTATGCTGTACTCTTTTCTCATATCCTCAACAATTGAGGGGGTTTATAAACATGTTCTATACCTATAAACTTGTCTTTGATTAGTTCACCAACTATCGCAGTCGTTGCTTGTCTATGGTCATGATTTAAAATTCCAATAGAACATGTGTGCCACCACATATACTTTGTGATTTTAAATATATCACACCATGAGGTTTTCACTGCACGAAGAATCCACTTACAATTATTCTCAATACATTTGACAGTAAACAAAGACTTGCCTTATATTCAAAATTATTGTTTATGGACAGAATAGACAATCTCATTTTTAAGCCACTCTTACTCAAGAAAAAGTTGACCAACTTCAATATCTGTCTCAAATGAAAAGGTACCAGGCATAATCAATTCCCCTCTACGACATGAAGATATGGAATTCAATCCTGTTGATCTCTCATCAACAGCCACTGCAAGTCTATGCATCTCTGAAGGATCATAGTCTCTAGAATTTCAATCTACTGATCTCTTATTATCAACCACGAAAGGATCAAGCTCTTTCGAAGGACCACAATCCATAAAATTCAATCTTGCTGATCTCTCATTATCAACCACGAAAAGATCACACTCTTCCAAAGGACCACAATCCATAAAATTCATTCCTGCTGATCTCTCATTACCAACCACAAAAGGATCATGTTCTTCTGAAGGACCACAATCCATTGAAGTAACTCCTTCTGATCTCTCATTACCAATCACAAGTCTATTACATTGAGTTTCTCTTTCCAAGTCTCATGCATGAATAATGTCATTATTTATTGATAATGTTGCTGGTTGAGTGTTCATAGACAATGGAATATCAACCTATTCTTGATTAAGCTCATATGATACCTCGTATTGTCTGTCTACCCTGTACCATCATAACTCATATTCACATTTCCGTCATGGTTCGATTTAAGTGTTATATATAGCTGAACTCTACAAAGATTCGGAAAAGAAGGAAACGAACATCATCGTCATTGCGTATGTATTGTGGAGGGGCTTCATAATCAAGCTTATATTTAACTCTCATAACAACATCAAACTCTGAGCAACTTATATTTACAACCCTATAAATGTGAGCTCTAAGTTCTTCATTCAATGTAATAGGCAAAATAATTCCTGTTAGCTCGCATCCAACATATAAATTTTGGTTCTCATCCCAATCACCTCCGTATTAAATTAGTAGACACTTTTCTGTCATCCTACAAAGCAAGAGAACATTTTTTTTAATTAAGCAGATGAATATCGTCTAATACACATGGATCTCTCTCACTATAGCTCTCAATTGCTCTCACTCTCGTGACTTTTATTGTCGCCTCTCGCTGTTGCTCTCTCTCGCTTTCCCGGTCGCTCCCTCTTGCTCTCGTTGTCGCTCTATCTCGCTCTCTCATTATCGCTCTCTCTCTCCACCTAAGTCGCTGTCGCTCTCTCTCTCCACGTTTCTTGTTGTCACTCTTTCTCACACCCCTTTCGTTATGCTATTTACATATCTTTTTTGAGACCACATTCCTACAAATACTAATGAAACCACATTTAATAAAAATTCGTTCCATTCTGAAAAACACGTTCTAAAAACTCCGTTTGGTTCCGAAAAACTTCATTCAAATGAAGTTTAGATATTAAAGAATTCACCATTACATGTTTGCTGTGGGTTAATGATTTTAAGTTGTAGACAAATGATTTCGTCAAAATTTTTAAATCAATCGTATAGTGACAAATAATCACATCACGATGGAAGATAGACAAACGGCGAGAGTGAGACAATTATCAATGGCAATTCTTGTAATCTTATACCATCGTGACGTCAGCAGAAGGTCAATTGAAAATTTTTTAAGAAATTGGGTCATTTGGCATTATGGACCCAAATTTTCCTCCCCCTATTGTGTCAACACTTTTTTCTTAATGCTTTTTACGGTGTACTCGACCTTAATTTATAGGTGAAGGCAAGGTTTGGAGTTGAGAAAATTCAAATGGGGAATGAGAGAAGATAGGAAAAGAATGCCGATGAAGGTTGAAGATTAAGAAAAATGGGGGGAAGGTTGATGAATACGTTGGAAGGTGGGAGGAAAAAAGGAAAAATAAAATAATTAATTAATTAACAAAAATAAAATAAACTAATAGTAAAATAATAATAATAATAATAATAAATAGAATAAGAAAAATATAAAATAAAATAAGAAGAAGAAGATAAACAAAATAAATAAGATAACGAAATAATGAAATATAGAATATAAAATAAGATAAAAATAAACTAAAAATCAAAATCAAAATAATATGGATAAATAAATGTTAACAACAAAATTAGTAAATAGATAACTAAATAAAGCAAATCTAATAAATAAATACAATTGAAATAGAAATTGAAATTAAGAAAACGTGAATTAAATTAAAATAAATGAAATGGAAAAATAAAATAAAATAAATAATAAGTACATCGAAAGAAAGACAAATAATTAAATAAAAAGAAAAAGACAGTAGTTTGGAAGGCGAAAGTTTAATTTGAAAAAGTAATGGAACTTTAGTGGAACACCATCAAATGTTATAGGGTTTGACTCTAGCCACATAATAAATAAATGGACCTAACTCAACTAGACTTTGACCTTAACTAAATAGTAAGTTGGTTCGATTGAACCAACATTAAAGAAAATAAACATGGCCTAACTAGGCTTCAACCTCAAACTAAATAGTAAGGTTTAATTTGACAACCAATAAAATAAATGGACCTGACTCGACCAGGTTTCGACCTTAGCTAATTAGCAAGGTAGTTCGATTTAACGAACATTAAAGAAAATAGCATAGCCTAACAAAGCTTCAACCTCAACTATACAACAAAATTTGATTTGAAAAACAATAAAATAAACAGACCTCACTCGACCAGGCTTTGACCTTAGCTAATTAGTAAGCTCATTCAATTTAACCAACATTAAAGAAAATAACATAGTCAAATAAGGCTTGAACCTCAACTAATAACAAGATTTAATTTGATAAACAATCAAATAAAGGGACCTACTCGACCAAGCTTCGACCTCAGCTAATTAGCAAGGTAGTTTGATTTAACCTACATTAAAGAAAATAACATAGCCTAATAAAGATGCAACCTCAACTATACAACAAGGTTTGATTTGAAAAACAATAAAATAAATCAACTTGATTTGACCAGACTTTGACCTCAGCTAATTAGCAAGCTCGTTCATTTTAACCAACATTAAAGAAAATAACATAGTCAAACAAGGCTTCAACCTCAACTAAACAACAAAGTTTAATTTGATAAACAATAAAATAAACAGATCTGACTCGGCCATTCTTCGACCTTAGTTAATTAACAAGCTGGTTCGATTTAACCAATATTAAAGAAAATAGCATAGCCTAACAAGGCTTTAACCTCAACTAACAGCAAGGTTTGGTTTGACAAATAGTAAAATTACGGGCCTCACTAGATTAGGCTTTGACCTCAGCTAAATAGCAAGCTGGTTCGATTTAACCAACATTAAAGAAAATAGCATAGTCTAACAAGGCTTCAACCTCAACTAATAGCAAGGTTTAATTTGACAAATAGTAAAATAAACAAACCTGACTCGACCTTAGCTGATTAGCAAGCTGATTCAATTTAACCAACATTAAAGAAAATAGACATGGGTTAACAAGGCTTCAGCTTCAACTAAATAGCAAGGTTTAATTCGACAAATAGTAAAATAAATGAGCCTAACTTGACCAGGCTTCGACCTCGGCTAATTAGCAAGTAGGTTCCATTTAACCAATAAAAAACGCTTAAAAGGTTAAGTCCTTTGGAAACACACTAGATCAACCCCCTCCTTTTTTAAGTAAACTTTGAAAACTTCCATTTATGGTAATGGTCTATATGCATGAAATAATAAAATAAATCACACTCATAAACAGTACTCGAGGTTGGGCAAAAGTGCAAGTTTAAGTTAAAACATTTATGTGAGTGCAAGATTTGCAAGGTTATATTGATGTGATGAATTTATGCTTAGGTAAATTACACATGTGAGCTAGACGAATGCAATTTCTCAATATTACAGATGAAACATGATAGGCAAAGGCTTTTTTTAGGTAAAAACATGCCTAATGAAACCTAAGAATGAATTATGCAATTAGCAATGCATGGTAGCATGTCTCGATTCTTTGTTGCTAGACCAATGAAGTAAACATTCGACCTGTGATACAATGATGTGCATCTATAAGTCTCCTGGATACAACATAAGCAAACCAAGACATTTTATTGACATGCTCAATTGACTTAAGTGATTATACACTAGCAATGTATGAAAATATGTGCTTTAATTCCTTTGGGTTGGCCAATGATTTCAACTCTTGAGATGCGATGCGTGAATCTTGCTGATGCAATTAACATGCTTAATTGATTTTAAGAAATAATTTTCTATTAGCAATGCATGGCAATATGTGCTTTAACTCTCTTTAGCTTGTCCAATGAAGTTAGGCACGGCCATGAGGCAATGCATGTGCATGAGTGTTAGGATAGGACTTGAGTGCATTTGCACCAATTGATTATGTTATGGATTTTTTTTTTTTTTTTTTTTTGTTAAAAAAGAGCATCTTACTACTTCGTAACATCGGCCTCGTAATGGATTAGAAGTTTGAGTAAGAATATGAATTTAGCTGAGAGCCAAGTGTCGGATAAGACAACAAAGGCATAAAGAAAACTCTCTTTCTAAAGATGAATGTATGTATAGAAAATCTCTTGAACAATAAGAGATTGATGATATTTATGCCCATCATTATACATTGGCAAATCTTAAGAAAAACGTTGAAAAATCTTAAGAAAAGATTAAGCAAAGCCTCTGTCAACGTTTTTTTTGCGTGGGCAGATAGTGTGGGTAGAAATTCGTCGGCAAAGCTTCTACCCACGCATTTTGACGTTGCATCGAAAAAATAAAAAATATGGACAAAAATAGATTTCTGCCCAGCATAATATGTTGGCAGATAGTGTATTTGCCAATGCAACATCCTTCGTGGGCAGAAATATCATTTTTGTCCATGCATCATACGTCGACCGAAAGGATAATATGCCAATGGAATAGCATTCGTGGGTATAAATAATATTTTTGCCCATCATTATACATCGACAGATAGTTATTTTTGTCAACAGGAAGGTAAATATAGGTAGAATTGTCATTTCTACCCACGCAAAAAGCATGACTAGAGCTTTATAACTACCAACATATATCTCTAACAATGCAAGAAACATCGACATAATTTTTTTGCCCTTATTTATGTGCTTCAAAATATATTTATTTTTTGACAAAAACTATTTAAATTCCTGTAACAATATATTCAAAACTGCAACAGCAAATTCAAAAAAGGAAATATTCATACATAATTCCTTAAGCATAATATATCATCTATACAAAAAATTATGTAGCGTTTGTTTGTTATTTTCCTAAGTTAGTTTTCACAAGAAAAAATGAACAAAAAAGATTAATTACACACACACAAAAAGCTTGGCTTGGTTTCTCCGTAAAAGTCTCATTTGTGCCATTCGCCTTCAAGATATATAAATCTAAAAAGATATATTAAGTCCCAATAAATACAAGATGTTCATGATCTTGCTTTTTTGAAATGAAGCATACATCAAAATTTATAAAGCAAACTTATAAAGAAGATGTAACAAACCAATCTCAAGCGTATGGAACCACACTCTACTAGAAAAGAAATTTGGAAGTCTCTACCCGCCTTCTAAAACCAGCAAACATTTTTTAAAAAGCGCCGAATTGCATTTTAGAAACTAAAATGAACCTAATTTTGTGACTTTCAAGTCTCCTATATTCTATATCCACCCCAAATGAACCAACAACCGCCATTTTAATGAGTATTCCAAGGATAGAGTCATTGATTAAATACTCACTATACAAATGAAAAGCATAGTTAATTCACATTGTACTCCCAGGCCCTATATTTACACGCATGTATTAATTCGGTCCACAAAGATGTTTATTGATTAAAGGTTACCAAAAATCCCCCAATTTAGTAGAGGATAACGCAAGTCCCATAGATCATATTAGTTGAGAAATATCACTTTGGATCAAACTTTAAAGTACAACTAGGGTTGAAGAATAGATCTTACTACATTGAATATGTTACTATTGATTATTGGTAAGAGTATTTGATGAGTCTTGATAAATAAAAGAAAAATGAGAACAAAAATGGAACACATGGACTAAAAATGTAATTTAACTAATAAAAAATGTTGAATCCCAAACACATTCACGTGGCTTATATAAACATAACTGCACTCAAATAGGCTAAAAACTCCATAGTTTCAACTTGATAGTCAGGAATTAATAGGAGTACATTCACTGTCCCCAATTCTTATGACAAACTCCTCGATCTACCCACATTCCTCATCTCTAACAAGCAAAAGAGACCTGTAGTTGAGAGGAAATTTCGCTCATTAAACAGAATCATCAATCAAATGAGGCTTTCAAACCCTCGTTCGATTGAGAATTTCCTTAAGAATTTCTGAAAAAATGATAAAAAAAAAATCATCGAAATTAACCAGAATTACGTCATATATATCAAATCAAAAATAACTCTTATCAATATGGAAACACATCAAAATAGGAAAGATGCATAAACAAAACTATCAATCCCTGATTTGAAATTGAATGAAAATTGAGGTAAAACCAGGCGTACCAGCATCTGAGTGATTTCTGTTCAATGCTTATTTTCAATTAATATGTTGTCTTCTACACAACAATAGAAAATCCAACAAGTAGAAAAAACAACAACAACAAGATAACCCCATACATTGCTAAAAAAATCTTTATGAGAAAGAAATAGAACAAAATCAGTTTTCAAAGGAAAAAATAACCAAATGCGACAATGGCGAGCAGCAGTAGAGGAAGCAGTGGGTGAATGGCGAAGGGGTGGCAGCGGTTGAGCAGAGGTAGACGAGCGACATTTTGGTTAGAAGAAAACTAAAAGAGAGGGATATAAGGCTTTCGAAATTAAGAAAGGGGAAAGGTGAAAATGATAGGGACAATGGAAGATAGAGGTGAGAGTGAGAACGAAAGTGAGAGGAAATGGTAGATGAAGGGGTAGAGTGAGAGGGAAAATCGAAAAAAAAAAAAGGGAAAAGAAAGTGTGGGGAAAATTTTTGGTTAGGGTTTTATAAAATACAACCTTTGTTGACGCAAGTTGCGTCCGCAGAGGTCAATTTCCGCCCATGTAATATTTGCCACATTTTTTGCATTGTAGATACTAAAGTTTTTTGCTCATGCATATTGCGTGAGCAAAAACTAAAATAAGCATCGACAGAAACAAAAAAAAAATGCATTTCACTAAGCCCACACTACTTTTTGTCCACATTCACTAACTCCTTAGTTCTTGAAAACTATTATATTCAGTCTTGGAATCACTTTCTACTTAAGGAAAGAGAAAAAGACAAGGATAGAAACAAAGACAAAAATCAAATGGAATCAAAATAGAGAAATGTGGGAGACTACAAGTCTTAGTTATGAAGCAGTATATCGTAAGAGTTCCCTATTTCATTACCTTAGAAGCTTTTTTGGATTGGGTGGATAGTTTGAAATTTTTACCCACATCTTATTGTGACAGGCAAGCAAAAGATTTTCATTTGGACAAATATAAATATTTACCATACAACTATATGTGGTGAGAGTTATCTATGATGGTACGTTTAATTCACCGCATCTGCTAACTAAGCATTGCAAGACGCTTCTTACTTTTAATAGCTTCTCCAAATTTTGAAAGTCTTAAGTTTTATTGCGCGCAAACTTTTGCTCAAACATTTATTACCGCATTCCTGTTGATTTTGTTTTTAGTTTTGCAGAGAGAACACAGTCAACCTCTAAGTTTGAGGGTGGCAACGGTGTCAGAGAATGGCATTCATTACATTGCAGTCAATTCTTGCAAAAAAAAAAAAAAAGAATCTTGAGAATAACAACTTCACTGTCAACGCAATGGGGAAACCTATGTCGATAAAAGTTAAGTTATGACAAGCACTTGCCCGTTGTTGGATGTTCGCATGACACACATGGGGGCAAGCCAAAACGAAAGTAAGTCGTCAAGATCAACGCATAAGCGCAACTCCTCTATCCGGCACAAGCCAAATCAAGCAAGACAAGAGTTGAGTTGAATATGGAATGCAACCGAAGTTGGATGCTCGCATGACACACGTGGGGGTAAGCCAAAACGAAAAGCGTAACCAAGTTCAAAGCCGCATTCGAATAAGTCATCGCAAATTTTGTTTTGAACGAACGCATTCTCAAAAGCTAAACTCAAAGTTTCGGTGAATGAATAAAAAGTTTTTGAGCAAAGGCTTGCCGGATTTAAACTTAGAAAATATCTTTTTAAAGAAGCAGCTGAAGTGGAGGAGAGCATTGTGGTGATGGTTAGAGGTATGAGTAAATTATATTCTAAGAAGCTGGTCATCACAAAGGAAAGCCGGAAGGTGAGTTAGAATTTCTTGAGTATAACGCATGCTTGAGAACAAACATGATTCTAAGTTTGGGAGTGTGATGACATGCAGAAATGCACGTCATCTTAGGGCTTTTATTTAGAATTATGAGGGCTGTTAAGCATAATATGCGGCAATTATGTTAGGAATTCATGAGAAAATGAGTTTGTGGCATTCAGCATTGAGAATCTCGGCTAACCCATTATTATACGCTATTATGCGTTCAATTGTCTATTTTTGTAGCTAATGCAGGAAGTGGACGCAAACGCGGAAGCCGGGCTATCGCATAGGTGACCGCATGCGAAGAAACTCTCCATCGCAAACGCGAATGCATACGATCAACGCATGGGTGTTGCAGTGATCAGCCACATGCGTCCATCGCATAGGAGTTGCGATCTCAAGCGATTGCGGTCATCGTGTAGAAGTTTCGGTAATCAAGCGAATGTGGTCCCTACACGATTACGGCTACACGATAACCATAATAGTGGGATGAACGCAAGATTAGTAGAATGAAAGCATCAACGCATATCTCGGAAAAATCAAAAGATGATGTTGACATTTCACCTATCACACCATTAGCAGCAGAGACTCAGAAAAGGATCAACGCGCTGCTAATGTCAAAATCAGAGCAGGTCCATAAATGCTATCGGCGATTCAAGCTCTATAAATAGAAGTTGCTGAGCAGAATTTTAATTCATCCAAGTTTCGACCTTCGGGCAGAACCTTTTGATCCAGACAAACGCATTAGAAGAAAGCTTGAGAGTTCTTCACCTCCTTCATCCATTTCGAGTGACGACCAGAGCCTTCGTCAGAGTTAAACCTCGAGAGAGTCAACTCCATCGCCCATCCATGGCACCACCGGTAGCCTTGACACACATCTGCTTGAAGCAAGACATTGCTTCCAGCTGGTCATTTCATTTTCTCTTCTTTTCTTATATTGTATTGTATTACATTTTAGATTAAGAAATTAATACATTATGTGTTCAACGCATTTCTATGTTTCCTTCGATTCCATCTCCATCTTTCTTTACTTAGCATCCTTAACTTTCATTGCATCACTTAGTGAGATTGCTAGAGTATCGCATACTTAGTCATGCGGATTAGAGATATGAAGCATGTAGCAAACAATCGGAAGGTGTGCATTGTGTGAGTGTGTGAGAAAACCTTATTTACTTATTGTGAAGTTGTAGCAATGCCTGTCTATAGGCGGACTCAATGCTTGTCTATGAGTAAAGTCAGCAACAATCAACTGCCCGAGAGGGTAAGTGATTGGTCGTATTAAGCAATGTAAGCATGTATTCACTAGAGATAGGAATAATCTTACGTCAACCAGGCTTTTGCAGTTATCTTGTCTTATGTATGCGTCCATTACACCTTTAGAGCTACTTGAGAGAGAGTCTAAAGAAAGAACCTAAGACTTGAGAGAGCTAGGTTAGAATCGATGCTCGAAAGAGCTAGATTAGGTTTGCATAAGCAAGAATGGAGACTTAGGAATAAGCTCCGTTTTCTATTACACAGCGTATGCACCCTACGGAGAAAATAATGGTTGCGTCCAAGAAGTAGGATACGGTGGCAGTATGCGGTCATCTCGACCCTTTTGCATACACATCGCATACGTCCTAGAAATAGGCTCTAGTGTGTGTAGCATGATCGCATAGCTTGCGTTGACTGAGGTTGCCCTTGCAGTCACTCTTAAGGGTTGTGATGAAGACATCCTCACATTTTATCTATTTTCCATGCATTTACTACGCATCAACGGTTGTCGTGTCTCTACCTCTCATTCATATTCTCATTGCGTTGTCTGTTAGTTAGGAGTAGGAGTAGGTTGTAGCTTAAACCCCCCATCATTCTTTTATTCAACCACCGCATACACATTACCACATACATCTAGCTACAAGTCCCTGAGTTCGACCTCGGATCACCTGAGAAACTTGTATTCGCGTTATACTTGGCGTGAACGCAAGAAAACTTGTGACAGGAACGCATGGTCATCGTAGACATTTGTTAACGCATATTGTAAGTCTAACGCATGACCACCGATGCATGATAATCAACGCATACATTTGAAACATGCATCGCATATTTCATTCACTTAATTTTAGTCATCAAATCCATGAAGGCTAATTTTTCATCACCATGGGTTTTGCTTGAATCCTTGGAAGAGGGAAGGAGATGGAGAGGAGAGACAAAAAAATTTCTTCTCTTTTTTTGTTTTTCCAGAGAGAACTTTTCTCTCAACGGTTTTCTAGGAAGAAGATGAAAATCGCATCCACTCTTTTTTCACACAACCAACGTATATTAATTGAGAGAAAATATGGGGAGGGAGTTGTAACTCCTTCCCTTTAATTAATTTCAATTAAGTTAATATATATATATATATATATATATATATATAATAACCACTTTATTTTATATATACACACTATATGTTATATCAAATATAACATATAGCCTATAGTTTTATATTGCATCAAATACAACATAACCTATAGATTTATTTTCTCTCAACAATACATGACATTTAATATAAATCACATTTATATTAAATTCACTTATATGAATCTCATTCATATAATTAATATTTAGATCATATCCAAATATTTAATTCCTCTCAATATAAATCATATTTATATTAAATTTAGTTACATGAATCTCATTCATATAATTAATATTTAAATCATATTCAAATTACTCTCATATTACCTTATATTATAATGTATCAAATACATTATATTAATTATATTTCATATATAATTAATTCCCTAAATTAATTTGAACACTTCAAATTAATCCAATAATTCTCAATTAAATCCCTATTGAGCTATAGAGGGCACCTTATGAACCTGTAGATTGAAGCTCCAATGGTACTCGGATAATTAATTAAAGTCTTTAATTAAATTACCCAACATCCGTTAATTGCCAGTTATTCTACTAAAGACTGACAGTTGCACTCTTCATACTACAGATAAATTTCTGTGTCTATTGGATATAACCAATCAATAGTGCGATGACCCTTCACAAATTGCTCGTAAGTACAACTAGGCCAAAATTACCGTTTTGCCCCTGTAGTTACATCTAACTCCTTAAGTACTACTGATCCCTCTAATGAACAATAAGTCATAGTTCAACTATGACTAAGTCTCTCTCGGACCAAGAGAGAGTGTGACCACTATGTTTAAGATCCGAAATCAACCCTTAAAGGAGCAATTTATCTACTTGTCCCTGTATCGGGGAATAAGTGAATTTTGTCTCGTGTAGTTGTGTTTCCAACTCCCCAGTCAAATGAATCCCCAAAATGGTAGGCTTGTCGAGTTGGCAATCTGGTCATTCTCACCTATACAAATCAAAGGTCACCTTCATGAGCAGAAGTTTACAACTCACTCAGGATTCAGGTCATGTCACCTATGGTCATCTTAGTGAAATGTAAGTCTTTATTATTAACGGTGTTATATAAAGAGACTAATCATTTCATGGTCCAGTCTTATACGAACACTTTGTATAGGATACCCCTGCTCACATGTCTCTACATGAATGATTAGGATCAGATCATTTGTAGCACTTTACAACACTTGTAACACATACAAAGCGGGTCGTATCCATAGTGTCATAAGGATAAGGTACCCAGCCTTATCCATCTACTACACAGACCGTTTAGGTTATTATTTAAACAAGATCCACTTGTATGTCTCTACATACTTTTTTAAATTACATGAAATAACCTCGAATCTTAGTTTATTGGATTGAGTATATGCTTATAAAATAACAATTATTTTATTAACAATAATATGTTTATACGAATTTTACAAACTATGAGATTATAAAGAGATTTAGGACATTAATTCCAATACTGATACCATGTGAAGACAAGATCTGAATGGATGATTTTCTATGTGTATCTATTGGTCAATTGTACATGTATAAATAGCTTAGTACAACATTAAAATTATCTAACAATTTAACAATAATTAATATGTATATAAGAAAAGGAGACTTTACTTTGAAACCTAAAATCCTAAAAGTTAGTTTACAATTTAACAATAATTAATATGGTACTTAAAAATAATAATAATTGTAGTTTGTCATATGTATATTACATTGTGCTAAATTAGTCATTGTTTATCAATAATCATTATGCCACATCATCACTTAACAAATAAAAATCAACAAAGTCATATCTCAAAGTTTAGCTACTGACACAAACAGCTTATACTAGTATTAGACTATTCTAAATGTTTTCTAATTTAAATGTAATGAACCTTTGTGTTTATGTTTTGGATTCTATTCAAAGTAAGGTTCAAGAGGCTTTTTATGGAGTTATAAATATGTAAGTGTAATTGAATTTTCTTAACTCTTAATTCAAGTATTTATGCTTGACTAATGTTTTCAAAATATTTAGTGGATTGAAGACTAGTGGATTGAAAACATGGCAAGCCAAGCACGATCTCCAACACTATCGGTCTTCTCCAAAATGGAAACCTGTAAAGGTAAATTTGCATTCATTTTATAATAATTTATATTCATCCAAACATAAAAATAATTGTTTTCAACTTCTTCATATGTTAGTACCCCCATCAATTAGATTTTGTAGGATGCGGGTACTATGTGCAAAAGTATATACACGAAATAGTGCATAATCTTACTACTCCCATTACTAGCCTCGTATGTAAATTATTTATTTTTTATATATACTAGCTTTAATTTAATAAATGGTGTAAACTTATATTGAGTTTTTTTTTTTTTTTTTTTTTTTTTGTAGTTCAATACAAAAAATGCATATACCGGAGAGATTGACATAATTTGAACACAATGAGTAAGTTTTGTTGCCCGATTTATGTAAGGATATACTTCTTTTTTTTTCTTTTTTTTTTTTTGTCTCAATAGAATGTAAACACTAGATTAGAATGAATCTTATCGAGTTTTGAGTAAAATATGCAAGTTTAGAATGAATTCGAAGTACTAACCGTTGATTTGTGAATAGACGAATTGTTATCTAACCATGATCTTTTTATTGGAAGACTTATGTATAGTTTTTTTGTTTATGGGTATTTGGTGTAAGTATTCATGGAAGTACTAATTGATATTTGTGAATAGGAGAAATGATTATTAATATTATAGAGATGGTTGATATTTCTGATTGTAGTTTTTGAGAGGCAGGTGGTTCCATATGAGTGTTGGATATGATAGTTTTTGAAATTTTTTTTATATTTTTAATAAAAAAAACAATGACAGGCATTTTCTGATCCAACACAAGACATATAATCTCATTTTTAACTTTTTGCCTGACATTAAAATGGATTCAACAATGGCATTTAAAAAAACAAACAATAATTCTGGGCTTTAATGTCGATTTAAAACTAACATTAAAGGACTTTAATGTCGTTGACAACCTACATTGAAGATCGTGTTATAAAAGATCTTTAACGTCGGATGTCTTTAATGTTAGTTTTAAACCGACATTGAAGATGATGTACAATGTCGGTCTAAAACCGACATTAAAGACCTTTTATAATACAATCTTCAATGTTAGTTGTCAACTAACATTAAAGCTCTTTAATGTCAGTTTTAAACTAACATTAAAGTCCAGAATTCTTGTAGTGAAAGTAAACTTAGCTCTACTATAATTGACATACACTCCATCTCTTAAGGTCGAAGATTCTAGCCCTCATCCCTATAAATGTTGTACTAAACAAAAATTGTCTACTTTCAATGAAGATTATAAAGATGAAGAGCAACAAAAACATACCTAAAATCAAAGCCAATGTTATGGGAACAGGGCCAGGAAGCTTGGGACAAATAAAAGGACCAACCACAAAAGTTGGAACAACAGTGACAACTTCCAATCCATATTGCTGTGAAAACTCAAGAACTGCTTGTTCAGTTAATGTCTTGAAAATTGGGTATGATCTCACTTGAATTGTACACGACTCTTTTTTACTGTTCTTGAATTTAAGCAAGCATTCAATATCCCCAAAATCCATTGTTCTTATCACCACTTCAACATCTTCTCTGTCCTCAAAATCCATAGGAGTAGCAACATGAAAATCTCCAATACAACCTTCAATGGCAGCACCAAAACTATCTGGCTCCTTCAAATCAGCATAATATATTTGGAGATTCTTTGATGCTCCTGGTAGATTTTTTAAGAAGCTATAATCTCTTTTTTTCTCTATAAAAGTGTAAACGAGAGAGAAAAAAATCAAATTGGATTGCCAGTCTAAACATAGCTCAGTGAAAAAAAAAAAGCTCAAAAAGTCTGGTTCATTTAAATCTTTTGATTCTAAAAAATTTGTTACATATACTTTTTGAATTACGATAAACTAAAGAGTCTTTCCTTCTTGATCGTAAACGTACTTGGATCGGGTCTTACAGTGGTTTTGATGGAGTAACCATCCTCGAGAAGTCGCTTGACGAGCCATGACGCTATAAATCCAGTGCCTCCTGTTACACAAACTTTCCCCTTCATCCCACCTTCCATTTTTCTGCAAAACTAAGAGATAGTGTTTAAGAATATTCAAGGCTCTTGTTTATCTACCTTTACTTATTTGTTTGTTTTAATTTATTGGAGTACATAAGTGATAAGGTGCAAGATTTTCTAAATTATTAATGGAGGACAAGCAATACTACAAGAGGTAGTCTAATAAAAAGGGAAGTATTTCCTTTATCAGTGCTTTTTCTCTACTCGACTCTTCCTTCCCTTTCTTCCTTCCTTTTCTCATTTTCCATTTTCAGATCCACATTTAAGATTATTCCATTTTAATTCCTAAATTTCTTATTTTAACTGTTGAACTTATTTTTGTAAAAATATTCACTTAGGGTGTTTATCTATATTTTGATTATAACAAAAAGATATTATATGAATGATGTAAAAATGATGCAAATATGTATTATATTAAATAATATGGAGTTTCATTTCAAAATTAATTGACAATGAAATAAGTAACTCATTAATCTTATAAACATTATGAGGTCTTTTGATTTATCTAATGTGAGAGCTTCCACATGCCCCATCAAAGTAGCATCTTTTCTGGGTTCACCATTACTAAATTAGATCTCCGTTTTTTTTTGTTCGAATGCCTGTTTGGACTTTTCATGGGCTCTAATACCATATTAGATTTCATTTAGGGGTTTTATTTCAACACCAATTGATAATGAAAGAAGTAGCTTCCTGAAATCATAAACATAGTAAGGTCTCTTAATTTTTCCAATGTGTGATCCTGAACAAATTAGAGCTACATAGACTTATATGAGTCACGTGTTGGGGTTGATACCCTAAATCTCATGGGTCTTGTAGTTTGAAATTGTAATGTACAAACGATTTATTTATTTAATAAAATCCAAGGTATGTTATTTGAAATTTAGTAGCATTAACCCACAAAACAAATAAATTAACATCCGAAGTTATCTTCTATAGCTTAAACATATATGTAGAAACATATAGATGGATCATGTTTAAGTGATAACCTAAATAGTCTATAGTCTATATGACCCGCTTTGTAGTTGTTACAATTGTTGTAAAGTGCTACAAATGATCTGATCTCGATCATTCATGTAAAGATATGTGAGCAGGGTTGTTCTATACAGAGGGGTTTGTATTAAACCGAACCACGAAATGATTAGTCTCATTATATAACGTCATTAATAGTAGATACCTACATTTCACCAAGATAACCATAGGTGACATGATCTGAATCCTGAATGAGTTGCAAACTCCTGCCTATGGAGGCAATCCTTTTATTTGTATGGGTGAGATGGCCAGATCGTCGACTCAATAAATCTACCATTTTGGAAATTTGTCTGATTGGGGAGCTAAGAACACAGCTACACAAGACGGAATTCACTCATTCCCTAATGTCAAGGTAAATAGATAGATTGTTCCCTTAAAGGTTGATCCCGAGACTTGAACAATATGGCGTCACACCCTCTTTTGGCTCGAGAGGGGTTTGGTTATAGTTGGACTATGACTTATTATTGATTAGAGGAATTAGTGGTGCTTAAGAAGTTAAATGTAACTATAGGGGCAAAACAGTAATTTTGGTCCAACTGTAATTACGAGCAATTTGTGGAAGGTCATCATGTTGTTGACTAGTTATATCTAATAGACATAAAAATATATT
Organism: Benincasa hispida; assembly: GCF_027475165.1. Classification (NCBI taxonomy): domain Eukaryota; kingdom Viridiplantae; phylum Streptophyta; class Magnoliopsida; order Cucurbitales; family Cucurbitaceae; genus Benincasa; species Benincasa hispida. The sequence continues at coordinate 85,734,213 of NC_143489.1, read as the reverse complement.
TATAGTACGAAGAGTGTAGTTGTCAGTCTTTAGTGGAGTGACTGGCAGTTAATGAATGTTGAATAGTTTAATTGATTATTCAAATATCATTGGAGCTTCAATCTACAAGTCCATAAGGTCCCCTCTGTAGCTCAACTGGTATTATTGAGAATTAATTTTGGATTAATTTGAATTGTTCAAATTAATTAAGGGATTGATTATATATTATATAAATTTTAATTAATTATATGTGATATAATTAATATAATATATTTGATACATTATTATGAGAAGAAATAAATATTTGAATATGATTCAAATGCTAATTACATGGATTAGATTCATATAGTTAAATTTAATATAAAGTTGATTTATATTAAATACCATGAATGATTGAGAGAATTCAAACTATAGATTATATTGTATTTGATATAATATAAAACTATAAGTTATGTGTTATATTCGATTTAATATATAGTTTAATATATATTATATGATAAGTTGATTATCATATATATATTAAATTTTGTTTATTAAATTATTTAAATTTAATTAAGGAAGAAGTTGTAACTCCCTCCCCTATTTTCTCTCATTATATGATAACTACTTCATCTTAATTCATCCTTGTAAAGCATGTTCTAAAATATTCTCTGAGATATGCATAATTTATGTTCTCTATATTTTAATTTTGTGATTTGGAAAATTGGGAACGATCTCCTTGCTCCCATAGTGGACCTCACAGTTCCTTCATCATAATGATAGTATTTTTAGAAAAACGGCAAAAACCACTCTAAAATTTTGATCCCCACAAAATTTAATAAAAATGGGTGTATTTTAAATATTAAGATAAACAAACAAAAAAATTAGGTCTAAAAAGTCCCCTAATTAATTCAACACAATAAACATAATCCTAAGAGTGGAAAACACGAAAGACCCTTATAAAATTAAGAGATGATTAGGTACAGCCTCTTCATGCCTAAAACACAGATGACCTTTATAAAATTAAGAGAAATGATTAGGGATAACCTAAACTACACCTAACTTCATTCTCCCCTTCCTTCACACAAAAAAGACAAAAAATGAAAATTTTATTTTTTAGAAAAAAAAAATAAAAACTGTTGCATGACAGTTTTTTTATTTAACAGCTGCACATATAGATATAGATACAACGCATGAAGCAGCCAAGTATTTCCCTAAAACTAACTGCAAAGTACACAACAGTTGCATGCTACAGAAGCCAAAAACTATTCAAATATACATGTTTCCAGAAGATAAGAGACTATGCAAAACAGAAACAGGTACTACTTCCTTGAGAAAGATAATTGTAACATACAGATTTTGTATGGTCCAAAGCCTAGAGAAACTAACAACATCAAACTTTGCAATCAAAAGCATTTATTAATATCATTTCAACGTTTACTTTTATATATTTATCAACACAAAAACATGAGCTAAAGATAACCCTTCTCTTTGCAGCTTTGGATTGCTCCATCAAACATTTCTTCGATACTATACTTGTATTGAAAACCAGCATCCAAAAGCTTCTTTGATGAGACATCAGTGAATACGTAGCCTTTGACATCTTTCAAAGACCTGCAGTCAAACCAATTGTGTCCCGACAAATAAATGATAAAAATATAGTTAACATCTAAACAGAAGTCTATAAAAGAGATTCTATACTTGGTTTCAATTCAAAATATGAGCATATTGTACAAAGCCACATTATTTTGACTAGGTATCAACTTTCTTTTATCTTCTGCCTATCAAGTCATGTCCAGTTCAATCAATATTTAACCCATAACCATATCATATAATTGTTTAGCAAGAAAGGCCAACATAGAATTAGATTCAAAAATGAATAAATAGACACCACAATCAAAATCCAACAGTTAAAAGGCATGTTTTATAACCATTCCTTGTGAAGATCGGAGCAGAAATTACCCAAGAGTAGAGATGTCCAAAAAATCCATAGGACCGGGAAAGAGAGTGGAGAATTTTTTTCCCGTTTGCAATTCGGAGTTGGGGACAAAGAACATATTCTCCAACCCCGACCCATTCCCACCCCAACTTTTGTATATAAATTATAAATTTATAATATATATAAACCTATTAATACTAGTATTAATATTGTAGATTTTGTTAGGATAATTATAAAGGTTTTAATTCTTTAAGTTTAAACCTTATTACTTTAATTCCTTAGATATAATATTTAATATCGAATGTTCTAATTGTTAAATTTTAATTTATAAAAATTATGAGAATTTAGCATTTTAATTATATCTTTTTAAATTGAATGCATATTATTATTTTTATTACCAAAATTGATAATATTTTACTTAATGAAAGTTATATTGAATATGTTTAAGGAATTGTTAAAAATATATATTTAATTGAAATTAAAAAATTGTTAAAAAAAATGATGACGAAAAAAAAATTCTCGTAGGGAATCCTTACCCCATTCCAAAAATTGGCAGGAACAAAGAATAGAATAGAGGGTGGGGACGGAGATGAAGAGGGCTTCCCCATCCCATGGACATCTCCACCTATGAAGAATTCGTGTAGTTCGAGTTCCCCGTGAGGAATTTTTCTCCGTTTGATTTTTAAAAATAAGATAAAATAATTAACTCAAATTACTATTATGGAAAAATTCTAATTAAATAGGTAAATTTCTCACTCCTAAATGACAAATGTTATAATCAAAATGTTTAATTTTCATAAATTTTAAAAATTAAAATTGAACGATTACTAACATGTTATAATCTTAACTTTATATATTTATTTATTTATTTAATCAGGGTGTTTTGGGTTAGGGTTGGGACAGGGAATATAATCCCCATCCCCGTTCAGTCAATAGAAAAAAAATTCTCCACATCCCTTCCCTCATTCCCCATCTAATTAAGAATTTCTCACCCTGTTCAAGCGGGTTAAATGGACATCTCTAGTTTTCTCACAATTTCCTTACCATAGTTTTCATCTTTTCTAAATAAAAATTTAAACGCGTAGCCAAATTACAAAAATAAAAACAAGTTTTTAAGAATTACTTTTTTTAATTTTCAAAATGGATTTTGAGAACTAGAAAAAAAATAAATAAAACAAAGAAACAAATCGATAGGTAAAAATAATATTTACAAGCTTACTTTTCAAAGACCAAATGATTATCAAATGGAAACTATATTTGTCATATAACTTAGGTCCCGTTTGGTAACCATTTTGTTTTTTGTTTTTGTTTTTGAAAATTAAGTCTATGGATATTACTTTTACTTCCAATTTCTTCATTTGTTATCTATTTTTTACCAATGATTTAAAAAACTAAACCAAAATTTGAGAACTAAAAAGAGTAACTTTCAAAAAGTTATTTTTGTTTTTGGAATTTGACTAATAATTCAACCATTATACTTAAAAATATGCAAATCATTGTAAGAAATGTGGATGAAATAGACTTAAATTAAAAATAATAAATAAATAAATTAAAAAAAAAAGTTTATAAAACGGGGTTTTAGAGAAAAGATTTTGCAATGATAATGGGACACTTAAATATGCAGTGGAACTCACTCAGGAGATGGTATCTGAAATTCTGGGTACTTGGCAGAAAGGAAGTTGGCCAATTCTTCCAAAGTGATTATGTGGGAAGAGCAAACATATCTCCCATTTGCATTTGGATGTTCAAATAGAAATATATGTGCTCTTGCCACATCATCTACATGCACCATGTTTGATTTTAAGATCAATCCATACTCTGCTTCATTACCTGCACAAGATTCATGTTTAAGATCAACTTGGAACTAAGTCACAATCAAAGTGTAATTTACTAATTTTCAACCATCTGTAAATGAAGCTAGAGTGCTCTTCTCATGTTTAAGCACATAAAAAGTCAATCCAAACAACCTTAGAGTAGCCAATAATTTCATGGAGTTGTATAGATCATTGCAGTCAACTGAGATGAGAGAGCTATCCCAAGCAAATAAAGATAGAAATTGTTTCCTATGATTCAAATTTAGTGTTTCCTATGGATTAAAATTTGGGCTAGCTTACAAATTTGACTCTTATAATCTTGACAATTAAGTCTATAACTCTACATAGTCTCTAAAGTTTAAAAATTTCAAACCAAGTTTGAATTACATTTCTATTTATCCAAGTTTGAATTACATTTCTATTTAATCCTTATCATCAATACCATCCACAAAATAATGACATGAAATTGCATGTTCATTAACATATTCAACTATATGTTACATCATGCCAACCGAATCAAATCAATCAAATGGCCATGTTATAACATAACAACTTTAAACCATTGGTATTAACGATGTGCACTATACAAAAACATAAGTCTATAAGCAAAGTGGAAGATGCATTCAACGAGCATAAGATACTTTAAAGGTGAAAACAAACAAATACCTAATATCAGAGACATTGTCACATGAACAGAGCCGGGAATTTTTGGACAAATGAAGGAACCGACGACATAAGTTGGAAGGACAGTGACAACTTCCAATCCATATTGCTGAGAGAACTCAAGAACTGCTTTCTCAGTTAACGTCTTGGAAATCGGGTATGATCTTCCGTATGGTGCAATACTATTGATGTATCCAATGTCACTCCAACAACTTTCATCCAAGAAGTCTACACTGTGGTGACTAAACTGCATGGTGGCTGCACTGGAAGTGTATACAACTCGCCTTACCGTTTTTGAATCTAGACAAAGTTTAAGGATCCCCATTGTACCTTCAATCGTTCTTCTCGTTAACAATTCCACAGGTTCTTTGTCATGCACATCAATGGGGGTAGCAAGATGAAAGACTCCAATGCAACCCGCAATGGCAGGAGCAAAACTGTTTGGGTCGTTGAGATCAGCATGGTATATTTGCAGTTTTTCTGATGCACTGGGTAGATTTGTCAAGAAACTGTAGTCTTTTCTCTTCTCTGTGTAAATTAAAATGTAAGCAAATTTTGATGAGGAAAGCCAAGTTCCACGATTGATCTATTCAGTAATAAAAATGTAAACATATTAACAAGTATTGCATGAGCTTATACCTATTAATCTATTCGAGAACGATTTATTTTTGGTGGCTTGTTTACAAATTCATACTTTGTTCAGTGATAATTTCATTTATAGTTGGATATACCTCCTAAAATCCTTAATGAATTCCAAAAACCTATTGAGTGTCGTTTGAACTATTGATTTACGTAATTGGAAGTAACCAATTAAGTTTACGAGGTAAATTAGCCCATTTTTGTCTTTTTTCTTTTTCTTTTTTTTTTGAATATCCATGAGTGTCAGGACCAGCTTACGCGCACCTCAACTAATCTCACAAGACAACCCACCTAACCATACATATTTGAGTGTCAAGTAGACTTATAGGATATTAAATCCTAAGGTGACCGTCATGGGTTGAACTTATTCTCTCTTAGCCCTTTATTGAACACATACTCTTTATTTACCCCTAGAACAACTCATGACAATTATAAATTAGCCCAATTATTTAAAAGCAGAAAGTACAAATGAAATATTAACATTTAGTCTACTATGGCAAGGATATAATATAGAAAAACTGACACATGTTAAATTCTTTTTTTAAAAAATATTTAAAAATATAAATTTTGTGTATGTATAGAAAGGGGAGTATAGAAGTTAGATGCAACCTACTGCACCCATGTATTGTTCCATATTACACTAACCTATCCACTTGAACTTAGTGATAGTTTAATAAAAATAGTTTTGTGTTCCAACTCCCATGACATCGTTTCCTCGTCAGTATTATTAAACCCACAAGTGAAGATGGGTTGAAGTATATGTATAAGAAATTAAATATACTATAACCTATTAGTTTAATATTAGAGCTGTTTTTATGTAGTAATCAAAGAGTCAAAGCCACTGTGCTTAAATAGCATCCAGGTGATCAACTCTCACGGTACTTTCCCCAAACACCAAGCATGCAAACCTCAAAAGAAGTCGAAGAAGTGAAATGAAGTATAGAAAAAGAATCCATAGCAGCAAGAACCAAAACAAAAGAGGCCCAAATAATATTCAAATGACTCTCAAGTACAGAATAGGAAAAGAAATCTCAATCCATAGCCCGTTTCTGAGATTCAAAACACTCATACCAAATGATTTTATCCTTTACAATCCAACAGTTCAAAGAAATTATCATCAATAGCAAACAACCAGCATCAGAAAGCCAAAACATCCAAGAAGATAATGTGACCTCAGCCATGCAAATCTAAGAAAGCAAAACAGAGACTAAAAATGGAATGAGGAAAGGGGTTTATTTATTTATTTATTTATTTTTACCTGGGTCGGCTCTAACAGTGGTAGTAACAGAGTAGCCATTTTCAAGAAGCCTCTTGATCAACCATGAAGCTATGAATCCAGTGCCTCCAGTTACACAAACTTTACCCTTCGCCCCACTTTCCATATCTCTCGATTTCTGCTCTCTGTAGAAACGTTTTGTATATGACGGAATCCCACCCAATTGTTTATATTGAAAAAAGAAACACCCATTTCGATCTGGGAAAGAGGGCTAATGGTTAAATCAAAATGAAATGAAAGATACTTCGTTGCTTTCGACGATGACAAAAATTTGCTGTAAAAGACAATGGCTATGGCCTTTGACAGTCCAAGCGAAAAGGATAAGACGGCCAGACAATGGTATTTTGGAAACCAGGTTTTTATGAAAATGACAATTTTTATATATGGGTGTTTGTTTTTTTAGAAATTTTGGTGGTTTATAATCTATTTTTGATAGAATTAGCCTTTTACCGATGGAAAGTTCTACACATTAATCATTACGTCTTTCTTTCTCCATATTACATTTTTAGTATTGTTTGTTCCTATACTTCACTTTTCGTTTAAGCTTTTACCAAACATTTCTATTATTGTTGGGGATGTGGGACAACTTTTTATGCATCACCCCTTCATTCAAGAGTTGCTATGAATCTGTATTTAATATTCTATGTACCTATTTATTTCAGGTATATATTTATTGAAGCTACATGTATGAATTTCAAGGGTGAACTGAATTTAGACAATATAGATAAAAGGTTATATTATCTCAAAGTATTTTTTCAATTAATACAATACCTATGTGTTTTTGTCCTTCGAGGTGGAATTAGAATTTGAATGAAAATTATCATCCAGTTTAACCTCTCGAGTTTTTATCTTTCTTTGTAGTCTTGTATTTAGATGTTATGTTTGACAACTTTCAATTTAGTTTGATTAATTAGATGTGGAAAATTTGAAATTTTAGAGGACATTTGGTGCGCATGTTTGGAATGCTAAGTTTGGGAATGTTTAAGCCTGAGATTTAGTTTAAGAAAATTGTGTTTAGAGTGTAAGTTTTGGAAGTCTGAGTTTAAGAAACTTGTGTTTGAAGTGCAAGCTTAGAAAGCCTACGAATAAAATGCATGTTTATAGTATTTTCTTATATTTAATCAATGGTTGGATTTTAGATTAGTTAAAATTCGTCATCTTAATTATTTTAATATATTTAAGTTTAAAATGATCTTTAGAAGAATATTTGTTTTCTTGAATTTTGAAATAGATATTTGACTAAAATTATAATTTTATTTAATTTATTGTTTTAATAATTTGATATTTTGATTTTACTAGGTTTTGAAATAAAATGTTGTATATTGAAGTCGTTGTATATTGTAGTTGTCGTCGTCGTCGTCGTCTTCGTCGTCGTTGTTGTTGTTGTTGAAGTCGTCGTCGTCATCTTCGTCGTCGTCGTCGTCGTCGTTGTTGTTGTTGTTGTTGTTGTTGTTGAAGTCGTCGTTGTCGTTGTTGTTGTTGTTGAAGTCGTCGTCGTCGTCGTTGTTGTTGTTGTCGTCGTTGTTGTTGTTGTTGTTGTCATCGTTGTTGTTGTTGTTGTTGTTGTTGTTGTCGTCGTCGTCTTCATCGTCGTCATCATTGTTGTTGTTGTCGTCGTCGTCGTCGTCGTTGTTGTCGTTGGAAGAGAAAGAATTGAAAAAGATTATATAATATAATAATAATTAAAAAGAAAGAGAACATGTATTTTAAAAGTATTATTTGCAATTAAACTAGGGGCTATTTTAAATGAGCAAAAATTATTTTTCAAAAATTCATTTCAATTTAAATATTCTTGATTTAAAAAAAATCTTAAAATAAAAACACAATGTGTTTGAAAACTCTTCCTTAGAAGTATTTTAGTTTGTTATATATTAAAAGTGTTTTTATTGATGTTTTCCAAAGTTGGTTGGTGGGGGCCGAAATCTGGTCAAAGTCGGTGGTCGAAAGTTCATCGACAGGGTTGTCGGAGGTGGTTGGCGGTGGTCGTTGGAGTTGGCCGGCAGCAGTCGTCGAGGGTGGCGATCGAAATTACGCTACAATAGCCGAATTTTGACCAGAATCGGTGGTCAGAAGTTCGCCAGCAGGATCATCGAAAGTGGCGATTGGAGGTAGCTGGCAGTGGTCGTTGGAGGTGATGGCCGAAGTTGACTGGCAGCGATCGTCGAAGATAGTGTCTGGAAGTTGGCTGGCAAATTTCCTAAATTAAAACTTTTAAAAAATGTAACCATGGATTTGAATAGTGTTTACTATTCAAACCCATGGGAAAAAGTATAGGAAATCTTTGGCTTACTAAATTCTTGTCCCGAACAAGGGTTGGGCTTAGAATGCCTGACCTATCCCAAGCTCAACCCTCGAAACAAAACACCCCTTAAAGTTAGATCAAATTCTCATTTCTTCTTGGTTTTTTTTATCAATTTTCTAAGCCAAATATGTTTAACTTTCATTCGGGTTGCTCATCAAGTAGTTATTAGGGATTGGATTAAGTTTAGTATTGTTGTGAGGATTCGTCTTGAATAGGGGGAGTTCTCAAATGTGATTGAGTTAGTTCCCTTTATCACAAACAGATAACCTCTTGAGTCAATAACATAGGTCTAAAATAATTGAGTTATATTCATATTAATATTTAAGTTAAAAATATATGGGTTAAATTTTGCTCATGAGTTTGTACGACTAAAATGTATTTTAACATCTTAAGCTTAGTAACAAATATATTTGTTAATCAGTATTAAAAAGAGAATTTATAATAGTACAATGGTACATATATATCTTTCCCTTTCTTTGAAGCAAAAGTAACTAGTTGCATGAATAAAAGGGGTCTCATAATCGTCTGGGTACAAACTAAAACCAACAACAAAAGTTCACGAGAAAGATAGAAATCAACCATATTCATTCAACAAGACCTAAATACAAGCTTAGAGGAAACCTATGAAATAAAAACTACATAAAACCTCTCAATAGAAGCCTCAAAATCAAGCAGAGGCGTAGAAAACAAATGAATATAGCTTACTTAACAACTTGATTTAAACTTGAAAGACGTAAAAAGGCACAATGTTACGCTCCATTCCAAACTTGTTTTTATTGATACTAAAATGAAAAATCTAATTAACCTTTATATTTTATCCCGATCATTTGATGATATATTATTTTATTTTATAGAATCCGCATCATCATTACAAGTATTTAAGAAAAATTTTCGATCGAGGAAAAAAATCATTTTCGAACTTTCAAGAACATAAGTGGAGCTCTCGAGAAGTTAGACGTGATATATAAAGCCCGCAAGATCCTCAACGGCCACTTGAGAAGAACGTCGGCTTGTCTGGTTTCTTCTTCGCAGTTCCCCGTGTTCGCGGGTTTCTCAATCCCTCGAAAATTTCCAGGTAATTCCTATCTTCTCGTTCCTCATTTTTCATAGCAGACCTTAGTAACGAAACAAATCGTTCGATTTTTCTTATTTTGGTTTATTGCTGACGGAGCATGATTTGGATGATGATGGAGACGCTACTAGTTTATCTTTTTGTTTATTTTCAAACAATTGTTGCATTTTTGGGATTCGAACTTCGAAATTACTATTTATTGCTGGAATCGTTAAGAATCTGAACGGAACGGAAATGTAATTTACACTGATGTTGTGCCTTTTCCATTTGAATGAGGTTTTAGTTGATTATTGTAGTTCCTGGCTTCTTCCCTGTTGTCGTTACGGTTTTTAAGTTCGATGTAATCAGAGAGATTGGTGGATTTCAATCATATCTACTTTCATCTCACTCCAATGTGTTCTTCGCATGCTTGTTCACGACGCTGAATCCTTTATGGATTGCCTCTAAATTCTGTTTCTATCTACTGTTTTCTTTGTTGTAGCTTCTCTAGATTACTATTTTTCTGTAGAAATTAGCAGATATAATATGCAGCAAAGGAGAGGAGCCGAAGAGAAGGACTCGCTTTTCTCAGGCGACTTCATGGGTGGTTTCCCTGGATTTGGTTTATTTGGATCCCACAGAAGTATGATCCCTAACCTTTTCGGGGAGAGGGATCCATTTGATGATCCTTTTTTTACTCGCCCGTTTGGTAGCATGTTCGAGTCCAGTGTATCCGGTTCTCATATCACTGCTTATGATAAAGGGAAGAAAGATGGGGCACAAGGACTTGTAATTCAAGAAATCTCCTCTGACGAGGAAGATGATGACCTTAGGGATCAGAAGCAGGACAGGAATGAGAATAATTCTGGGTCGGGCAAGGAGCCATCAGTTGAGCATCCTGATGATTCTAATGATGGTAATTGAGGTTTGATTTTGATGTTCATTGTTTTCATAAACCATATTATTCCAATATGCTTCAATTATTTCATCGGTTGATGTAGAGTGCCAGATAATGACTCTGAGAGGTAATGAAGATAATAGTTTTGGAGTTCAGCCAAAGGCTAGTAAAGCCAGTACGCATTCTTGTAAGGTCACATATGGCGGTGTAGATGGGGCGTACTACTCTTCTACTAGAACTAGAAGGGTAGATAATGAGGGAGTAAGTCAAGTTCTTATGGAATGACTGTGAGCTTTATGAATAAAGTATTGGGTTTGATAACAGGTTTTGTAAATCAGGTATTGCTTGAAGAGACGAAAGAAGCAGATAAGACAACAGGTCAGGCCACTCATAGGATCTCTAGAGGAATTCATGATAAGGTATAGATTGAAAATGGAACTGCTATCCTTTAATTGTTTGACATCACTTAATGTCTTGTCCTTGATTATCTTTAATGGTGGCTTGGCATTGAATCCATGAAATATAGGAAGATACAGCTACTTACTCTGATAATCGTTTTCCCTCCAAGTTTTCTGTTTGGTTCATACAAGTTTTGAGTGGTTATTCCTTGGTCAGTATTGTGAAACCATGTAGCTAATATGCATAGCTGTTGGAAATGAAAGACTTGTTTCTTTTTTGAGAAGACGATAGTATTCGTAGAACCCAGAGGATCCATTGGTGGTGTTATCTAAATGTGTAATTTTAAGCTTATGCCGAATGTGCGAAATTGCCTTTATTATGTTTGTAATCTAATCGTTTCCATTTAGAGTGTCAGTGTTATGTTTTTCCAATTTGCATGTGATGCAGTGTGTTACAAGTTCTATTTTTGTGTATTTTTTCTGAAATTCGCTTCTAATTTTTATTCCTTGAGATGTGATGGGGAAACAGAAAAATGCGGACTAAACGATTGCATTGCTTCTGCAGGGTCATTCAGTTACAAGGAAACTGAACCCAGATGGTAAAGTGGACATAGTTCAGACTCTGCACAATCTTAACGAAGGTCTGCTCTATCTGTTTATCCATAATTAATAATTATCTTGGTTTCTTCATGTAGAAGCTATAACATCGTATCGTGTTGCACTACTTTCTTACAGAAGAGCTTCCTGGTTTTGACCAAGCATGGAACGGTAACTTTCAAGGGCATAAACATGTTCCAAAAGGTCAATTTCATATGGATCCCAATGCAGGTAATCTGATTATTTGCTTTTCCAGAAGCAGTTTTTTATCAATCACTCTAACCTAACCCCATTTTTAACATCATACCTTCCATTGCCATGTGAAGGAGACAGTTCCTTTCTTAATAAGTAAACCCAGAACATCATATAGTGTAGTTTGGTTTGGTTTGGTTGATAACTCTCAAATACCCCAACTGTGAAATATATTGAAATATGTAATATGTTGTACTGGTTTTCTCAAGATTTTGCTCTGTAAAATAACTTTATACTGGCACTTCACCATGCTCTTTGATGTTGGTGTTTAATTTTGATTAACATTAACAATGCAGAATCCAGCGGCAGTAGAAACAGTGAGATGTCCAGTTGGGGTTTTCCATTTTTTGCTGAAAGGAGAAATGAAAATGATGGTGCTAGGGACAGCTCTAGTTCTGGTAGGACCAAAAAGGTAGTCAGGATCAACATAGAATAGAAGATGATGCAAGAGAAAGAGATATTGCATATAGTTGAATGGAAGTATAGCGTCTTTTTCGAGGAAAGATAGTTTTATAATCTTTCAGGTTGTTTTTTGGAAATTCAAACATTTAGTTCAAATACTATAGTATCTTCCTGCTTGAAACATTTTGCCATAGTTAAAGAGTTTCCTTTTAGAAGTTGTTTTTGCAGGTTATTTTCTTTTAACTTTTGTGAGCATTTCTGAATAAATTCCAAAAATAATTATAAATTACTTAATTAAGTTCCATTGGGTAACAATATTGTTTTTTATTCTTGGATTTCAAAAATTAAATCTATTAATACTAGCTCTAAATTTCTTATTTTGTTATCTATTTTTTTAGCAATATTTATAGAAACTAAGTCAACTTTTTAAAAATGAGTTTTTGTTTGGGAATTATTTGGTTTGTTGTTTTTGTTTTTGAAAATTAAGTGTATGTATACTAATTCTGTTTTTAAATATCTTTTTTTTTTGTTATCTACGCTTTATTAATGGATTAAAAGAATAAGTCAAATTTTAAAAATTAAAAAAAAGTTAGCTTTTTAAAGTTATGTTTTTGTTTTTAGAATCTGGTTGAAAATTCAACCATTGTATTATATAAATTATTTGCAAATTGGTTCTCAAGAAATTGAGAGAAAATATATTTAATCTTTAAAAATGAAAATTGAAAATTGAAATGGTTACAACAAGGTTGTTGATATTTTTTTCAATTTTGTATTTTAAATTTTGTGTAATAATTCACTCAATTTTGTGTCAAATTATTTAAATGGTTTAAAATTTTACAAAATTGAAATCTAGGGATCTGGAAGATTGTAATTTATAAATATCAAGTCTAGAAAGAGATTGTGTTCTATATATTGTTGGCTTAAACATTATAATGGGAATGAGATCAAATACTCAAATATAAAGAAATGAAATTACAATAATGTATTTAACGTTCTAATATATTTAATATCATGAAAAGTGAGTATTCATCACTCTCATCTTGGACAATAAAGGAAGAAAAATCGAATAACAATTTGAAAACATTAGGGAATGAACAAAAAAAAAAAATGGAGAAAACCACGGGCTAGAAACATAGATTTTGAAACATCTGAAAAATAGAACTAAATTGATCTGATAGAAATGAATTAACTGATCTGGTTGAGTTAAATTAGACTAAGATGATCAAATTGAATCGGTAGAATTTAATTAAAAGTTAAATCGAATCGATTGGAATGAATTGGATCAAGTCGAGAGGATTGTGATAGAATTCGGTTATGTATTAATTATTTTGGCTAAAATAAGCCTAGGAAGTCGAGACTCCCTCGGTAAACAAGTTTTCTAAGCTATTTTTTAGATCAAATTTTGGATGTCTTGCTTCACTCTCCCTCTCTATCTTTATATCTAAAATAATAACAAACTTATCCCTTGTGGTCTACACACAATCTTCACTTTTTAACTAATTTTATTCTCTTCTATTTCCTCATTTACATTTCTGCCATCCTTTCTCTATCATTACCCTCTCAAAATACCACATTATTCTCAAGGTGAAAATTTGGAAATTGTTTGGTGATTTGTGCTCCATTTTCCCAAGTTGCATCTTCGATTGGCATTCCCTCCTATTGAATAAGTACCTCAAAATCAATTGGTGATAGTATAGTGGTGTCAATCTTTCTAATCCCCAAAATAGCCATTGGATGAGGTGTTGTTTGCCCTTCTTTTTGCCATGTCGGTGGTGTGCTTTTGAGCTGTGTGAGCATTTTATCCCTGTCTTTCAATAACACATCTACTTCTCCCACCACTACATTCCCTGACTCATAAGAGACTAATGGAGGCACCGGTCGATCGTAGACTACTTCATAAGGTGATTTTTTTTATTGTTGTGTAGTCTGATGTATTGCAGTTATATTTTGCCCATGCCAACCATTTAGACCATTTCGATGGTGTTTCAATGGAAAAACAATGGAGGTAGGCTTCTTATTTACAGTTAACCACTTCGGTTTGCCCACCTGTTTGTGGATGATATGACGTGCTTCTTTTCAACTGAGTACCCATTAGCTTGAATAGTTCTTCTCAAAACAGGCTAGTGAAGATTTTGTCTCTGTCTGATACGATGCTCTGGGGGACTCCATGTAATCGAACGACCTCTCGAAGGAATATCTCTGCTACTATGGCTGCGGTGTATGAGTGGTGAAAGGCGATGAAGTGTGCATATTTGGACAAGCGGTCTACCACCACCAAGATGGAATTATGTCCCTCGGATTTCGGCAATCCATCTATAAAGTCCATACTGATGTCATTCCAAATGAGTTCCGGTATTGGCAATGGATGCAGTAACCCTACCAGCGCTAGAGACAAGTATTTGGTTTGTTGACAAACCGAACATTCACCAACAAATGCTCTTACCCGGGCCTTCATTCCCTTCCAAAGAACTCCTTCGTGAGCCGTTGGTATATCTTGACTACTCCGTTATGACCTCCAATCGGGCTGCTGTGAAATTCTTGGAGTAGCAGTGAGATTGTTGGAGATGAAGGTGGTAGTACGATCCGCTACTTGTACAACAAGAGTTCCCCTTTGACCGTGTACCCTTGCGGATGTGGTTGCCTTGTTCGGATGTTCTCTCGGATGCCTTGTAGCTCCTGGTCTTGATCAATTTGGCTGCCAAACACGGCTGGATTAAGCGAGTCGATCATGCTCAACAATGTCAGCTCCATTGAGGAAGGCAGTCGGGACAGTGCATCGTCGGTTGAGTTTTCCAAGCCCTTCTTATATTCAATTTCGAAATCATACCTAATCAATTTGGCTACCCATTTCTGATATTTTCCGACGATGATCCATTGTTCTAACAAGAACTTGAGGTTCTTCTGATCGGTGCGCACAGTGAATTTTCGGCCTAATAGGTGAGGCCTCCATTTTTGGACAGCCATGACTATCGCGATCAATTCATGTTCATACGTGGCTTTGAGGTGATGTGTTGGTGGTAGTGCTCAACTGAAATAAGCTATCGGTCGACCCTCCTGCATCAGTACCGCCTCAACGCTTACCTCTGATGCGTCTATTTCCACCACAAACACTCGGTTTAAGTCGGGTAGTTTTAAGACAGGGAGGTGTGCCATCCTCTGCTTCAATGCTTCGAAGGCCGCCTAGGCTTCTTCATTCCATCAAAAATTCTCTCTTTTGAGTTGTTGAGTTGGTGGAAATGCGATGGTGTCATAGTTTGCTACAAATTTGTGGAGTTTGATTATGATAAGGAAGAAGACAGAGATGGCAGCCCAAGAGACTTTTTGTATTTTCCAATATTTTGGACTGATACAGAGGAGGAATTTATATCCGTTTGTACAAAGAACCCTTAGGGTTTAATTTACACAAATAATAAAGAATAAAAGAATGAATATGCTGACAACAAATTGCCAAGTGTCAGCCTTACATAGGATATTGAATAACTGAAAATGGATTGGCTAAATAGCATTTTCTTCCTATTTTAATATCCTTCAAATCCTTGTTGAATTGATGATTTAGTAGAGCCTTGCTTAGGTGTCTGAATGGTATTACCTGATTGGTCCTTACATTCTTCTATTCTAACATCCCCCCTCAAACTTGTGGGGAGTTCTACAACACAGAGTTTTCTTCGAAGTAGTTTAAAGTGAGACTATGTCAATGGTTTCATTAAGTTGTCAGCAATCTGATCAGATGAAAGGATGTACCTGACTTCAAGATGGCCATTGACAACTTGATCTCGTACAAAATGGACATTGAGCTCAATGTGCTTCGTTCGAGCATGAAACACAGGGTTTGATGCTAAGGCTCCAGCACTGATGTTGTCACACTATATTATCAGTTTGTTGTAGTTCAGTGAGTAGTTGTTTAAGCCAAATGATTTTTGCTGTGGTGTGAGCTAGTGCTCGGTATTCGGACTCTATGCTGAATCTAGCAATTGCTTTTGCTTTTTAGAAGACCAAGAGACCAGGTTGTTGTTAACATACACACAGTAGGCTGCAATAGACTTCCTATCATCAACATTGGAGGCCCAATCAGCATCCAAATAAGCTGTGAGTTGTAGGTCAATGCTTGGTTAGAACATAATGCCATAATGTATGGTGGCACTGACATACTGGAGTACTCATTTGGTGGCCTGCCAATGTACATCAGTAGGTGTTTTCAAGAACTGACTCAGACGGTTGACAATGTAAGCTATGTTTGGTCTAGTGTTTGTCAAGTATTGGAGCGCGCCAATGGTGCTTCTAAACAGATATGGATCAGTCAATAGTTGTCCATCAGTTATAGATAGGTGTTTACTTACTGTGCAGGGGGAAGATACTGGCTTTAGATTAGTGAGTCCAAGTTTGTGGAGTAGATCTTCCACATACTTTGCTTGATTAAGTATGAAGCCAGACTTGAGATAGTGCACTTGGATGGCCAAAAAGTATGTTAGACGACCAAAATCCTTCAGTGCAAATTTGCTGTAAAAGAGTTGGATGAGTTGGGATATAACTTGAGTATTATTGCCTGTTATTATCAGATCATCTACATATATTAGCAGAAAAATGACAGTTTCTCAAGTGTGAAAAGTGTACAAGGAATTGTTTGCCTTCAAAGCTTTGAACCCCCAATTGACTAAAGCATTTCTAAGTGTGCTGCTCCACGCCCGAGGGGCTTGTTTCAAGCCATAAATAGATTTATTTAACCTACACACATAGTCCGAATGGTCAGTACTAACATATCTAGTAGGTTGTTTCATGTATACTTCCTCTTGTAGGCCACCATTTAAGAAAGCGTTATTGAAATCAAGTTAGCGAATCTCCCATCCTCTTGAGACTGCTATGCTGGGTACTACTCCAATTGTGGATGCCTTTAAAACTGGGCTGAACGTCTCAAAAAAGTCTATCCCCTTGATGCTGATGAAAACCCTTGGCAACCAAGCGAGCTTTGTACCTGTCAATGGAGCCATCTGGACGTTTTTTTCAGTCTGAATATCCACTTATTACCCAAGACATTGTATGAATTAGATGGTGGTACAAGTTGCCACGTGTTTCTTTGAACTAGTGCTTGGTACTCATTATCCATAGCTATTCTCTATTAAGGTGTACTAAGTGCTTCTTTGACTCTCGTCGGTTCTGTAATGGTTCAGTCAGTTTTGGTTGTAAGTAGTAGTTTGGGCTTAAAGATTCCAACCTTTGCTCTAGTGACCATTGGATGTGTTGGTTGAATTGGAGCTAAGGGTTGTAGACGCTCAGTCATGGTAGTGGTTTGTTATGGGGGTGGGATTGAGGTGGAGTGATCTGTCTGGGAAGGAGCAGGGCTTGTATGGGATGGTGAACTGGTCGTTTGAAGTGGATTACTGTTGGAATATAGAGTAATGGGATTGTCAGGTTGTGGGATAGGAGATATAGAAGGTATGTCTTGGTTTGAGTGATTAGTCGATGGTTCTGATAGGATAGGCTGACTGGTAGAGTTGAGGGACAGATTTGAGGTAGGAGTGATGTTGGATGTGGTTTGCAACAGATTGAGTAAGACTTAGACAAGAGGAGAGGGACTTTGGACAGGCAGTGATGGAGAGCTGACTTTTGAAGGATCATTGATCACCTGAAAACCAAGAGAGAAAGGAAATTCAGTCTCATTAAATACAACATTTCGAGAGATATACACCTTACCTGACTTAGCTAGGCATCGATGACCTTTATGAAGTATGCTTGGGCCTAGATATACACACTTTTCAGAATGATACTGAAATTTATGTTGCTGATATAGTCGGATGTAGGGAAAACATGCACAACCAAACGTTCTTAACTTGGTGATGTCTAGTACTCGGTTAAACAGTTGTTGTGTTGGAGATTGTCCTTGCAACACAGAGGTGGGTAAGCCATTGATTAGGATGTTGGCATTAACAAACTCATCCCACCAATACTGATACGGCATGGAAGCTTGAGCGAGGAGAGTGAGCCCCATTTCAACTAAGTGTCTGTGTTTTCGTTCCACTCTTCAATTCTGTGCTGAGGTGTAGGGACAAGAGTATCTGCTTACAATGCCAAGAGAAGAGCAAAGCTGATGTATTTTTGTAAACTCAGTGCCATTATCCAATTGAAATACATTTATTGTAGTATCAAACTGATTTCTTACTATTGTATGAAATGGTTGAAAGCTGCCAGGGCATCCGATTTTTTTTTAAGTGGATATGTCCACAGAAATCGACTATAATCATCCAAAAATGAAACATAATATTGAAAACCTGCTGTGGACTGTATTGGAGCTCGTCCCCATACATCAAAGTAGATTAGTTCAAAACTGTTTTTAGCTCTAGAATCAAATAGAGGAAAAGGAAAAGAGTGTGCTTTGCCCAACTGACACGAATCACAAAACAACTGTTTTTCATTAACTTTGATCGACTGTTTACACTGATTTAGTATGGTTTTCAAAATTTTGGGGGAGGGATGACCTAATCTCTTGTGCCACAGATCGGTTGACTCAACAACATTAACACTGATATTTGATAGGTAAAGAACTTTGGAGTCATTATTTTTGTCCAATGATCTGGGATCATCTGATCTTCTAAACTTCGAAATATCATATGGTTGAACTGTCGTCTCCCTAAGCTGATAGAGGCCATCCTTAAGTGTGCCTTTCACCAAAGTATTGCCCGTACGTTTGTCCTTTATCAAACAGTAAGTTCCATGAAATTCCACAAAAATGTTATTGTCTTGAGTTAGTCTAGAGATGCTTACTATAATAGATTTGAAAATGATTGATTCAAGTTTTCGATCCCCGACAACGACGCCAAAAACTTGTAAGCTTGAATTTGATGTGATGATTGATTATTTGATCGTTCGTGGTCAAACAACTTTTTAGGACTGACTTATGTATGCACTTTGCGACAATGTTAATATGCGATACTATGTTCTAAATGATGTATGTGGTGATGCTTAGATGCTTTTGTAGTATGCGTTTGTGTAGTGTGCGTGTGTCACAAGTTTTCTTATACTGGAACCAAGTATAATTCCAACGCAAGTTTCTCAGAGTGATCTGAGGTCGAACATGAGGATTGTGATGATTAATGCGATACTGATGTGATATATGCGACCGGTATACAAAAAGAATAATGAATTGATTTGAGAAAAGTAAAATGCGGTAAAGAGTAAATTGCGATAAAGAATAGAATGCGATGATAAATAAAGTGCAATAATAAAATACGATGATAAAATAAATTGCGGTGATAAATAAAGTTGTGGTAATAAAGTAAATGAATAAACAATTAAATATACAAGTTGAGGACTGGCTGTGAAGATGTGCAAAAGTATCTGATGAATGCGATGACAAGTCTTGTGAAATGAGTCAGAAAGAGAATGGTTTGAGGGAAAGAACATCGCAAGTTCGTCAATCTTATTGAGCGCAACTAAGGTTCCGCTTTCCCTTGGCTTATACCTTTCAGTGATCGGCCACGTTCTCATATGTCTATGGTGAAATAGGGATGAACGTGGTGAACGCAAGGTTGTTTCCATCTTTGGAAATACTTCTCGCTTTAGTTAATGCATTCTTCCAACCTTCTTTCGAGAGGCGGAATAACATCTTCACTTCTGCTTTCACAGGTGAAGTTACCGTCGAGCATGCGTTAGCTAAACTTAGCCGATTTCTTCAACAAGATTAACTTACTCGCTTAATCCTTCCCCTTTACCCTAAGGGATTAGTTACACATGGTGAAAGAAATGGATGATGAATGTATGGTGAAGAATAGAGAGATGATGATGAATACGATAATGACATTGAAATCTAAAGATAAGCGTTTGTTATAGATAGTGAATGAAAGATTAGAGATGAACATAGTAGATGAATAGAAAATGAGAACAAATACGGAAAGAGTGTCAATGTCTTGACATTAATCCCAATCGGAGACGATGTGCTTGCCGGCGTATGGTAGGAATGGAGTGGAAAGCTTCCGTCTCAGGCTTGTTTTCCAAGTAGAAGTGATCTTTGCACAGAGCTTCTTCTTTGGGAATGGAAATAGTTGCTTGCTTCAGAGACTTACCTTTCGGTCTTGTCTCGTCTCTCCCCGGATTTCTATAAATTATCTCTTCAGACCAGCCTACCTTCTTTGAATTTGATGTAGCTATTTACAATAGAAAAGTTGTACAATTTCAGAAGTCCTTGTGAATGCGTCACTCTTTACATCTGCGATCGATCACCACATGCGGTTAATTGCTTTGATCATTTTTTCGATTGCCGCATGCGGTACAAATGCGTTGATCGTTTGCATCCATGATCGATTTTCGCATGCGCTGCAATTGCGTTATTCTTTTTCATTCTCGATTGCCCGTCGCATGCAGTGTGAATGCGTTGTTCATTTTTGTCCTCGAGCGATTATCGCATGTGGTGACCTGTTTCTTGCAAAACAAAGACTTGGACATTCCATTTTGCCATCGTAATGGGGTTAGCGGGTGTGCTTACGACACTTTACAATTTTCGCATTTCTAAGTCAATTTCTATACGGTCGATGCAACTTTTCCTTCTTTTTGCCACATAATCTAAATAAAACGGTATAATTTCTATTATAACTTTGCGTCGATTGGCTACTCCGAATGCTCCACCTCTACATAATTTCTCAAAACTACAAAATTCCTTCTATCCTCTGACATTTCTTCAACATGCTCTACTTTATTCTTATCTAAGACAAACCTCACCCAAAGTTCTCTTCTGTTTTAAAAAGAATATTTTACTTATTCTTGTAAAAACAACGAAGTGCGCCTTTTATGCGGTGGCCTAGTTTGTGTCATCCTATAGAGAACGTTGATCATGGTTACATTCTTCGTTTTGGCTTGCTCCCGCGGGTGTCATGCGAGCATCCAACTTCGGTTGTGTACCAAGCTCAACTTCAACTCTTGATCCATAGCCAAGTTTTACTTTTGCTGGTTAGTGGAGTTGTCTCTTTTATTCTTATTTTCTCTTCTTTTTTCTCTTTTTTTTTTTTTTTGTATTGCATCAATCTTGGTAGCCTACCTTTATTTTGACTTGCTCCCACGGGTGTCATGCGAACATCCAACTACGAGCAGGTTCCTTTCACGACTTAACTCTTATCAGGTTGGGATTTTCCTTTACGCTAACATCAGAGTTTTTTTTTTTATTATTTTTTTATGATGATGAACGCATTTGCCTGATATGACCATATCCACTTGGTTGCATCTGCTCAGACCTTCCCCACCCCTAAATTTAGAGATGC
Source organism: Benincasa hispida (assembly GCF_027475165.1). Classification (NCBI taxonomy): domain Eukaryota; kingdom Viridiplantae; phylum Streptophyta; class Magnoliopsida; order Cucurbitales; family Cucurbitaceae; genus Benincasa; species Benincasa hispida. The sequence continues at coordinate 85,712,782 of NC_143489.1, read as the reverse complement.
GCAAGGTTCTCATTGCATTGTTTTTTACAGAAAAGACAAAACACTTAGTCAAAAATTTGAAAAGAAGATTTGAGTAGAGTCTTGTAATAGAGAAGGTAAAGTAGAGCTATTGCGATGAATTGTCTAAGTGTTAGGCAGAAAATACAATGTATAAAGAAATTTTGCTAAGTTTACGCATACTGCTCATCATGGCAGCGCAAATAAACAATGCAAAAGAAAAGAAAAGAATTACTGCAATAAATTGACAAAGGATGATAAAAATAAAGAGGCCAATGCATAAGGAAAGAATGATTACTCAGTCGTATAAAATTTGTCCAAGTACACAAAGAATTATAATGATCGAAACACAAAATTATAAGTATGTACAGAAGAATACAAGATATAGTTATCTATATAAGAAAAAATTGAATGGCCGCAAAAAAAGAATGCAAAATTGTGGAAAAGGTAGTACACCCCCAAATTTAGAGTTGCGGCGGGGGCTCTTAGTGAGGAGGGTGTTGCGGAGGAGCTTTTTGTGGCGCTTCTTGAAAGTGCAGAGGCTACTGCAGATGTTGAGGCACCATGGGACCATGTAAATAGGCAGTTAATAAGTTGAAGTACTCATGATTGCGTTCAACCATCTACCTTTGATTCAGGCAAATGGTGAAAATGTTACATTGAATATTGACCATCGCCTGTCGCAGCTCTGTGTTGCTCTCTCACAACTCCATTAATGAATGGTGGAAGAGAGATAGTTCTTGAGATAAGAAGACCCGCATATCTTCTAAGGCAGCAGTAAGGGATGCGATGGAGGGTTGCGTCGTCGATGTTTCACCAACATTGATTTGGGATTGAGCGGAAGAGCATGCTCCCAAACCATGTAGGTGATCAACATGTGGCGATGTTGGCGGTGAAAAGTGGGGTGGAGATGGATGGTGGGTGGACGCTGCTGGAGATGCGAGGTTGGAGTCGGAGGCAAGGAGAAGGTTGGTGAATTGTTCGGGAAGAAGGGAAAGGGGTTCATTTGTAAGGCTTGGTGGGTGAATGAATAGGGGCAAAGGGTTTAAGGGTAAACTGGTTTGTTTCTGCGGTGATCTTCCTTGGACGATTTCCTTCCCTTTGTCATTGCGGCGCTGCTTCTTTGGTCTTGGTGGTTGTGGCACATTTAAATCAATGAGGGGCCGTTTCAGTGGAAGCTCGGGGCAATGCAGCGAATCCTTAAGAAGCATTCTCAGGATCTGATTTCCTACAAAACTGACAAACGTTTTAGCAGAATTTTGATGCTCCAACCTTTTCTCAAAGGAAAGGAGTTATGATTGAATATCCAACCAGGATATGTCAGGCTTGCTTTGAATTATAACATCAACAAGGTTATACTCTTCATCTAAACCAAGTAAGACTTGTGAAATTAGGTTTTGAGATGATACCAGACTGCCTGCTTGAGCTAAGTTGTCTGAGTGTAGCTTCATTAGTTTGAGATATTCAGACATAGATGAGTTGCCCTTGTGCGTTTGCTGGAATACTTGTCGGAGATAGTCCTCCTCAACTCGTGACTGAACACCAAACAGAGCATGAATGGCATCCCACAGTGCCTTAGCATTCTCATATCCCATCAGTTGAACGGCAACCTCTGGTGCCATTGAGTTGTAGAGCCACCCTAATAATAACTGATCCATTGTAATCATGCCTCATAAAGGGGATTCAACATTTGCTCACCTGTGGAGCTGGATGAACTTCCCAAAGGGTCGGAGATAGTGGCAGTTGTCTCATGAACTGATACGCCTTCTGTTGAGAGGGAAACAAACATGGGAGGGCAGATTTTTGTATCTGATAGGTGGCCTTCTAGTCGGTACCCTCGGAGAATCGGCAATGTTAGTGTCTTCCAAAGCATAAAGTTCCCCCGTTCGAGTTTGGTGCTAGTGATTTGGTTGAGAAGCTGATTCAGGGGCGGCGTGCTAAACTTTGTAGTCTCAGCCCCGGTGGTGTTCATGCCTGAGCGAGCGGCGTTGGCCATTAAAGAAGGCTCTGATACCAAGTTTGATTATAGTAAGGAAGAAGACAGAGATGGCAACCCAAGAGACTTTTTGTATTTTCCAATATTTTGCATTGATACAAAGGAGGAATTTATATCCGTTTGTACAAAGAACCCTTAGGGTTTAATTTACACAAATAATAAAGAATAAAAGAATGAATATGTTCACAACAAATTGCCAAATGTCAGCCTTACATAGGATATTGAATAACCGAAAATGGATTGGCTAAATAGCCTTTTCTTCCTATTTTAATATCCTTCAAATCTTTGTTGAATTGATGATTTGGTAAGGCCTTGCTTAGGTGTTTGAATGGTATTACCTGATTGATCCTTGCATTCTTCTATTCTAACATGCGGTAATACCCGGTCAGCCCAAGGAATCCCCTTAACTGTTTCACAGAGGTCGGTGTTGACCAATGCACCATGGCTTCAATTTTTGATGGATCAGCCCTACTCCCTCAGCTGAAATCATATGTCCCAAATATTCAATTTGGCTGGACGCAAATGTACACTTCTTGAGATTGGTCACCAGCTGGTTGTCCTCCAAAACTTGCAACACAAGGGACAAATGTTAAACATGATCATGGATCGAGGGGCTATAGATTAAGATATCATCAAAGAAGACCAACACAAATTTACGTAAATAAGGCCGTAAGAGATCGTTCATTACCGATTGGAATGTCGATGGGGCGTTCCTCAATCTGAATGGCATAATAAAAAATTCATAGTGGCCTTTATGGGTTTGAAATGTTGTTTTATGGACATCCGTGGGTGCTACCCTGATTTGGTGGTAGCCTGACTTCATATCAACCTTGAAGCAAACCCTTGCTTTGGCTAGTTCATCGAGTAGCTCATCTACAATCGGAATGGGAAAATTGTTTGGTACCGTCACCTGATTTAGGGCCCTGTGGTGATCGTGGTGCCATGTTGGAGGAAGTCCCTCCACGGTCTGAAATACTGACCAGAATCTCTATAGAACCTCTCGGATATCGGGGTGGTTTCCCTTTATCTGCGTGCTGACTTTCCTCCTCCGTTTTGGTCATGAGAGAATTTAGCTCCAGTAAAATCCCTTAGCCTTCTTCTTTTATGAGCTTCAGCATGGATTTAAGGGATATTTGGGCCTTCATCAAGCTTCGGTCCCCTTTTAGGTGTACTCTCTAGTCGTCGACCTGAAAGTCCATTTCAAACGTACTCCAGTCGCATTCTACCCACCCAAGCGTCATCAACCATTGGACTCCCAAGACCACATCGGCACTGCCCAAAGATAAGGGAAAGAAGTCATTAATGATGTAAGGTTTAGAAAGTTTAATACTACACCTTTACAGATGTCGATCGTCTAGACAGAGCTCCCCGTGCCCAGCATTATGCCATAGCTTGTCATAGGTGTTTGCAGAAGTTCGAGGACCTCTACCAACTTCTTATCAATGAAGTTATGGGATGCTTCGTTGCCTATTAGTACAATCATGTCTCTATCCCCAATCGGTCCCTTAACTTTAATCGTTTGTGGTGAATCGATTCCGGCTAAGGAATTGAGCGACAATTCTACAACTTCGTCCTCCGTGTATTGACCACCATAGATTCCAAGGTCGCTGGAGGTGCTACTTCGGGCTCGCCCTGTTCTTCTTCTACTCCGACCATCCCTTTGTCTTCTTCCTCGTCATGGTGTATCAGGATATTTAACTTTTTTTTGTAGTGGTGGCCCAGGGTGTACTTCTCATCACAGCGATAGCATAGATCCTTGTCTCTCCGGTTCTGCATTTCGCTATTGGACAAACGTTTGAACGCACCGATGGTGAATGGTTTTCTGTTCACATCCCTCAAGGTTATACAGTTAGAGAACGTACCTATGCTGCGGTTCAGGTTAAGTGAAATGCTTTGGGCTGTCAAGTTGGTGAAATGGTTCGGGTTGTTGCCGATCTGACCCGCGGTTGCGTTGAGGCCTGCTGCCACCCCGGATCCGGTTGGCTTCGATGGGCTTGGGCTGCTCCCTCCCCATTTTTTTCTCCGAGCCTCCTCTGTATCTTCAATAATTTTGGCCATTCTCATTTTTTCCTTAATCCTTTAAGCTTAAACATCCTCATTTCAACCTGTATATCTTTTTTAAGCCCACTAACAAATTTACTTTCCAATGTCTCATCCAAGAGATCTTTCAGCGGCCCAGAAAGCTGTTCGAATTACCGTCGGTACTCTCGGACGCTGCCTTCCTGCTTCAGCGTGAGGAACTGAGCTCGATGATCTTCCTCCTTGACCAGTAAGAATCGTAATAGTAGTTGTTCTTTAAACTTAAACCATATGTCCATCGACGTCCGTTCTTCTTCCCATTGATGCCGTTCGAGGGCTTCCCCTTCCAGACACAGGATTGTAGCCTCGATTTTGTCTTTCTCAGTCAGTCGGTTCACCACGAAGTATCTTTCAACTCGATGAAACTGCCCTAACGGATCTTTTCCTACTTCTCCCTTGAAGATGGGAATCTCCAACTTCCTTAATCTCATATCGAACAGTGGCATGTCTTTCCTTTCCCTGCTCTCCTCCTTCGTCGGTTGCTTCCCCTTATCCGTCACAGTTCGCTCAGATGAGCCTGACTCCACGTCGTCGGGAACTTCTGTGTTTTTTTTTTCCAAACCTCCAATGCCCGCAACATCTTTTGCTCAAGCGTCTCTCCCAGTGCTTCCATCTTGGCTGCCATGGAGTGTTCGGTAACCTACTGTATTTCCACAAACCTTTGGTCCATTGGGTCTCCATCCCCACTTTTAGTAAGGTAAGTTGCTCCTCTAATGCTGTCATTCTTACTTCCATTTTCTTCACCATATCCTCAAGGAGGAACGACTTTGATACCAAATTGATAGAACTCGATTATATATTTACTACTTTGGCTAAAATAAGCCTAGGAAGCCGAGACTCCCTTCGTACATAAACTCTCTGAGCTATTTTTAGATCAAATTTTGGATGGCTTGCCTCACTCCCCCTCCCTATCTTTATACCCAAAATGGTAACAAACTCAACCCTTGTGGCCCCCACACAGTCTTCATTTTCTAACTAATTTTATTCCCGTCTATTTCCTCATTTACATTTATGCCCTCCCTCCTAATCTTCCTATTGTGTTTTCTTTCATATTTCTTAATTATAGGGGGTCTATCAAATTGAACCTAGTTAAACCAAACCAAGGGATTAGATCGAACTTGGTTAACTAAGCTGATTTTTCTTTATTTTAGAACGAAGTAGGGAAGAGAGAAATAAAATAAGAGATAAAATGGTTTTGAAAGTTAGATTGATAGGTTGGAAAAAATAGGATTTGTTGGGGTTTGTTGAGAAGAATGCAAAGTGTAGTATTGGCAAAAGTGAGAAGAGAGTGTATTGGAAAGTGGGAATTGAAAAACGGGAAATGATCTTTTTCATTTTTTTAAACCCTTCAATCCATGATGAAATGAAAAGAAAATAATTGCACAAAAAATGTACTTTAAAGGTCCAAAATGATAAATGATCAAAATTTTGAAAAAAAAGATGTCAAATGATTCTTTACTAATGTCATGGTCACATGAAATTACAATATTGATCTTGCTTTCTTGTTTTTTTTTTTTTTTTTCCTTTCTTCACTTTGCTGAGTTTTTTTGTTCTTTTTCTTCTTCCTTTATCCATCTCTTTTGTATCATCTTCTTCTCCAACTTTTTCTCCTTTGCGCATCTTCTTTTTCGGTACGAAGAGTTCCCATGAGCAGCTTCGACGCGACCAACTTCAAGAGCGAGAGAGAAGAGTGAGGAAAGGAAGAGTGAAACCGACGAGAGCAAAACCCACGTGAGTGAGAGGGAGGAAGAAGATGACCCATTGTTCTATGAATGTTCGCAAATGAATTATCAGCAAGAGGGGAGGGAGAGTAAGACCGAGAATGATTGAGAGCAAGATGCTTTTCCATGTGCGCACGAGTATATCTTGGTAATTTGATCGAATTTGACGTCAACAAAAGGTCATTTGACATTTTTTTTAAAAATTGGGTCATTTGACATTTTTGGTCCAATTTTTTTTCATTCGTACAAATTTTCCAATGAAAAAGAGATCTGGGTTGGAAGGCGGTGCGATATGAACGAACCAGCAACCAGCAGATATGAGGATGAAAGCGAATTTGAGGAGAAAAATGGCTTGAACGGCGCGGATCTTCGACTGAAGGCATCACGAATCTGACGGAATACACGTGCAAGGATCAAAGAACCATGGTGAAGAACCACGAAGGTGAATAAATGGACAAACGATTAAGACAGACAGAAAATGTAGGTGTCGAACGATCTAAACGGTCTAGAAAGCAGTACCACGAATGGAGCATCTGCGACTAAGTGCGCGACAATGACTGAGTGGTGGCATGAATAAAACGCCTGAACGGTGGAAAGCAGACCTTTTCTCGGAAGCACAAGCTAAGCTACGCATGCATGAGGTGAAAGGGATCTGCAGGGAGACATCAACGATTGATGACGGCAACCACAAAAATAGAGGGCAACGACAGCTAGGATATGAGTAGAGGGTTGCAGACGATGAAGTAGAGGGTTGTCTGTGAATGGATCTAAGATTAGGACAGATTTGAAGTTTGAGACAGCTGGACACCAAATCGTAGATAGATTTGCCTCTGTTGATGGCGGATTGGATCGACGAAGGTAGAGAAGGCTTGGCGGCAATAGAAAACCCAAGCTTATTGCTCTAATCCCATCTCAAGTTTAGAGAGAGATTTTGTATTCAATATTGTTCGCTTGAACATTATAATGGGAATGAGATTAAATAGAGAAAATACAAGAAAAAAATAAAATTACAATAATGCCTTTATACACTCTAATACATTTAACCATACATTTAATATTCTAATAATAAACTTCTTAAAGTTAAGGGAGATTTTTAAAGACGTTCTAAAATAATAAACCACGCTAGAAATTCAATATTGTAAGAAGAAGAAAGGTGTAACAACTAACAACAAATTTGTTCGTAGTATGATTATTGCTTCTTTTTGGTCCATTGTTTTATTACATTAGAAGTCATTCTCTTATTCAATTGTCGAGTTTATTATTTTAGAAATAACTTTGGAAAACATCTTAATCTATTCATTAAGTCAAAACTTCAATTTTATATCCTACATTTACAAAATAATAAGCAAGCTTAATATAATTTGTAAGGAAAATAACTACGCTCACCGATTAGTTAATATTCATGATGTTGATCACTAAGAGAAATTTGACATATACATGTATGTTCTTTTTTCTTTTTTTCTTTTTTTTGTTCATTTTCAAAAAATCACGATGACTAATGGTCCATAACTTGGTTAAAAAAAGGAAAAAAATGAGAAGAAATTATTTTTATACAATAGAAAGAGGAAGCAATTATTTTTATACAAAAAATCCCGGCTTTATATATATATAAATAAATAATTTAATTAGGGATGGGAGGGGGATACCCTTTCCATTTCCAACCGAGGACCCAGTTAGGATCCACGGTTTGATCCCCATCCCTGGTCAAACCGGAGATTTTCCACTCCGATCGGCACTTGCCAACCTATTGGTTATTAATACATATACATACTATATGCCAATTAAGGTTAGTTACATTTATAAAGTATATTTCATTTAAAATTCCCTTTTTGAATTTCATTCACCTCAAAAAATAATAATAAATATGTAACATAAATACAAATTTTTAATTTATATACTAATCAGACTATGGTTAAATTACGAATTTAATTGCAAAGTCACAAATTTATGTTTATCTAATTCTTGACTTTAAATGATGTTTAACTGATATACGAATTTTCAAGTTCATTTTGATCTTTAAAGTTTAGAGTTGTCTAATAAAGCTTTAATCTTCCATTTTTGAAGTATTCAAAATTTTTAAAGTTTAATTGATAAAAAGTAAAATTTATTGTCTTAGAAAATTTTAAATTTTTACCTTTATATCCAATAGGTAAACTAAAAAAATAAAGATTGAATACGTCAATGATATAGCAGATTTAAAATTAAAATTTGAAGATAATTTTAAAAATTAAGCTTGTTTTTTCTTTATTTCTTATCATTGTTTTCATCTTCTTAAGTAAAAGAGTTTAATTATAAATAAAAATTCGTTTGGTAACTGTTTCATTCATTTTTCTTCTTAAAATTGAAGTTTATTTCATAATGATGACATCTTTTATAAGTAAAAGAGTTGAATTTTTAACCAAATTGTCAAAACAAAAAATAACTTTTTTTATTTCAAAATTTTGATAAAACGTACATAATAAATTAAAAAAACTTAAAATTAAAAAGAGTGTTTATAGATTTGATTTTTTTTTATAAAAAAAAAAAATTGAATCATTATCGATTGGTATCTATATTTTTCTTATTTTCAAAATTTAACTTAGTTTTTATAAATACAAGTAGAAAACTGATAACAAAATTAAAATTAAAAACTTACAGATGTTGTAGATTAAATTTTTAGAAGCTAAAAATAAAAGACCAGCGAATGTTCAATTAAACACAAATTAAAAGTTCTTTAAAAGAAAATTAAAAATTTTAAAATCTATCAGAGAGATTTTAAAATTTTATTAAACTCATTAGAGACTTCTAATTTCTTTTTGTTTCTGCAACATGTATATAACCTTTTTTTATGATTGAAAAAAAAAAAAAAAAAAAAAAAACTTAAATGTATGGTAGGAAGAAACGGAGATTCGATTCATTCGACTAAAATCGAAATATTAACTTCTACGGGTTTGTCCGACCGGGTTTTTTCTTTATTTACTATTCATTAAAAAAACCCGCTTCAAATTCGCTTCCGGTACACGTGTTCTTCACCGGACCGCTCATCGACGTGCTTCATCCAACGACTGGGCTTGCTCGTCGAGATGGCGCCGGCGCCGTTAGAAGATCCCACATGAATAATACTCAAGCCCTGGCCCACAGGCAAACTCACCGACCTGACGACACGTGTCCCCTTGGGGAGGAGCCCACAGTAACCAAGCTTCTCGAAGCTTCTCGACCATGTATTTTTACATATCAAAATTGCCCCTTCATCATTCACTTTGGCGAACCTCAAAACCCTAGCAAAATCCCTCCGCTTACAATCGACAACCAGAAAGTCCACTCCGACCACCGCCGCCATCGCCGTCTCCGCCTCTCCAACCACAATTTCCGTCGGCGGCGAAACACCGGCCTCCTGCAAGGCCTTCACGTACTCCGATTTCGACCTCTCGTCGGCCACCGCGCACACGTACCGTCCGCCGCTGTGCCTCGCGGCTACGGCGAGGCCAACAGTGGTGACGGTGGAGGAGGCGGCGGCGGAGCAAGCGTGCACGATCAGTTTGGCGTTCCAGCCGGCGGCCATGGCGGAGAGCAGTTCGGCGACACCGAATTCTTTGAAATTGTGGCACTAAGAACGATCAGAGATTTGAATAAAATTAGTAAATAGGAAGATGAAATGAATTGATGATCAGAAAGAAAAGAGAAGGTGGATAAGATGAAGATGAAATTGAAACTTACTGATTTAATGGTGTCTATGAAAGCTCTTGAAGCTGTTTCTGGAGACCAAACGAGCTTCATCTTTCTGTTTTTCGCTCTGTTTCTCTCTCAATGAACTTTGGTTTTATTTTTATCTTTATTTTTATATAGGACAATTGGCCGTACAGACGAAGAAATGGAAACTTTTTATTTTTTTAATATTTATTTTCCTTTTCCTTTTTTTTTTTTTTTTTTTTTTGGAAATTGTAAGAAGTTGAATTTTTGTTTGTACAGTCCAGATGCAATTCTCCGTATATGCAATTAATTTTCGTTCTTAAAATTTGGTTCTATTCTATAACATTTATTTTGCAATTAATTATTGTAGTACAGAGATATTTGAAAGTGTTAGATGCTATACATTTAAATTTATCGTCACTTATTCGTTTTAAGTGTTTTGGTTTATTGCGATTTAAAATAAGATTTTAACTTTTGCCTTGACGTGAAGGATTGGATATTTTACTAATTGGCATATATCGATTAGTGAAAAGAATAGAGATTCAAAATTTTTAATACGACCTAAATATAATTTATATTATCCTTTTTTACGTTTATTTAGAATTATAAATCTGTTATATATTTTCATGTAAACATGATTGTAAATAAAATTGTTCCCTCTCACTTCTAGAGAGGAAGATCATACTAATTATTATTGAGCTCATCTTGATATTTTGATTAATGAATTAATCTAATTTTATAACATACATTTAATTTATATATTCTTAAAAACTAGCATTGTTGTCCTAATCTTAACTTTTTAAAATCTATTTCGATTTTGATTAATATTCCCTAATTTGTGTGAATTTATTAACTCAAACATAGTTTTAGTTAGGTATATATTTGGTTCTAAAGAGGTCGTCCACTATTCGATTTGAAGGGATAGAATCTTGTAGTGGAAGCGAGTAATCACTTCAAATTTTTTTTTTAAAAAAAAAGAAAATTCAACACAAAATAGAAAACACAGCATGACATGAATTAGAGGTTAATTTTACAGAGAAGACGTTCACATTGCATTGGAGGTCAAGCATGAATTAGAGGTTAATTTTACAGAGAAGAAGAATGTATTGGGGTTGATGTCCTAAATCTCGTAGGATTATGTAGTTTGTAATTGTATTATGCAAAAATTTTATTTATTTTAATAAAATATGAGATGTTTTATTTGACATTTAGTAACATTAAACCCACAAGCCAATAAACTAACATCCAAGTTTATCATATGTAGCTTAAACATATATGTAGAACATACAAGTAGATCATGTTTAAGTATAACGTATATGATCTATAGGATCTATAGTAGATGGATAAGGCTAGATACCTTATCCTGGTGACACTATGAATACGACCCGCTTTGTAGGTGTTACAATTGTTGTAAAGTGCTACAAATGATTTGATCCCGATCATTCATGTGGAAACATGTGAGCGGGGGTGTTTTATGCAAAGGAGTTTGTATAAGACCGGATCACAAAATGACTAATCTTATTATATAACGTTACCATAGGTGACATGACTTGAATCCTGAGTGAGTTGTGAACTCTTGCCTGTGAAAACAGTCCTTTAATTTATATGAGTGAGGGTGGCTAGATCGCTGGCAGGCCCGAGACTTACGCCCCAAACTTGGTCAAAAGAAAATTTGTAAATACTGAACTACTCCTATCACTACAAAGACGTAGCAATAGTGGTAAGTCTGAGTCAATTTGTAGGGAAGCGCGATTTGTTTCGTTAAGCCAATTTCCTAACTAGAGTGGTAAATGAGGGGTTTTGGTGTGAAAGAGATAAATGCGTGAAATTGAAATAAAATGGTAAATGTAATCTAGGATAGAGGCCTATCTAATTTTTGGAACAAAAGAGAGTATCCTATGTAATTTCTATCATGGAAATCAATAATTAAGTAAATATTTCATTCTATGCATGCAGGACTACTAAATCGATTCGAATTAATTAATCTCTACAAAGGCCGATAACCAATTAAATCGAAATCAATCAAGCGTCCTAATTATTAATTAAGGTCGGAAAGATCATGCCCTAATTAAACTATATGCTCTCAATTTTATTGTGTTCTTAGAGATCATATATAATTAGAAAAACATATGCATTAAGAATAAGGATTCAATCGCGTCGATTAAAAGTTAGGAAAAACCATATTCAACTAATCAATTTATTCTTCAAATATGGATTAAATATGCAATGCCAAAATTCAAGGACAACCTATAAATCTTAAGCATACATTTTCAACCATTGCTACCAGGGTAAAATCAAGCATAGACAAACTACGAGGAAACGTGCGAGCTTGAAATTAACTAGTGAAGATATGCAATCATGATAGGGTTATCAATCCAACATACATGCAAATCTAAATTCAACAAGATTCAAAGAAAAATATAGAATTGAAGAGCATCACAATTTAATTACAGAGAACTTAAAAAATTAAATATAAGGCTCTTGCTCAAAGAAAATTAGATAGAATTTACATCTTTCATAGACAAATACAAGATACACATCCAATCCATCGATTACAACCTAAAACAAAAAGAAAAACTAACCTAAAGACACTAAATTCTGAAGGGAAAAGAAGAAGAATGAAGATTAACTTCGACCTCTATCCATTCAGCCCCAAAAGTTAGCATATTTTGACCTAAAGACAAATAGAGGTATTTATAGAAATCATCACAGCGTTGCAATGTTGGCATTATGCAAACTTCAGAGTGTTGCAATGCTGCACATTCTTTCTTATTGCGTCAGGCAAGCGTTAGGCTAGCGTTGTAGCTCTGTGATAGTGGCATTTTCGCAATTTCTGCTCCTTTGAAACACAGATGTTCAAATCACCTCCAAATTGCTTCAAATTAATCCTGTTCAGCTCCAAAACACTAATTTCATCTCATGGTTGCTCGATACCTAAAAAATAGGAAAATAAACACGTAAAATCCAACAACGAGTCCGAATTAAGCTAGGAATATAGCTCTTTTGAGAGCTATCAATCGTTGATTCAATAAGTCTACCATTTTAGAGATTTATCCGATTGGAGAGCTGGAAATATAGTTACACAAGACATAATTCACTCTTTTCCCAGTGTCGGGTAAATAAATAAATTGCTCCTTTAAGGACTGATTCCAGGGCTTGAATAATGTGACGCTACACCCTCTCCTGGCCCGAGAGGGATTTAGTCATAGTTGAACTATGACTTATTATTTATTGGATGGATCAGTGGTACTTAAGGAGTTAGATGTAACTACAGGGGCAAAACAATAATTTTGGCCTAGTTGTACTTACGTACAATTTGTGAACACTGTTGACTGGTTGTATCCAATGGACACAAAAATATATTTATAGTGCGAAGAGTGCAGTTGTCGATCTTTAGTGGAGTGTCAGATAGTTAATGAATGTTAAATAATTTAATTAAAGGAGAATTACTTATTCAAGTATCATTGGAGCTTCAATCTACAAGTCCATGAGATCACCTCTATAGCTCAATAGGGATTTAATGAGAATAAATTTTGGATTAATTTGAATTGTTCAAATAAAATGAGGGAATTAATTATATGTGATATAATTAATTCAATTTAATTATATATGATATAATTACTATAATGTATTTGATATATTATAATATAAAGTTTATTTGAGAGAAAATAAATATTTGAATATGATTCAAATATTAATTATATGAATTGAATTCATATAATTGAATTTAATATAAATGAGATTTATATCAAAACCATTAATGAAAGAATTAAAATTATAGGTTATATTATATATGATACAATATTAAACCATATATAACTATATGATATAACATATAGTTATATATATATATATAACAACAATAATAATAAGTTAGTTATTTTATATATAGATATATTAAATTAAAAATAATTATTTTATTATTAATTAATTTAAATTTAAAATTTGAATTTTAGGGAGAAAAATAACTTCCTTCTCCTAATCTCTCTCAACTCACGTAATTAGTGAGAGGTTACGTGAGATTTTAGTGGTTTTTTCTTTTTACAAAGAAAATTACACAGAGATTGATAGAAGAAGAGTTCTCTATAATTTCCTAGACATTCTTCCGCCCCTCTCAATATCTCCCTCTCTTCTAATTTTTTCATGAGCTCACAACTCCCTGGATTCTTATCCCATAAAATACAGAAGGATCCAATTGGTGGTGGCCATTAGAGATTATTTTGATCTTGATTAATTTTGGAGAGGAGGAAGTTCATGAAGATCAGATCTTCAAAGGTAAGGTTTTTCTAAACCTTGATTTCTATTGTCTTATTCTTTTGCATGCTGTATTATTTGTGATTATGCATAATTTGTTTCTGTAATCCGATTATGTGAAAATAAAAAATTGAGACGATCTATGTTTTCGCTCAAGGCCTTCACAATTTCCTTCAAAAGGAACTCACCTTTGAATACACTCTTCTTCTAAAATCCACGGAATTCCTCTTCCTCTACGAACAACAATGAATCTTCTCTCGAACTTGATAGTGACACCTCGTAGGGTCTTCCCGACTATTCTCTTGACAAGGACCAGTTTGTGGGAACCGACTTTTGAAAGAATGAGAGAATATTTGCTGTGGAGCAAATTTTTTTTTATAGAGAATCATTTCTCTGTAAAATCTTGAGAGAGTAGAGAGAGTTTTAGAGGTTTCAAAAAAAAAAAAAAAAAAAATTTACAACATCTTGTATTATGGCAGGGACCCCCTCTTTCTAGAAAAAAAACGTGAAGTAGGATAATGAGATAATAACCACCCACTTCTCCCCCTCTTTCTAATTTAATTAAACTAAACAATTTAATTTAAGAGAAATTTTCACATATAGAAAAAAATGTTAAATTATTTATAGAAATATTAAAAATAAAACTAGTAGACACTGATAGAATTCTATCAGCGTCTATCAATGATAGACTTCCATCAGTTTCTATCACTGATGGACACTGATAGACTTCTATCGGTCTCTATCAACCTCTATCAAAGAAGATTAAAATTTTACTATTTTGTGTAAATAGTTTCCCATACTTTTCTATTTTTGAAAATCTCCCTTAATTTAATTTAATTAATCAAAAAATTAATTAATTTACTAAATTAAATATCTCATATTTAATTAAATATTTGAATCTTATTCAAATATTTATTTGTTCTTAATCTATAGTTTAATATGAATCATATTCATATTAAATTTTAACCTATAGTTTCAATATGAATCTAATTCATATTATTTTAACCTATAGTTTTAATATAAATCTTATTCATATTAAATTGTTAACCTATAGTTTTAATATGAATCTAATTCATATTAATATTGGAATCTTATTCAAATACAACAAATCTTCTTTTATTATAAAATTTAATTTTGAATCTTATTCAAAATTAACTTTATATTATAGTGTATCTATATACATTATTTTAATTGTATCATATGCAATTAATATTATTTCACTAATTAATTTGAACAATTCAAATTATTTCAATACTATTGGTCTTTGTTTACCCATTGTGAGCTAGTAGGGAGACCTCAAAGACTTACAGATTAGAAGCTCCAACGATTCAAGATTAATTATTTAAATTAACCAACCTTCATTAACTATGGATCATTTCACCAAAAATCCATCGCCACACTCTTCTCACTCTAGAACATATTGCGTCCATGGATTTAACAATTAAAAATAAGTCGATTCTTCACGAGTCGTTCATAATTACAATTGGATCAAATTACCATTTCACCCTTGTAATTGCTTATTACTCCTTAAGTATCACTGATCCATTTAATAAAAAATTTGTTTATGGTCCTATTATAAACCAAGTCCCTTCCGGGCCAGTGAGAGCGCAGGTAGCCTTTGTTCAAGGACTCAGAATTAGCAAAGGGAACTACTCATTTACTTACCCTAAAGGTGGGAATGAGTAAATTTCATCTTGTGTAGTTATGTTCCTAGTTCCTCACTCGGTCTCATTCCTAAAATGGTAGGCTTATTGAGTCGACAACTCAAGCCACTCTCACCCATATAAATCAAAGGACAAGCACTCACAGGTAGTTATCCAAACTTAGTTAGGATGGATATCGAGTTACATATGGATATCCTATGAAATATTAATCTATTCAGCCAATGATGTTACAAAGAGATGTTAAATATTTCATGGTCCGGTCTTATGTGACCTCATTATATAAGATACCCCCACTCGCATGTCTCCATTTAAACAATTTGGATTGAAATGATCAAATCCCGCAGCGGAAGCGATTTATCACCTGTGCTTTTAATTTAAGTTTCGAATTTACAGAAATACAAAGAATAATAAACATATAATTTTAATTAAGTATGTGAATATAGGGAAGATTTAATACATACCCTTGAAGATCCTCTTCAAGAAATCTCTTCTCTACACAAAATTTTCCACAAATAGCAACACCTTTGCTTGCACGAACTACCACAAACAAGATGATGAATACTACCATTGGGTTACCTTGTTATTCTCAGGCAAGGGTTGTGATTGTGGGATCCAAAAACCTTTTTAGAATGAAGGAAATGGAAAGAAGAAAAATATATATATATATATATATTAAATCTTTTTTGTTTTTCAAATCTCAATATGTTAAAACACATATACGAGAGAGAGAGTGAAAGCGGGGAGTTACAATAACTCCCGTCCATAATAACTTCTCACATGGGTAATTAATTTTAATATTTAATTAAAAAATATTAAATCATATTTAATATATAATAATTAAATTAAAAAATTAATTAATTAATCATTAATTACTCAATTTAAATTAAATATCATATATTTAATTAATTATGCATTCAAATCATGTTAAAATTCATATCTCTCTTTTAATCTATAGTTTAAATATAAATCTCATTCATATTAATTTTAACCTATAGTTTTTATATGAATCTCATTCAGATAATTAATATTTAAATCTTATTCAAATATATATGTCTCTTCAACTATATAGTTTAATTTTGTATCTAATTCAAAATTAACTTTATATTATAATGTATCCATATATATTATATTAATTGTAACTAATATAATTTATTTATATTCCCTTATTTATTTGAACAATTCAAATTATTTCAAAACTAATTGATCTTATTTTATTCTTAGTGAGCTAGCAAAGGAACCTAATAGACCTATAAATTATAAGCTCCAATAATACGAGATTAAATTAATTGAACTGTTTAATTAAATTAATCAATATTCATTAACCGTGGGTCACTCCACTAAAGACCCATAGTTGCACTCTTTGAATGGTAGAATATTTATGTGTCCATGGATATAACCATTACCAGTAAGTCAACTCTTCACGAATTGCTCGTAATTATAGTTGGGTCAAATTACCGTTTTATCTCTGTAATTATCTCTTATTCTGAAAGTCTCATTGATTCTCTAATGAACAACCTTTTTATGATCTTACCGTAAACAAATTCCTCTCAGGTGAATGAGAGAAAGATGCCTCATCGTTCAGGACTTGGAGTCAGCACTTAAGGGAGAAATTCATCTACTTATCCTAAAAACGGAAGGAGTGAATTCCATCTTGTGTAACAATGTTCCCAGCTCCCTAGTCGGACAAATCCCTAAAATGATCGGCTTATTGAGTCGACGACTTGGGTTATTCTTACCCAGACAAATCAAATGACTGCTCTCATAGACAGGAGTTCATAACTCACTCAGGATTGAGGTCGAGTTACCTACGATCATCTTATGAAATGTTAATCTCTTCAGTCAACGATGTTATAAAGAAAGACTAATCATTTTTCGATCCTGTCTTATACAAACTATTTGCATAAGATACCTCTACTTGCATGTCTCCACATGAACGATTTGGATCAAATTGCTTGTAACACTTACAACTCTTGTACATTTATAAAGTTGGCCGTATTCGTAATGTCATCAAGATAAGGCACCAAATCTTATCCATACACTACAAATCATTTAGATTATTATTTGAACATGATTCACCTATATGTCAACCACATACTGTTCTAGTTACATAAAATAACTTTATATCTTAATTTATTGGATTGAGTTACATAAGTCTAATGATCAAATAAAATAACTTTATATCTTAATTTATTAAATAAATGAATTTTGTTTATACATTACAAACCATGAAATTTAGGGCACAATCCCCAACATAGATTACATCGTGTGTAACACTGATAACTTGTAAAAATACAAGTTATCCTTGCTCTTAAGTTAGAACAATTAGAGTTTTTAATGATAAGCTCTCCTCATTTTTAATAGAAACGCATGGATTTACTTAAACAATAGCAATTTCATGTAAAAGAAGTTTATCACTAAAAATCGCGGCGCTAACGCACTACTTTGCAGGATTTCAACGCAAGAACTGATAATAACGCATTAGACAAGTGCCATAGGAAACGCGCTAACATATGAGCCATGCGTTGGAGGGAATTCAACGCATAGAAGATTCATTGCTCCGGGCTGATTGTGTCACATCACCACTTGCAAGCATGGGCACCTGCAGCAGGCGGCATCTGAAAAGCTTCCAGCAGTAGGCGGAATCTGAAAAGCTTCCAGAGGTCAGGCGGCCAACCAGGACATGGAGTTTAATGCTGACCAGGGCATGGACTTAAATGCAGCCTATCCTCTAAGTGGATGAGACCAACGCCTATAAATACTTGAAGACCCTCAAGAATTAAGAGTTCAAACAATTAAAAGCTCCATACTCTCTGTAAATTTGTAGATTTAGTTTTAGTTTGTACAAGCTGTGCCGAGGTGTAAGACGATTGAAGGAGCTGAGAACCACTACCACCGCCGGGCAAGGAGTGGAGAAAGTTATTCTTGAGAAAGATACTCTGTCCTCGACTCTTTAAAGTGATTGTACACAACAAGATTGAGCCAAAGAACTATAAGAGATTGTATTCTTTGGCTTGACTCAGTCTCTCTCTTAATATTATTTTCATTTCATTTTGATTGAATATAGTTCTTTGTAAAGACTCATTGATCTTTTATAAAATTCATATATTTGATCATCACTTTTGCTATTGTTTATCTTCTGTTTATGTTGAAAGTATTAGTACTTCATGCATAATTCTGTTCCAACGCCTAAACCAACTTGACAACTTGGTGAAAGCTTCTTTACTTAGTTGTTCGAAAGAATAGTTAAGCCGCATTAAGTAGAATGCCTAGTACAGCTAGAGATAGACGTACTGGTGTTTCTTGCATTCTAGGTTAGACGCATGCACCCTAGAGATAGGCTTTAAGAAGTGTTAAATGATGTCTAATGCATGAACAGAAAGATAAGCAACCCATCCCATTTCATACACAATACAAAAGAGTTGAGTGGAAAATGAAGGATCATGTGAAAATGGAATTTAAGTAGGTGGAAGCGTCATTTTAGTGACATATTAGTAGAGAAAGGCTTCTTCCCTGAACGCCACCCATTGCCAGTCTATATCATGGAAACCATCAACACACTAGGGTGGAATCAATTCTGCATTGGGCACGATCGCATCTGGCCCAACCTTGTCTGCGCGTTCTACAACAGCGAATTCGACATGGAAAAGAACATTGCCTTCATGGAAGGCGTGTTAGTGCGCTTCTCGGCAGACAAGATAAATGAAGTGTTCAACTTGAATAGTAATCCTAACACAGAAGGAAACTGCATCTTAGAGCAACCAACGCCTGGTTAATTGGAAGATGTGTTGAAGATAGTGGCCAAACCTGGAAGAAAGTGGCAGACATCAAGGAATGGATCAAAGATGTTTGCTTACAGGAATCTGAACCCAGACGCTAACATGTGGTATTTAATCAAACGCAACATCATGCCTACAACGCATGATGAAACGTTATCCAGAGAATGCGTCCTGGCCACTTACTGCATAATGCAATGCATCCCGTTAGATATTGGGAGGATTATACGGGACCAGATCAAAGCCATCAAGAATAAGCCTCGAGGGCAACTATATTTTTCGTGGCTGAACTGCGCGTTATACGAACGCAGGGGCATCCTTCTAGGGGATGAATATGAAGAAGTCGATGGTCTGATAGATATAAAGGCAGTAAGGCGTCTCCTTCGAGTATCACAGCATCAACCAGCCTTACCTGCCAAAGAAGTGGCACGTAGACCTCGACCAACAAAATGCACCCCCAAAAAAAGACACGTCATGGTAGTTGAACACATCGATGAAGCTTTAGAGAATGAAGAATGTGAAGCTGAGCCAGAAGCCTTGGCTAAAGAAGCACAGCCTGCACTCGAATTTTTCCATGACTTACAAATAGCCCAGCTAGAGGGGAGTCCTGAGCAGACGCATCAAGAACCTATATTCATAGATCAGGACCTCCCTCACTCCATTCCTTCGCCCCAATAAAGTCCAATCCAAAATTTTGTGCCACTTCTAGTGATCTTTGAGCCAACTGGGTTAAGGTCTAGTAATGCAGTAGCATTTGAAGACCCAGTTGGACGAGAAGAACTAGTACCCCAACGTAGCATAGACTTGGAGGAGTTGAAAACATTCATCAGTGATCAACTCTGACCGTTGGCTGCATCAATTGAAAATCTTCAACAACAAAACTGGGTATTAAAGGATTACTTGAGGCAACAGATAAGACGCATGCAAGACCAATTTGTCTACATGACGCAGTATATCAATCAGGTCTTGGTTGGAATGTTTGCCTTGCCTCCGTTACCAGCCCATCTCAGAAATCCCTTACGCTTCATGGACGAGAACCTGAAGAAGAACGTAGAGATGATGCGCCAGCACAGTAGAACCTTAGGGTGTTGGGTTTTTTTAATTTTGGTTTAATTGTCCTTTTGCATCTTTTTGCCGTGTTTATGCAATCTATGTTAAAATATGAAAAATGAATGAGAAGTTATTATCACTTTGATCCTTGCGTTTGTCCTTAGCATACTTTATTTTTGTTTTTTGATTGTTTTCTAAGTTTTGTGCTTAACTTAACCTCAATGATATCAACTCTATGAACTCATAAGCATAAGATAGGCATTAGGAAAATAGACAAGGCTCGAACTTCTCTTAAAAAGATTAAGTTTACTTTCTAACGCATGCAAGCTTGAAGTATTAAACTCCTTTCAATTTCTAAGCCTTTTAAAACCCTCTTTCTCTTTTAGAAACGAAGATATAGCTCATCTCCAAATTTGGGGATGAAGGAAATCCGAGCGTAGACGCGTCAATGTAATAAAGAAAAAGGGAAACAAAATAAGAAGAATTTTGAACGTAGCTCCTCTGTCATTACTTCAAAAGAAAGAAATTTCAAATGACATGAGCTTAATTGGAACAGGCACTTAGCTGTAGTTGGATGGCCATATGACACCCATGGGGGTAAGCCAAAACGAAGTTAAGTATCCTAGACCAACGCGTCCCATAAAACTCCTCTATCTAGTCTTAAGAAAAAAACTATACTTTGAAAAAGGAATGAATATTAGATATGAGTTTAGTTGTAAAGGGTTCTCACCCGTAGTTGGATGCTCGCATGACACCTGTGGAGGCAAGCCAAAACAAAAGTGGGATACTTGGAGCACCACATGGGTAAACAAGTACACAATAGTTTTCTTTTTATCGAGCATTTGTTTTTCAAAGGAAATAGTATCTAACGCATTGCTGGTTTAGAAAAGATTGAAATGTTTTGAGAAATGAAAGGAGTTGAGATGAGAAGCCTACCGCATCGGAAACTAAATATTAGTCCTTTTAAGAAAAGCGTCAATCTAAGTTATATTTTCCCAACTCTTATTTCAGCTTTGAGACTAATATGATGAGAGGTGAAATTTGCACATCTAAGGCAGAGGAAATAACGAAGAATTATTTTAGAATTCTTGAGGATAAACATTGTTCAAATTTGGGGGTGGTTGATAACTTGTAAAAATACAAGTTATCCTTGCTCTTAAGTTAGAACAATTAGGGTTTTTAATGATAAACTCTCCTCATTTTTAATAGAAACGCATGGATTTACTTAAACAATAGCAATTTCATGTAAAAGAAGTTTATCACTAAAATCGTGGCGCTAACACACTACTTTGCAGGATTTCAACTCAAGAACTGACAATAACGCATTAGATAAGTGCCGCAAGAAACGCACTAACACATGAGCCATGCGTCGAAGGGAATGCAACACATAGAAGATTCATTGCTCCGGGCTGATTGTGTCACATCACTACTTGCAAGCATGGGCACCTACAGCAGGCGACGTCTGAAAAGCTTCCAGCAGCAGGCGACGTCTGAAAAGCTTCCAGAGGTCAGGCGGCCAACCATGACTTGGAGCTTAATGCTGACCAGGGCATGGACTTAAATGCAGCCCATCCTCCAAGTGGAAGAGACCACGCCTATAAATACTTGAAGACCCTCAAGAATTAAGAGTTCAGACAATTAGAAGCTCCATACTCTCTGTAAATTTGTAGACTTAGTTTTAGTTTGTACAAGCTGTGCCGAGGTGTAATACAATCGAAGGAGCTGAGAACCACCACCATCGCCAGCCAGGGAGTGGAGAAAGTTATTCTTGAGAAAGATACTCTGGCCTCAGCTCTTTAAAGTAAGATTATACACAACAAGATTGAGCCAAAGAACTACAAGAGATTGTATTCTTTGGCTTGACTCAGTCTCTCTCTTAATATCATTTTCATTTTATTTTGATTAAATATAGTTCTTTGTAAAGACTCATTGATCCTTTATAAAATTCATATATTTGATCATCACTTTTGCTATTGTTTATCTTCTGTTTATGTTAAAAGCATTAGTACTTCATGCATAATTCTATTCCAACGCCTAAACCAACTTGACAACTTGGTGAAAGCTTCTTTACTTAGTTGTTCGAAAGAATAGCTAAGCCGCATTAAGTAGAACGCCTAGTATAGCTAGAGATAGACTTACTGGTGTTTCTTGCATTCTAGGTTAGACGCATGCACCCTAGAGATAGGCTTGTATGTTATTCTCATTGAGAAGTGTTGAATGATGTCTAACGCATGAATAGAAAGATAAGCAACCCATCCTATTTCATCCACAATACATCAGTTGTGTGCAATTATCTTTACCCGGTGTGTCCACCTACTTAAATTCCATTTTCACATGATCCTTCATTTTCTACTCAACTCTTTTGTATTGTCTTGCACATGCATAGCATGTTAGTGTAAATAATACATCTTTCATATTTATTTAGAAAAAACCTCCTACTGCAAGTACAATGCATAATCTGTGTTAGTGAAACTAAATCCCTGTGATCGACCCTGGAATTGCCAGGAACCTAGATTAGATTTATACTTGGGTTTAATCTAAGAAAATTTGAACGTTATTATAAGGAGTTGTGTGCCTTCTGTGCATAATACTAATGCTCCAACGCGTTGCATTCATTTAAACGCATCAAGACAGAATGCAACACTTAGACTTTATTCTTCCAATCTGTTTTACTTTATACACTCCTAAAGCATCTCACGATAGCAAGCGATCAAACACTTACAACATTGATATCACTTTCAAAGTGGGTCGTATCCATAGTTTTACCTAGATAAGACACCTAACTTTATTCATATACTATAGACCATTTAGATTATTATTTGAACATTATCCATCAGTATGTACACTACATACTGTCCAAATCTCATGAAATAACCTTAGATTTTTTCTGTAATTGATAACTCATTATTACATATTTAAAATAATCAACTATTATATCAAATAACTAATTAACTTTGAATGATCGGGATATAAATCCCAACACAACTAGGAGGTCGCCCAATGTTCGATTTCTTTCATTCTCTCACATGTTGGACTCAGAAAACTATATACATATGCCCATATATTTAAAGTTTTATTATTCAAGTTTTAAACAATCAATCATAAATACAATGACATTATTTTCTTAAATTTTATTTAAATGGTTAGGAATTATACACTGAGATTAAGGGATGGAATTAAAATGAATAAAAATTTTTGTGGATGAATGAGATATAAGTAGTCTTTTGATATTTTCACATAAGACCTTCTTGTAGTTTTTGTTTCTAACTTCCAAAATGTGCTCTTAACTTCTTATAATTCAAATAAAAAATATACTTATGTTCTAGAAATATATTATACCAGACAACAATGTAGTTCAATTGAAACTTTCTAAGTTGTTGGTTGAAAATATCAATCTTTTAATTCTTTAATATGTACTTATGTATTTATAAATTTAAAATACCAAAATGAACATAACTAACCTGCTATCAATATTCAAAATTAGATTGGTCTATGTCTTTTGTATAACATTTATGATATATAATGTTCTTATTAATTAATATGGCAAAGTAGTATATTGACATGTATGGTTTAAATCCTCCCAATTAATTTGTTTTATTTTAAAAAGTATGTATTCATATTAATACAAGATTTTTATCAAATAAAACCAAAAATTAGGTTAACCTATTTTATATAATTAATTCTTTTAGTACATAGTCTATTTTCATACGGGATTATTTTTTTTTTTTTTTCGTTTTAGAGAAATGAACCCTTTGAACTATTAAAAAATTAAAGGTGTCAGTGTCTTAATCGTTAAGCAACATTGACTTCTATACAATTTTAATTAACAAAAGAATCTCAATTAAAATAAAATGATTCCACATTATTATTTGATATCAATCTTCTATCCAACAACATCAATGATCCATATGAGGATAGTTTTTCATTGTTCCATAAAATAGAGTAACTAGATCATTAATCTAACATCTTTCTTAGCAAAACAATGGGCTAATCTCATTCAGCTTTCTAACCAAACATGTAAAAAATAATAAAATAATAAAATTAAAAAAAAAAAAAAAAAAAAAGAGAGAGCAAGAAAGGGGAACAAAATCTTGGATACCTTGTAACATAATAATAATTTGGAAATATATTCTAAATTCAACATGCTCTTTAATGTACACACTAAATTATTATAAGTTGTAGATGATATTGTGGTAGTCTTAGATTCTTCGTCGTTCTATTTGATTGTTTAATTTATTATGGCTATAGTAGTCTAATGTAACAACAATTTAGGTCACTCATCCACAATATTAAATGAACACCCCTAAAAATTTCAATCACAAATAAACTTCAATGAAAAAAAAAAAACCATAATATCAATACGTTGCTTTCATATTTGAACCTCTCTATCAAGGAGTTAATAAGGTTTGTATAATGTAGCCAACAATAATTTTATATGGTTAGATGTAGAGAGATATTAATATACTACTCTAGAGAGACATTTCTTGTAGTTGGAGGATTAGGATTGGGAATCTCGTTTAGGCGAAAAATGAGAGACGGAATTAATTTTTTAAAAAATATTTTATTTTTTCTAAGAGTGAAATGTATAAAGATAGATGTATCTTGAAATATACCTAAATATTGTTCTGTGTATGTATGAAAGGCTTCCCAGAGATTTTTTTTTCATAAGATATTTTGTTAGTTATTTTACTAATTATTGCATGTTTAATAGCTACATGATCAACTGTACGTTGAACCATTCAGATCAGTACGGTACTTGTTGATAAATTGATACAATATAGAACTTCAAAACGGTACGGCACTTGAAGTATAATTCTGGTTTTTTTTAAAAGAAAAATTATATCAAACTAATAGGATAAAATATAATTTGGTGAACTTAGTTTATATTTGACTCTTTTAGTTTACAAAAAAAAAAAAAAAAAAAAAAAACTTTTAAATAAAAAAAATTCTAATCATCTATGTTATTAGGTAAAACTGCTTGATTAATTCATCTAAAGTGAAAATTTTAATTTACTTTAACGTGAAAGTAAAGTAGGCCAACAGTCGTCTTTTTGTTAGATTTACTGGTGTAAATCTTACTTGAAGTCAATTTAGAAATTAGAAATAAATTCAAACTTCAAAAATTAATTAAAAATCAAATAGTTTGAATCATGAAGATCAAGTGTTACACTTTGATGCGGTAGTGATCAAATAGTTACAATGTTCAAATATCGATGATTAATATATAATATATATGATAATTCGATTTATAAAATTGAACGACTGAGATCCCGTTTAATAAATATTATTTGGTTTACATAGAAATTTAACCATTAATATCTTATTTGAAAATCATTTATATAATTTTGAAAAATTAAACATATAAATTAAATACTACTTTCACAAATAGATTTTATTCATTTTTCTATCCATATTTTCATTTTTTAAGAAAATTGAAAACCACCGTTCATTTCAAAAATAGAAATTAAAAACACAAGCATTATCAAATGGTTATAAATTATTCAAATTTCTTTTTCTTGTAGAAACATGATGTGGCTAACAATTAGAACGAATGTGTGGTTAACAAGTACTTGGCATCAATAATTCTAATTAAGTTTTGCTTGTCAATAATAAACTCACCATAATTAAGGTTGATGTTTATCTTTTAACTAATTATAAACTAAATATATATTATACTTGATTTTTAATATCACATCATATTAAATTTAAATATCACAAAGTCAACTATGTATAGCGAAGTTGGGATTCAATCAAACTTTGTTTTTCCATTTTCCTATTAAATCGACTTTAAGAACAACTTAAAAACAAAAAATGATTAATTTTATTGAGCTCAATTGAATTGATAGGTCATTTTTCATTTTTTTTTCTTAATTACAATTGATCATTTGGAGTGGATTTGTAGTTATAATATTAGGGTCAATTTAATTGAGCATATCGATGATGCTAAACATTCTATTTTCTTCTGCCGTACGGAAAACATGTTTAAATACTATTTCTATACAATCCAGTTTCAGTCTATTCTAATTAATATACTTTTAAAGGTCCAAATTTAATTTACTTACTTAAATAAATCTTAAAATTAGTAAGTACAAAGTTTTTTTTTTAATTTCTAAATTAGTTAAATAATAATAATTATTTATATATAAGAAAAGACTGGATGTGAATATATTTTAAAAATGCATATTAAAGAAGACTAATATAGACTAAATATTTTCTTAAGAAAACAAGTCAACAATAAAATAGTCGGAGGGACCAATTCATTTTAACTTTTTACGATGTCTTGTAAAAATATCACAAAAAGTTTTTTTATTACCAATGCATCTTAAACGTCATTAAAAGAATTAGCAATGTAGCTACCAGCACCATAAAATACTGAATACTTTTAACTTAAGGGATTGAATCCTAGGTGGAAGTGTGTGAACTGTTGGGGTTGATGCCCTACATCTCGTGAGTCCTATAGTTTGTAATCAAACAATTTATATATTTAATAAAATTTGAGGTGTTTTATTTGACATTTAATAGCATTAATCCACAAAACCAATAAACTAACATCAAGGTTATCCATGTAGAAATATGTGAGCGGAGGTATTCTATACAAAATGGTTTGTATAAGACCGGACCACAAAATGAATAGTCTCATTATATAATTCGTTAATAATAAAGACTTACATTTCACCAAGATGACCATAAGTGACATGACCTGAATCCTGAGTGAGTTGTGAACTTCTGACTATGAAGACGGTACTTTGATTTGCATGGGTGAGAGTGACCAGATCTCTATGTTTAATTCCTTATCCTTCTTTGTTTAATCTAAATAGCATGTTGTAAAATTTTGTAAAATGCATAATTTAGGATTCTCTATATTACAATTATGTGAAATTGAAATTGGGACACAATTTACACTTTCGCATTGGACCTCACAGTCCTTCAATTGATATCAGAGC
The DNA here is from genome assembly GCF_027475165.1 of Benincasa hispida. Classification (NCBI taxonomy): domain Eukaryota; kingdom Viridiplantae; phylum Streptophyta; class Magnoliopsida; order Cucurbitales; family Cucurbitaceae; genus Benincasa; species Benincasa hispida. The sequence continues at coordinate 85,685,635 of NC_143489.1, read as the reverse complement.
AACGTTCTTGGTCCCAATTTTAATTTTTTCTAGAATTAAAATTTCTTTAATGGTGGGTTGCATTACCATACTGCATTTCATGTTGATGAATGTATGATTTTGCAATTATGGATATTTCAGGATTGGACTGTGTAGAATTTACTGCTTTATTTTACAATTTGGTTTGTAAGGGCCCGTTGTTTTGAGCATTAATATGCAAGTCTGTTTATTTATTGTCTGTTTCATTCATGGTCTTTTCGACGAATTTCTAGAGAAAACGAGGTCCAAATCAGAGTAAATTTGATGGAGATCGACACTGTACAACAACATTGCAATACTGCGAAGAGACAGACGGAGATGATGAGAGATGTTATGCCCAGGGCTTGCTTGAAGTTGAAGGAGGAAGGAAAAAACCATCTCTCTGTGAAAAGAAGTAACTCCCTACACGTACTAAGAGATGATGAGAGATTAAAGGAAATGAGGTTATTAAAATTAACTTCCTCACTTATTATTTAATATTTAAATTAAATAAAAATTATTAATAAAACCAATTTTATTAATAGAACTATATATTATATCACATATAACATATAACCTATAATTTATATTATATCACATATAATAAAACCATATGCTATACCACATATAACATATAACGTATAGTTTATATTATATCACATATAATATAAACTATAGTTTATAAGTCTCTCACACAACCAATAGATTAGAATGAATTAAATTCACATTAATTTTAGTGTATAGTTTTTATATGAACCATATTCATATATGTAATATTTAAGTCATATTCAAATATTTATTTCTTCCACTAAAACTTTATAATATAACGTATGATATACATTATTAATTATATCTGATATAATTAATTCCCTTTTATTAATTTGAACAATTCAAATTAATCCAAAACTAACTCGATTCTCATTAATCCTAATTGTGCTAATGAGGAGATCTTATGGATTTATAGGTTGAAGCTTTAATGATACTTGATTAATTAATTAAACTCTTTAATTAAATTAATCAACCTTCATTAACTGCCGATCACTCCATTAAAGACTGACAGCTGCACTCTTCGCAATATAGAGATATTTATGCATCTATTGGATATAACCAGTCAACAATATGTCGACCTTTCACAAATTGCTCGTAAGTACAATTAGGCCAAAGGCCAACATTACCATTTTACCCCTATAGTTACCTCTAACTTCTTAAGTACCATTGATCCCTCTTATGAATAATAAGTTATAGTCCAACTATAACTGAATCACTCTTTGACCAGAAGAGGGTGAGACGCCTCATTTTTCAATCCCCGAAATCAGCCCTTAAGGGAGAATTTTTCTACTTACTATAACAATAGGGAAATAGTGAATTTCTTCTTGTGTAGCTGTGTTCCCAGCTCCTCAAACGAATCCGCAAAATGGTAGGCATATCGGGTCGGTGAAACTGGCGACTCTCACCCATGCAAATCAAAGAACCGCCTTCATAGGCAGGAAGTTCAAAACTCACTCAGGATTTAGGTCAAGTCACCTATGGTCATCCTAGTGAAATGTAAGTATCTTCTAGCAACAGTGTTATAAAGAGATATTATTCATTTGTAGTTTGGTATTACAAACTCTTTGTATAGGGTACCCTCCCTTACATGTCTCCATATGGATGATCATGATCATATCATTTGTAGCACTTTACAACACTTGTAACAACTACAAAGCAGGTCATATCCGTAATAGCACCATGATAAGGTATCCAACCTTATCCATTTGCTACATACTGTTCATGTAACCATTTAAACATGATCCACCTGTATTTCTATACATACATGTTTAAATTACATAAAATATCATAGGATCTTAGTTTATTGAATTGAGTGTATGCTAATAAAATAATAATCATTTTATTGATAATAATTTATTCACAAAGTTTACAAACTACGAGAATACAAGAGAGACTTAGGACACCAATCCTAATATTAGCAACATAGAAAGGTGTCACTAAATATATATATAATTTTATATAAAAAAAATTAAAAGTTTTAGGTTTTTCTCTCTCCCTCTTTCTTCCCCCCAATTATTTCCCCTCTTCCATTTTCCCTATCATTTTCAACCCACTCACCGTTTCTCTCCCTTTTTCAACTCTCCATTCCCTCACTCTTTCACTCGACTTCACTGTCGGATGACTGCTGCACCTGAACGACCGACTGTTGTGTGCAAACAGAGGAAGCGAACGGAGGAACACGACTACTATGTGCGAATGGCCGACTACTGTTGCACCTGAATAGATGGACGACAGCGACCATACTTGGTGCACCTGAATGGATGGATGATGACGATCTTCTCTGACACGAATGGACAGTGACTGCTGTTACACCTGTTTGGACGAGTTTCTGCACTCGATTTAGACAGAACGCCAAAATGGAACTCATACGAATGTGAATGGAACCTTGTTTGCCTAGAATCCATTCATTTTCACGTATTTTTGTATGAAATTTCTATCTATTAGTACATATTTAACCCCGATTTCTAAACTCATACAACTTTTTGACGATTTCCTCCTTTGAAAAACCACAAGGCACTTATTTTCAGAGAACCCACTCATTTTTAGGTGATTTTTTTTTATGTGAAATTCCCATCGATTAGTATATATTTTGTTAGTATCTATAACCAATCAATTTTAAATCAATATATAAACAACGTAAGTTAGGAACTTAACAAGTTAACTTCTAAATTCAAGAACATATTAATTTACTTTCTTAGATTAATGCTTTTAGTTTCTTTATTTGTTGATAAATGCTTCTCGTATGTCGAAGAAAAATGATTAAAAATTGAGAATATTTGTATTGAATCCCTAGAAAAATTGGAGTTAGGTTTAAGAATTTAGGGATATTTTTCAACCATTCCTTATTCTTCCATGAAAAATAGAAAAAAATGGTAAAGTTAAGTTTAAGCATTACGAGTTATTTATTGACCAGTATATATTTTGTTAGTATCTATAGCCAACCAATTTTCCATTAATTTCTATAACAACATAAATTTGGAACTTAATAAGATAACTTCTAAATTCAAGAACATATAAGTTTATTTTTTTGGATTAATGCCTTTTAGTTTCTTTATTTGTTGATAAATGCTTTTTGTATGCAGAAGAAAGATGATGAAGAATTGAGAATCTTTATACAAAATCCCTAAAATTGGAGCTAAGTTTAAGAATTTAAGGATATTTTTCAATCATTCCTTATTCTTCCAATGGAAAATAGAAAAATTGGTAAAGTTAAGCTTAAGCATTAGGAGTTATTAATCCATTGATATATCTTTTGCTAGTATCTATAGCCAATCAATATTCCATCAATTTTCAAACAACGTAAATTAGGAACTTAACAAGTTTTCTTCTAAATTGAAGAACATATGAGTTTACTTTCTTAGATTAGTGCCTTTTAGTTTCTTTATTTGTTGATAAATGCTTCACTACTACAAAAATTGGATTACGTGACATTTTTTCAATGTCAAATAAAGGGTATATTTAACGCTTATGAAAACGTCAAGTATTTAATTGTCAAATATAATGTGATAACTTGATTCTGAAAAAATGTCAAGACAAGTATTTTTTAATACAATTTCTGTGTAAAAAAAGATAATACACTTGACACTGATGACGTATCAAGTTGATTAATTATTGACATTTATTACGTATCATATGTGATTACTATTGACATTTTTTTATTTGTCAAATATATTTAATCTTGACACGAAATAATGGACAAGTTATTTAATTCTTGACACATTTCCAATGTAATCTATGCTTTTTAAAAAAAAAAAAATTAAACATTCGAATTTAATTTCCATTTCTTATTTCCTGCATTACATGTGTTCCAATAAGACAATTTTATCAACTAAAATAAACAGTTGCACATATTTCAGGTCTATATATTAGTCCAATATATCCAACGTAACTTAACAATTCCATTATTCTATTACCTTTCATGTATATGAACGATTCTAAAATTTACAAAAATATATATTCTATCAACCCGCCCCAATGTATGATAATTCCAAAATTACAAGATGAATCCATATGTGCTATATACTCTAAAAATCACAAAACTAAAATTATATCCCCCACTACACATTTCTTTGAAGTATATAACCTGTTGGAATGCCTTGAATTTGTTTGTTGGCGCTTCAAACAACCAAGTACGGGGGTCTCGCACTTGTGTTTATCATATTTATTTATTTGTAGTTATTTACGATTATGACCCTAGGGTTTAGAGTAGTGCGCTATATAAACTCTCTAACTCTAGAGGTGCCGTTTGATGTAATTTTCTGAAAACATTCTTCCTAATAATGCTGTTCTCCCTCTGCCCATGGATATAGCTAACACACTGTTAGTGAACCACGTATATTTGTGTGTCGATCTTCTCTATCTCTACGTTCCTTTGTGTGTTCTTTAATTGTTGATTTCGTAACATAACCTATAATGCCTATGAACAAAACATTACACAAAAAAAAGTTTATGGCATTCCCCTGTAGCCACATACACAAAATTTACAAGAAGTCCATCATATATAACGACCTAGATATTCAGTCCATTACATGTGTACTTCATCCAATTCAAGTTGCGAGTACGAACTCCTCGTATCAATCTATAAAACATAAAAAAGTCAAATATACATTATTTACACTATTTACACTATTTATAATATTACAATATATACATAAGTAATTTAAAAACATACCGCATTTGTGATCATATTCTTCTCTTTAGTCATGATTTCTCGAATATATCTCATAACGTAATTCTCACATTTGACAGTTCCCACTTGTAAAGGACACTACAATACAAAACCAATAATTAATACATATCATACAAATGCACTCAATATACATCATTCTATAATTTTTTTAATGCTCTTATACTTGCCTTTACTTTTGCAAATTCTGTTGAGATTGAAAAATCGTCACTACCCTACATTTGCCAAAGAGTATAAAATATTATTCAAAATGAAATAAACTTTACACCAAAAAAAAAAAAACAAAAAAACAAAGTTAGCTTACATATTTCTTATATATTTGATATATTCTCACAGACTTGTTCTCAATGAGTCAAGATAGTACACCACATCATCATATGCATTAATAACAATTATTGACCAATGATCACTAAATAAAATGCACAACTAATTAGTATGGAACATGAAGGCGATTCATTACATTAACATTTTCTTGGGCTAAAAGCACATGATATTTTTTACTCCATCATGGACCACACATGTAAAATTTTCAACCTAATTTTCTTATATTCCATTATTTGGTATACAAGTTCAATGATCCCAACACAATTCCACATTGAAAAAAAAAAGGAAAAAAAAAAAAAAAAAAGAAAGAAAGAAAGAAAGAAGGGATTTTGCTTTCAAGTCACCCAAGAAGTAAGGTAGAACAATGAATGCCTCTGAGAACTCCAGTATGATCAATCGAGTAAAATTCTACTTATTCAGGATTATAAGGAGCAATAACTAGTTGATTTTGTTCGGAAGCCATTAATCTACTATAAAGGTTTCAAGCTCTAACTTCTTGAGTATTTTGGCCCACGGATATAAGAGATGGATTTACAAAAATGTACTTTGACCCTTTTATTTGAATCAGCAATGAACGAGCGTAAGTACCTACAATAATAGATCAAACACATTAACTTATTACTAATTAATAAAGTGATAATATATCATAAATAAATAACATTTACTTACGCGATATAAACCACCATTGATAAAGTCTTCACTTATTGCATGCTACAAAATTCGATCACATCTTCTTGCAGAACATAACTCTTTGGGCCAAAACCAAAGAGCTCAACAAGTAGTTGGAAGGAAATACTAGTCCCATCAACCATTTTTTTTCCAGCGTACCTAAGAATAGACTTCAAGGATATTACTCAAGGACACTGCTTCTCTCATAACTCTCAATCGTGTCCCTAGCCTTGCCTTGTTCTACTATGAGCTTGTCTAAGGCATTCCCCTAATCTTCAAACATTATCTAGCCAACATTCCCACTTTCCAAAGAGTCCTTGTTTTTGTCTCGTTCAAGTCCCTCCCGATAACTAAAGTCCTAATGGAAGACCAATTAGATCCAACTAAAAAAATGATATAATGATCTTATCAAAACAAGTCACTTTAATCACCTGGCTTATTCCAATCCTTTTAATTCTTTGCTAATCCATATTTCCATAAATTTGAAGCTCAATTCAATTTAAAACTATTCTAAGACATTACATATACTAGAATCTGGAAGTTTCAAACCAAAAGTGGGGTTATTCATGCTACATGTTGAATTTTATGTCATAAAACTCGTAGTTTGTAAATTGATAAACATATTCAGTTTTGTTTTTCGATAAAATTGTTATTGAAATTGTAATCTTCAATCCAATAAACTAAGGTCCTGAGGCTATTTAATTTAGTTTGAACTTTATGTAGTGACATAAATGTGGATCAAGTTCAAATATACAACCAAAATGGTCTTATATGAATAAGGTTGGACGCCTTATTCTGGTGACACTATGGATGTGGCCCATTTTGTAGTTAGTACAAACGATGTGATCCTAAACCGTTCATGTGGAGACATGAAAGTGGGGGCATCCTATGTAAAGAGTTTACATAAGATTGAACCATGAAATAGTTACTTTTTACGTTCTAAACGCTGTTTTATGTATAAAACTGACTATTTCGTTAATTGATGACCTAGGTAACTTAATCCTAATCCTGGACTAACTATGAGCTCCTGTTCACTCGAAATTATCCTTAGATCTGCATAGGTAAGAACAACTCATTATCGCTGGTCCAATAAGCCTCCCATTTTAGGGGTAAGATCAGGTGGATAGTTGGGAACATAGAGTGTAAGATGGAATTCACTCTACCCGTTATAAGGAAAGTAGATAGGTTGTTCCCTTTAGTACTGAATCCAGGTCTTGAACAAGGGGCCCCACCCTCTCCTTGGCCCGAGAGGGGTTTGGTTTATAGGTTGGACCTTAAACCAATTGTTCATTAGAAGATCAGTGGAACTTAAGGAACAAGATGTAGTCTTGGGGGTAAAACGGTTTTTATGACCCAGCCGAGATTACGAGCAACCTGCGAAGGATTAGCTTATTAATCATGGTTATATCAAATGGACACAAATATATCTATAGTGAGGGGAGTGCAACTACGGAACTATAGTGGAATGACTCGTTAGTTAACGAATGTTGATTAGCTCCGTCTAAAAGAGTTTGACCAGTTAATCTCGGATCGTTGGAGCCCATGATCTATAGGTCCATTAGGTTCCTCTACTAGTTCATATGAAATAAACTTAGAACAATATGATAGAATGATTCGAATTGTTAGAAATTAGGCGAAGAGAGAGAAACCGACAAGTATATGTGATATAGTCGGTTTTCAATTTAGAGATACAGCTTTAATGATTAAATGTGATTTAAATATCAAGAATATGAATACGTTCATGTTCGGAAGCTTGGAAATAATAGAAATGGTCAAAGATGTTAAAAATCAAATCATTGACTTTTGACTTTGAAAAGTCAAACTTTGACCGCCGTTATATTCAAATGTGATTTGAATTTCAAGAAAATAAATACGGACTCATGCTCGGGAGGTCAAAATTAGTCAACACGAAAAAAATTTATAAAAAGTCAAAATGTTGACTTTTTGGTCAAATTTTGACTTTGACAAAATGACCATTTTGCCCTTTGACTAAAGTTAATGGGAAAATCCAAACTTTTGTTGGATAATTCCACTAACAAGATAGTGAGCTAGGTGTTGGCTTATAGTGGAGACATCAAGCCCACATAGATAGTGGATTTTGAGGTGTTGGTTTTTATGAATTTGTTTCATGCAAATGTTGCATGACTTTTTTCTATAAATTTGGGCTTTCAAATTGGATGAATTTTTTTTTTAATATTTGGATAGAAAAACGCTTTCATCTCTACAAACTAAAAAAGGTAGCAACTTTATAAAAAAAAAAAAATAGATGAAAATTCATGTAGCTACTTTGTTATTTCAGTTTTTTTTCAAATTTGAATCATACCCAATCCAACTATACTTATTTCTTCAATTAAGAGATGAAATTTAAAGGAGAGAACTTACCTAAGATTAGTTTGCTACTAAATATTCTTCCAAAAAAATCAACACCACCTTAATCAACATCTCATCTATTTCTTTTTTTTTTTCTTCTTCTTCCAATAATCCCCAATAAAAACTGATGGATCGTCTCCTGATAATCCCCAATGTCATTTAAACATGGTGGCTTAGTTGCTCTATAGTAGGAGAATGCCATTATTTTGGACAACTCATCTGCACTTACAAATTCTGAACCAAACCAAAACTCAGAGCTCAACTTACAAAAGTTGAGAGTTAAAATAAAAAATAAAAAAAACTCACAATGTTCTCTCTTCGTTTCGTACTTACCCTTCTCACGGTATAAGATTTTCTTTACTGAAGATAATCTCTGGAAAAGCAGACAGTTGAAGAGCAGAGACCAAGTTGTGTTCAACAATGGCATCGATGACAACATCCTGCAGTCAACAACAAGACGTTTAAAATAATGACATTTGCTAAAAGTAGAGAGATGAGTAAACTACAACCAAAAAATAGGATAGACATACTCTTTGCGAAGGCAGATTGTAATTCCATATTATGTGGATAGCATTCTCCAGCTCCTTACGAACTTTTTCATTTTCCTTTAGCCCATCAAAGTAAATATCACTAATTTCATGTATCTACTTTGTCTTTCAGTTTTCTTTCGAATTTGAATCATACCCAATCCAACTATACTTATTTCTTCAATTACGAGATGAAATTTAAAGGGAAGAACTCACCTAAGATTAGTTTACTACTAAATCCAAGAAAATCAACACCACTTTAATCAATGTCCCATCTACTTCTTCTTTTTCTTTTTCTTCTTCTTCTTCTTTTGGCACGACGACACGACGACACGATGACGATTAGAATGAGCAGAGGTGCGGTGTTCTTTGACTGATGGGAGAGGGACATGCATTTGGTGTGGTTTTGGGGGTTTAGGGTGATTTGGAGGTTTAAAGGCGCCTCCCCCTATTTTTCATCTCTTTAATATATGAAACCCTAGAAAAAACAAACCATAGATTACTTGATGTTTATAAAGCGTCAAGTAAACACGGGATGAAAAAATCCGAAAATTTTCACCAACCTCCACCTTTTCATTATTCTTGAAGTGTTTCATCAAATTTACATGTTACTTGATTTTTTTTGATAAAAACGTCAAGTATTCAAAAGTTTCAAGCGTCAAGTAATGTGATTTTTGTAGTAGTGCTTCTTGAATGTAGAAGAAAGATGATGAAGAATTGAGAATCTTTGTACCTAAATACCTAAAAAAATTGGAGTTAAGTTTTAAGAATTTATGGACATTTGTCGATCTGTCTTTATTCTTCCATGAAAAATAGAAAAATTTGTAAAGTTAGGTTTAAGTATTAGGAGTTATTAACGATTAGTATATATTTTTTTAGTATCTATAGCCAATCAATTTTTCATCAATTTCTAAATAGCGTAAATGAGGAACTTAACGAGTTAACTTCTAAATTCAATAACACATGGGTTTACTTTCTTAGATTAATGCCTTTTAGTTTCTTTATTTGTTGATAAATACATCTGGTATGTAGAAGAAAGATGATGAAGAATTTAGAATCATTGTACAAAATCCCTAAAATTGGAGTTAAGTTTAAGAATTTAGGGATATTTTTCAATCTTCCTAATTCTTCCATGGAAAATAGAAAAATCGGTAAAGTTAAGTTTAAGCATTAGGAGTTATTAATCGATTAGTATATATTTTGTTAGTATCCATAACTAATCGATATTCCATCAATTTCTAAACAACGTAAATTAGGAACTTAACAATCTATAATAAAGAGTTGCATGCAAACTTAGGATATTAAGGATTTTAATTTCAATCCTTAAGATCGTAAGTAATTTAGACTTTAGATTACATTAATTCTAATAAGATTAGAATTAAGTCCTATTTTTTTATATAGATTTAAAATATGACTGAGTAGGACAAATAAGACTTTAGGTTTAAGGGAACTCTACTAGTAAAGTTATGTCTAGGTTGGGGGTATTTAAGATGACAGTTTACGGAACACCTTTTTCTTGAGAATTGACCCATAACTTAAGTTGAATTAACTTTAGTCCTGTTAGCATGCAATATTACTAGGTTAAATAAATAACTTGATTCACCTAGAACATTAAAGTAAATACCTTATTATAAGATTTATAATAGCCATAGACTTATATAGATTCATTAATTGGAATTTAACTAAGTATAATAAAACCCTGAAATGGTAGAACACTTTAATGGGAGAAAAAATATATATGAGATATATAAGTTTTTAGCTCTCATGTCCCTAAGAGTTCACACCGTGAGATCCATGCTTGGCTTCATGGCATCCTAGACACGACTTCCCTTCGAAAAGTGTTTGCATTGGTCAATACCAAGGTGAATAAGGAAAGTGTTCATAGTAAGTGGGAGAAAGACGTGTGTCAACGTAATCCATGGTCTCCTCCATTATGTTGCATTGTAAGATTTTTATGATCCACCTGCGTGTCATCTTGGAGTGACCACCCGTTCGGAGGACTTGATCATAGGATTTGGAACAACACAAACTCCAGTAATGGATAAGATTTCTTAGGTTAATATTCAACAGTTGTCTTTCCTTACGGTAGTCTGTTGAAGCGTACCTTTGGGATCCAAAAATGGTAAGGTCACACTTACGAGATGAATTAAAGTAGTTAATGAGTCATTGGCCAAAAAATTGTAGATAAGAACTTAATGGTATTCGACCTTTTTCCAAGATTAGCTGAGATTGTCTCAATTCAGGGGAGGGATGGTTGATCACCCTTAGATGGTTGTTGCTCTAAACCACTGAAGTATTGTTGCAAAAACTAAATCAATAGTTTAACTAGGGTTCTTTGATTTTTTGTGTCTGCTGACTTGATTGGATGCTTGTATTTTGTGTAATGAATTAAGGAAAATATAATTGATACAATCAATTGTTTGTTATTCTCTTCAACATGTCTTCCACGACTATTTCCTTGCTAAAGAATGAAAAAATAATTGGTGAAAACTATGCGACATGGAAATTTAACTTGAATACAATTCTAGTTATAGATGATCTGCGGCTCGTCTTAATAGAGGAGTGTTCTCCAACCCCTGATCGAAATGTATCCCAAGCAATGGGGGATGCATATGACCACTGAACAAAGGCCAATGACAAGGCCCGAGTCTACATGTTGGCAAGTCTGTCTAACGTCCTTACCAAAAAACACGAGACCATGATCACTGCACATCAGATCATGGAGTCTCTCCAGGAGATGTTTGGACAAGCGTCTTCTCAGATCTGGCACGAGGCCTTCAAGTGTTGGGTTGTATATCCTAAAACTCGCAGTTTGTAAACATTAAATATATTCTATTTTACAATAAAGATGTTATTGAGTTATATTCAGTAAAGTTGTTATTGAATATGTAAATTGCACTTGTTAAAGCCTAAATCCAATAAACTAACAAACCCTTGGCTATAGCATGAATGCTTGAACTTTATGTGGGGACATAAAAGTGGATCAAGTTTGAGTATATAAAAAAAATGGTCTATAAGTATAGGAATAGGGCTGAGTACCTTATCCTGGAAATACTATAGATGCGACCCACTTTTTATTTAAGATAAACAATATAATCCTGAATCGTTCATGTAGAGACATGCAAATGAGGGCATCCCACACATAAACAATGTTTACATAAGACCAGGCCATGAAATTTTCATTTTTCTTTATACAATGTTTACTGTTAAAACTGACTATTTCATTTTGATGACCTTGTTGGGGTTGATGCTCTAAATCTCGTAGGGTTCTGTAGTTTGTAAACACTTGTATGAACAAATACTTTGTGATTTATAATATATGATATTTTATAAACCCCAGTCTATGAAATATGAGATATTTTAGTTGCATTAACCACAAACCAATAAACTAAAATCCATGGTTATCGTTGTAACTTAAGCATGCATGTGGAGACATACAAGTGGATCGTGCTTTAAGTGATAACCTAAATGGTCTGTAGTATATGGATAAAGGAGGGATACCTTATCCTGGTGACACTATGAGTGTGGCCTACTTTGTAGGTGTTACAAATGTTGTAAAGTTCTACAAATGATTTAATCCTAATCATTCATGTATTAGACATGCGAGTGGGGATATTCTATACAAAGGAGTTTGTATAAGACCAAACCACGAAATATTTAGTCTCGTTATATAACGTCGTTCACAATTGAAATTTTCATTTCACTAGGATGACCATAGGTAACATGACCTTAATCCTGAATGAGTTGTGAACTCCTACCTATGAGGACAGTCCTTTGATTTTCATGGGTGAGAATGGTCAGATCGCCAACTCAACAAGCCTACCATTTTGGAGTGGGAAGCTGGGAACCCAGCTATACAAGATGGAATTCACTCCTTCCCCGATGCAGGGGTAAGTAGATAAATTGCTCCCTTAAGGGCTGATTCTGGGGCTTGAACAATGTGGCGCCTCGTCTTCTTTTGGTCTGAGAAGGGTTTAGTCATAGTAGGACTATAATCCATTATTCATTAGAGGAATCAGTGGTAAGTAAGGAGTTGGATGTAACTACAGGGGAAAATGGTAATTTGGCCCAACTGTACTTACGAGCAATTTGTGAAGGGTCATCGTACTGTTGATTGGTTATATCCAATGGACACATAAATATAACCATAGTGCAAAGAGTGCAGCTATCGGTCTTTAGTGGAATGTCCGACAGTTAACGGATGATGGATATTGCGATTAAAGAGTTTAGTCAGTTATTCACGTACCGATGGAGCTTCAAGCTACAGGTCCATAAGGTTCCCTTGGTAGCTTAATGAATTCAAGTTGAGAATCAGTTTTTGGGTTAGTTTGAAATGTTCAAATTAACAAGAGGGAATTTGATTATATATGATATAATTAAATTAATTAAATTATATATGATATAATTGATATGATGTATTTGATACATTATTATTTGATTGGAGGAATTAATATAAATATGATTTATATTAAATGCCATAAAATAGAAAAAGAACTATGGTTTATATGTTGCATATGATGCAATATTAAAACTATAGGTTATAATTATAATAAGATAAGTTAGTTATTGTAATTATTTATAATTTATTAATTATGAGATAATTTATAATTCTTTTTCTCTAATAACCACCCTTAATGGGTGGTTATATGGTTTTATGGCTGACTGTGAGATAAAAAGAAATATGAGTTCAAAAATTCTTAAGACAACAAAACTCACAAGTAATCAGATTACTAATCGAGAGACTAAACAAGAGGGAACGAGTTTACTAGACAATAGTACTCGTTTACTACATGATCGAGCGTCGAGTCTATGTGATAGACTTCCATGTTCTAGATGATCATTATGTCCAATACTCGATCGTCTCTTCCTCCTCTGTTCCTCTATCCCTCTATCCAAAATCATACAGAGCCCACAATCCCTGGATTCTCACATCGAGAATACCAAGGTAATCTTGTCGTGGTGTCTAGTTCTATTTGAGGATCGAGTTTTACTCGTTGGTGATTGAGGAAGTTCTAATTGCTTGTTACGTTCGCGCTGTTCGACGCGTTGTTGAACGATCGAGGGAAATACGTGAAGAAAGAGTTCTTCAAAGGTATTTTCACTCAATCTTTTGTATTTAATTAAGAAGCATGTTGTAATTTATCTTTAATGCATAATCGTTTCTGTTTGATTGTAAATATTTGAGTTCTTTCACAATGGAGTTTGGAACGATCCGCTTCCTCTCATAGGTCCTCTAGTTTTAGAGTTCCTTCAATTGGTATCAGAGCCAGGTTGTTATGATTGGTGACATAAATTTAGCCGCCACAAATTTGATGACTAAAATTATGTGGGACGCAATTTTGTGATGCATGAATTAGGTTATGCGTTTATACTCATGCGTCGGTGGTCATGCGTTGGAATTAAAATATGCGTTACTCTTATATGCGATGACCATGCATTCCTGTCACAAGTTTTCTTGCGCTCACGCCAAGTATTACGCGAACGCAAGTTTCTCGGGTGATTCGAGGTCAAACTTAGGGATTTGTAGCTAAATGTATGCGGTGATGTGTTTGCGGCGGATGAATAAAAGAATAATGGGGGTATAAGCTAATAAACTACTCCTACTTCTAACTAACAGACAAAGCAGTGGGAATATGAATGAGAGATAGAGACACGACAACTGTTGACGCGCAGTAAAATGTATGGAAAATAGATAAAATGTGAGGAATTCTTCATCGCAACCCTAAGCTTGACCGTAAGGGTAACTTCAGGCAACGCAAGCTATGCGATCATGCTACACACACTTGAGCCTAATTCTAGGACGCATGCGATGTATATGCGACAGTGTCGAGAGGCCTTATTTCTAAGTCTATATTCCTACTCATGTGCTCCCACACATAAACAAGATGACCGCATACCACCGTATCCTACTTCTGGACGCATGCAATATCCCATCTGTAGGATGCATACGCTGTGTAATAACAAATGAAGCTTATCTCAGTTCCCCATTCTTGCTTATGCGTTCCAATCCGCTCTCTCGAGTCTTAGATTTGGTTTTTAGACTACTTTTCCAAGTATGCCTAAATGATGAATGATGCGCTCATAAGACAAGGTAATCGCATAAACCTGGCTGACGTAAGATTATTCCTATCTCTAGTGAATACTTGCTTAAATTGCTTAATGCGACCAATCACTTACCCTCTCGGGCAATTAGTTGTTGCTGACTTTACTCATAGACAAGCATTGCGTCTGCCTATATACAGGCGTTGCTACAGCTTCACACTAAGCAAATAAGGTTTTCTCACAACACTCATGCAACGCACACCTCCCGGTGGTTTGCTACATGCTTCATATTCCTATGCCGCATGACTAAGTATGTGATACTTTAGCAATCTCACTAAGTGATGCAATGAAAGTTAAGGATGCTAAGTAAAGAAAGATGGAGATGGAATCGAAGAAACTATAGAAATGCATTGATCACTGTATTAATTTCTTAAGCCAAAATGTAATATAATACATTATAAGAAAAGAAGAGAAAATGAAAGGACTATCTGGAAGCAATGTCTTGCTTCCAGCAGATGTGTGTCAAGGCTACCGGTGGTTCCATGGATGGGCGGTGGAGTAGACTCTCTCTCGAGCTCTAACTCCGGGGAAGGCTCCAGTCGTCACTCGGAATGGATGAAGGAGATGAAGAACTTTCAAGCTTTCTTTTCACACGTCCATCTGGATCACAAGGATTTGCCCTAAGGCAAGCCTCAGGCAAAAAACCTTGGATGATATGAAATTTTGTTCAGCGGCTTCAATTTATAGAGCTTGATCGCCGACAACATTAATGGACCTGCTCTGATTCGAACATTCACGACACGATAGTCGTTTTTTGAATCTCTACTACTAACGGATGGTAGGTGAAATGTCAACATCATCTTTTGATTCTCCCGAGGTATGCGTTCATATTGCATTCCACTAACCTTGCGTTCATCCCTCTATTATGGTTATCATCATGTAGCAGCAATCTTCTTGCGATGACCGCATTCGCTCGATGGCCGCAACTTCTCAGCGATGACCGCATTCGCTTGATGACCACAACCTCTATGTGATGGACGCATGCGGTTGATGGCCGCAACATCCATGCGTCGAACACATGCGTTCGCCTTTGCGATGGAGAAATTCTCCACATGCGGTCGTCTTTGCGATAGCCCGGCTTCCACGTATGTGTCCGCTTCCTGCGTTAGCTACAAAGATAGATAATTGAACGTATAATAACGCATAATAGTGGGTTAGCTGAGATTTTTAATGTTGAACGACGCAAACTCATTTTTTCATGAATTCCTAACATATTCGCCGCATATTTCACTTAACAATCCTCATAATTCTAAATAAAAGGCCTAAGATAACGTGCATTTCTGTCCGTCATAAATGATTTCCAAATTCCATTACTGTATTGAATTTCATTTACAGTCTTGGTGGGTTTTATGAATTCTATAATGCGTTTTAAGTGTTAGATGTGTCTGTGGATGTTATTGATGGATGTTTACGGGATAATTGCCTCTGTTTAAAGCTTTCATTTATATTTACAAAAGTTAATTTGTAAGGGCCCCTATGTTTTTTTGCATAATTAACTTGCTATTTGAGTTTGTATTCATGTTTTTGTTTGTTTGAGTCGTTCATGATGAAGCTTCAGATGCAATGAGTTGTTGAGGAAGAAGACGAAACGTTGGTCGCATCGTGTAGCCCAAGCTAAACGATCGTTTAGATTTGGCTATGCGATCGTGTAGAAAAGTTCTACTCGATCGTGTAATATTTGCTAAATGATCGCATAGCTAATGCTACGCGATCAAGTAAAGAGTTTACTCGATCGTGTTGCATTGGCTACTCGATCGCGTAAATGCTCGGGGTAAAAAATCGCAGAGTATATGATACTCGACGCATGGCATGCGACCTAAACGATCATGTAGGCCAGCATGCTCATCGCATAGTCACTGGCTACACGATCACTAGGTATATGATACTCGTCGCTTGCTACTCGATCATTTAGACAATCATGCTCATCGCATAGTCAGTATCTGCACAATCACATGGCATGCATTACTCGATATGTGCTGCAAGATCACGTGGACTTTCATGCTCATCACATAATCCTTAGCCACACGATCTACGCTACATGATCGTTTATACTCGATGGGTGTTACTTGATGATGGAGATGCTACACAATCAAGTGACGAGGCTTCGTCTGAGCGGTTTAAGACTCTGTTCGCCTGTTTGAACCGGTTGACTTGATTCCTTTTGTAATAGTTAGCTTTTTTTTCTGGTTTTGAGGCTAATTATCCTGGTTCATCAATTTTTTAATGAATGTACATGTGATGTATGTTTAATTATTTGCCATAATATATGTCATATGGTTTTAAAACCCACCATAGGTTATGCATTTATTTATGCATCATCTTTATATTGTAAGTGTTATAATATAGTAGTCTGCATGATTAAATTACATTAATGCATGCTCATGCATTATATAATATAAGAGATAATATATGCATGCATCAAAGCATATTCATGCATCATCTTTGTATTATAAGTGTTATAGTATAAGGGTATATATTAGCATGTATGTTTAGTTCATTACTTATTATATAAAAGTTATATAGTAGTAATGAATGAACATTGCATGAAGCATGACACATTTATTTATAAATGTTATAAATGCCTTGTGAATGTCTCGTTTAGCAATGTGGTTGATTGATTGTTTCATTCTTTATAAGTGTTATAATTAATGAAATTAGAATTAAAGTCAATAAGAAAGAGTTGCATGCAAACTTAGGATTTAATCATGTTTTAAAAGAGTTTTAGAATTTGATTGAGATAGACCTAAGATCACGATTATAATGAGATTAGATACCTAAGTTTAATCTTTTAATTCGATTTAATAGGATTAAATTGACTAATAAAAGATTAAATATGTACCAAATCTATCTATAAGGGACCTTTTGGCTAAGGCTGGTTCTGGCTAGGTTGGGGTACTTATCGATGGAAACATCGCACCCCTACCTGGGAACCTACCTGGAAAGATGAATTAGATAGATTTGTTGTATGCATGAAGATTTGATGAAAGTTTGTTAAAGTGTTTAATAAGACTTGAATCAAACTTGTTTAATTATCAAAAGTAAGTGTTGTTTTTTAGTAAATTAAACATCCACTTAGATAAAATCAGTAGCCGGATTGTCTAAGTTAATGAATCCTTAGGTAGAACATTAAGTGGGAGGTACTTGGGGTATATGATACTTCACTTTACCTTTACACATTTCTCCTTAAAAGTTCATACCGTGAGATTTATCCTCGACCTTGAGGCACCCTGGGAGTGTCCCCCTATAGGATGGCATTTGGGTAGGTCAATACCAAGGTGAATGGAGAGAATATTCATAGTAAGTAGGAGCGGGACATGTGATAAAATATCCCTCGGTCTCTCTCATTTGGTTGGATAAAATTTTCATGTATCGCCTCGAGGCACCCTGGGAGTGTCCCCTTAAAGGATGACTGTATTTGCACAACTCTTTATCTGATCTCCATAAATGGATAGGGTTGCTTTATCCTTTGTCCTAATCTGTTTTTTTTCTATGGTGGGCATATTAGGGCAGGACTCTAAGGCCTAAAATGAGGGGTTACACTTACACGAAATTGTTAAGGATGTTAACATATTTTAGATCGAAAAATGATGATTGCTAGATTTAGTTACAAGGAGTTGTTTCTGTCTAATGGTTGAGATTGTCTCATTCCAATGAAGGGGAATCACCCCAATGGTGACTTATGTCCTGCCTCACTGGGGCATCATTGCAAAAATAGATGTCACTTAGGATACAATCAAACTATTTTTCTAAAACTTAATTGGTATTAAAAGTGGTAATGCAAGTAGACTCATTAAGTTTGCTCTTTTTTCAGCAACTTTATTTAAATGGCTACTGCTACTCTTGCACTTTTAATCGCCGATAAACTGACTGGCGAGAACTACGCTAGTTGGAAAAACACGATTAACACGATACTAATCATCGATGACCTAAGGTTTTTCCTTATGGAGGATTGTTCTCCTATTCCACCTCTCAATAATTGGACACAGTTGAAAGAAAAGACTCGAGCATTGATAACTGGTAGAAATACAAGTTATTACAGCTCAAATTAGTAAAACAATGAGAGAAAACGATGATAAAATAGGCAATATTATGTTTGAAAGCACCAAACTAAAAGGAATTGCGATCGCTAATGCTCATTGCATAAAAGCAGTTAATTTGCCTATTCTATGCAGGTACAATGCGATGGCAAATATGAAATTGCAATCCAAGGGCACAATGCGACAGCGCGCTTGAATTTGCGATCGTAAGAAGTTTCTCCAAAAGTGATCGCATAAAAACCTCGCATCAAGGCGACAACATAATAAATCGTGATGGGATGTAAAGCTGATAATGGTCGATTTCAAATTCAGTTGACAAGTTATTAAAAACCATACTATTACAAGTACATTAAACTTTTGGTGACTTTTAAACGGTGCAACAGAGTAGGGAAATTATGTTTCCCATCATTGCAATCATTAGTAAGAAGAGCTGCTTCACCTTGAAATCTATAAATACCCAATGCTACCAGAGAGGCAGAGAGAATATACATATACATATACAGAGACGGAGAGGGAGCAAGGAGACGAGGCAAAGCCGAGAGAAATCACTTTTCGGACAGATCGAGAGACTTTCAGAATATAATACAAAAGAGAGAAGCCCAACCCTTGTGAGAGCAAGTGTCCGCGAACTAGAACAGAGTTTAAGTGATAAAGAGCAGTGTACAAGTCCACGGAAAGCAAGATATTGCTTACCTGGCTTGTTATTTCTCAATCCATTTGTTAATTTGTACTCAACACTTTATTTGAAAAAATAGAAACTTCATTTTGATTTATGTCCAGTCTCTCCCCACCATGCATGAGTAACTAAATTTGTGAATGGGTTGAGAAGTACTTAGCTAGCATGACTTAAGCTATACATTTTATGCGATCATCTTGTCTTATGTATGCGTCATTCATTATTTGGAAGTACTTGAGAGAGTAGTCTAAAGATATAATCTAGACTTGAGAGGGTCGGATTAGATCGCATAAGCAAGTGTAGAAACTTAGAAATGAGTTCTATCTGCTGCATTCTATACACATCGCATGCGTCCTAGAAATAGGAAATGTGGCATTATGTATTGAGAAATGTAGTACTAATTTTGTGTATAGCATGATCGCATGACTTGTACATGATCTTGAGAAATGTTAGCTAAATCGCTTCTCAACCCCTTCATCGCATACTTGTTATAACTCTATGCTTCCATCACTCCGCATTCAACTCCATCGCATAGGAAAGTCTAAATCAAAACACCATCTACTTCTTTATCACCACCGCAATAGAATCAGAGAGTCTGTCGCATATCTATTTAGTAGTCCCTGTGTTCGACCCTGGACTTACCAGGAACCTAAGAAGGCTTATACTTGGGCTTTGTTAGGAAAACTTGTATGATCATCGCATCCACACATCATCACATTATAATTCAATGCATCAAGTTTTTGGCGCCGTTGCCGGGGACTACTGTATAGATTGTGCTAACATCAAACCTCTTTGATCTTTGCAACTTTCGACCTTTGTTGCATTGCCATTCCATCTGTAAAGGAAGAAGGAAGCATCGCATGAGTGAAGGACATGCTCCTGAGCCTAACTACGACTTAGAGATCGAAAGAACCTTTCGTAGAAGACAGAAAAACAGACGTAAATGACAAAGAATAGCTCACAGAATGGCTGAACAACCTGAAGAATGAGTAGAAAATGAAAACAACATAATGACAAATCCTATCCTCTTGGCAAATAATCGCAATGGACCCATTCGGGACTATGCGTCACCAAACTGATATGATTTCTCCTCAAGAATCATGAAACCAGCATTGGATGGATCAAGGTTCGAGATGAAGCTAGTATTATAATATAAAGATGATTCATGTCAATGCTTTTTATGCATGCATAAATATAACTCTTATATTATTATATGATGCATGAGCATGCTCTTACATAATTAGATAATGCTTCTCTAAATTATAACAATTACAATAAAGAGATGATGCATGACCATTGCATAACCTAAGGTGGGATTTACTATATGTTCGTACCATATGACATATGAAAAAACATAAATCGCATGTAATAAATAAAGAATTAATGGACTGAGATGAGCCTTTACAAAAACTGGAATGAAAAAATCCTATCTGTTACATTTTTCATCGAGCAAACCGGTTCACAAGCGAATCGGGTCTCGAACCGCCAGGAGGTCTCCATCATGTAGTAAACTCCAGTAGGTAGTCGATCGCTCAGCACGCACTAGACGATAAGAGCATAATTAAACGAACGCGTAGACAATGACGAGGCAGTGAAGCCTGATCGTCGATGCGATCGCGTAGCGTGACAACAGGTAAATGATTTATCGTGCGTTACTAAGCGATCGTTTAGTCAGTTACTAAGCGATGAAGCTTGCTGACCTAAATGATCGTCTAGTGCGTGCACGTTAAACGATACGTGAGCATCTCATCGTCTACACGACCCGATACTCTATGATCGCTTACCCGATTGTCAAAATGATACGATCAACTCTTGATCGCATACCCCATCGTTTAACCGATGCGTTCAACAGCAATCGCGTACTCCATCGACTTTATGATGCAATCAACAACGATCGCATACCACATCTTTTACACGATACGGTCAACCCTAGATCACCTCCTTCCTCGAAGAACCGCAATGCTTGCCTAGACATATGAAATCGGAGTATCAGAACCTGACTATGATACCAATTGAAGAATCTCTTACTGAAGAGTTCCATGAGCACGTTTGGATTGTTTCGATCTCACAGTGACCGAAATACAACAATATACATTCATACGTACAGTTATGCAAACAATTCTTAATTAACAGCATGCTTTGAACAACAAAATAACAAGGGAAAAAGTTTCCATACCAGTTGAAGACAATCTTCAAACTTCAGAAGTCAACGTAGTGGAACCCTCCACACGATCTACCAACACCCAGCAGCAGCATCGACTACAACAGCATGAACAACTGCATGAACACGAACGTCGTGGGGACAACACCACCAGAAAAGAGCCCTGGGTATTCTCGGAGTGAGAGCCCAAAGCATGACCTTTGGTGAATTTGGTAGAGGAAGGAGGAATACTAGATCGTGTAGGCGATAAGCAAGTGAGAGGGAAAAAAGGCGCTATCGCATAGCAAAATGCTTATCATTTAGGAGAAGCTATACGATCGTGTAGATTTTATTGAACGATCGTTTAGCAAAATCGGTACACTATACAATCATTTATAGAAGCTATACGATCGTGTAAGAACTAATGTGCGATCGTTTAGGCACGAGGAGGACAATCGTTTAGGCGGAGAGGACTATCGTATAGGTTCTCGAAATTATTAAGTGATCTCTTAGGATTCTACCAACGCGCGTTCACTCTTTCTTTTGGACGATCTGAACGAACGATTCAAAATGAAACAATTTCATTTTTATTTCATCAATTACAATAACCGACGCTGCCCTACCAACTCACGTCCAAACGTGATTTTTTGGGTTAATTATCATATAATTAATCAAATAAAATATTAATAAATATAATCATATTATATTTTTATCCTATAGTTTGATATCACATATCTACTATAGTATTTTCTCCTCTACTTGATATAAATCATATTTATATCTAATTTCCTCCAAAATAATGTATCTCATACATTTAGCCAATTATATCATATATAATTAACCAATCTAATTGTATCATATATAATCGAACTTCTTCTTGTCAATTTGAACATTTCAAATTAACCGAAATACTGGTTCTCGACTTTATCAAGCTACCCAAGGGACCTTATGAACCTGTGGCTCGAAGCTCCAACAGGTCGTGAATAGCTGACTAAACTCTTTAGCCACGAGATCCACCATTCGTTAATTGTCAGACATTCCACTAAAGACCAACAACTGAACTCTTCTTACCATAAATATATTTCTGTGTCCATCGGATATAACCAATCATGAGTACGATGACCCTTCACAGATGCTCGTAATTACACTTGGGCCAAATTACTATTTTGCCCCTGTAGTTACATCTCACTTCTTAAGTACCACTGATTCCTCTAATAAACAAATACAATATAGTCCAACTATGTGTGAACACCTCTCGGGCCAAGAGAAGGTGTGTGGCGGCACATCGTTCAAGCCTGGAATCAGTCCTTAAACGAACTATCTATCTACTTATCCCTGCCTCAAGGAAGGAGTGAATTCCATCTTGTGTAGCTGAGTTCCCAGCTCTCAAATTAGACGAATCCCCAAAATGGTAGGTTTAAATCGGCGATCTGGCCACTCGTACCCATACAAATCAAAGGACCACCCTCCATGGTAGGAGTTCTCAACTCACTCAGGATTGAGATCTTTTGTGATAAGTCACAACACTTGTGACCATTCCACAAAGCAGGCTGCATCCGTAGCATTACCAGGATAAGGTTTCCCTCTTATATCCATATACTACAAACCATTTCCGTTATCACTCAAGACATGATTCACTTGTATGTCACCACATACATGCTTGAGTCACATACAAATAACCAGAGATTTTATGTTTATTGGTTTGTGGCAAAGCAAATAAAACAAGCAAATGAGAAAAAAATACAAGATGTGAAGAAAATATCATATATTAACAACACAAGCATTCGTGCAAATTGTTTACAAACTACAAGTGACGAGACTTTAGGGCATTAACCCCATTAGTTTGTTCTTCATTTCAGGGAATTAGTCCTTGGCAGCAGCTTGATGCTGGTGAGATGACGATGCGAGTTGGAATCGGACACATCGTCTCAATTGTGGCAGTGAGAGGTCTCCAGTTGACTTTACAGTAGGGTTGGCAATGGTGCCAGGGGGTCCCCCGTCCCCGGTCCCGTGGGGGAAATTCACCCCCATCCCCGCCCCGTTTCCGCCATTTGAAGGCAGAGATGGAGGCGGGGATTCCCTGTCAGGGAAACGAGGTCCCCGCATGGCCCCATTTCTCGTTTTCTCGCAGGGATTCCCTTACTAGTTTCGCG
Source organism: Benincasa hispida (assembly GCF_027475165.1). Classification (NCBI taxonomy): domain Eukaryota; kingdom Viridiplantae; phylum Streptophyta; class Magnoliopsida; order Cucurbitales; family Cucurbitaceae; genus Benincasa; species Benincasa hispida. Next base: position 85,661,905 of record NC_143489.1, on the reverse strand, counting down.
TAGTGAATCCCCTACTAGTTCCCCACGGGGAATTCCCACAAGGATTCCTCTATTAGTTCCACACGAGGATTCCCCATTTTTTTTAATTCAAGTGATTTTATTTAAAATTTGATTAGTCCACAAAAAATAAATAAAATTTATTTACTAATCTATGAAATAAACACACTTTAGAAGCTCACGAATCCATTAAATAAGTTTATCGGATTCCTCATTTTTTTTAATTCAAACGATCTTATTTAAAATTTGACTGGTCCACAAAAAATAAACAAATAATAATAGGCTAATCTATGAAATAAACAAGTTTTAAAAGCTCACAAATCCATTAAATAAGTTTATAACTTAAAAGTAAATAAAGTCTGAATAAGGAAGTTAATTAAAGACAAATATCTTATACATTTAAAATATATAAATTGCTTGTCTTTCTCTCTTCACCGATGACTTCACATTCAATTCTCTCTCCTTTCTTAGCATCATCTCATCCTTAGTTGCGAGTATTATTCATTCCTATATTTAAAATGTAATTAACAAATAATGTCACCAAAAAAAAATCTAGACCACAAAAAATAAAAAGTGTCATAAGAAAATAATGTTAATCCTTGAACATACCTTAGTCACCATGCCATCTTCATCAGAATCGTCTACATCTTCTAAAACAATTGCTAAATGTTTAACCATTTCTTTTCCGTGCTAGTACCTTACATTGTCACATATTTGTAATAAAAGAAAATATTTATTAATATATTAAATGCTAAAAAGAGGTAAAACAAAATAAACTAACTAACTTGTCAAAAATTCAGTCGCAATCCAATTTTAAGCGCACATCAAAGCCTCTATCATCTTCAAATGAAGTTTATTATGACATGGGCTTACAATCCTACCACAGGTACTAAAAGCAGACTATGATGCAACACTAGATAACGAGATGGTTAATATGTCTCTTGCAATTTCTTGTAAAATGGGATACTTGACATCGTTCAATTTTCACCAACTCAAAATGTTAAAATCAAATGATCGAGGTAAGACAGGTTCATCCAAATATGCATTAAGTTGTTGCTTCTGATTCATATTATTGGATTTGATACAAACAAGTCATAATAATCAAAATCATCAAATTCTATATTTTGTGATGTTCCATCTAAATTTTTAGAGCGATAATCATCACCTTCACCTTTATGCTTCGGCTGATATTCTATTCACAAATCTGAACACATTTTTTTTATCCTTTCCACCTCAAGAAAAAAACTATTTTCATAAATTTTAGGGAAGTAAAACTCAATCCACTTCAATTTGTAATGTGGATTTAAAACTGCAACTATGGCCATTAACCCATGAATTTTCTTCCAATACTTATCAAACTTTGAAATCATATTTGAAGCCATGTCTCTTATCTCTTGAATGCCAGAATTCGTCCACTCAGAAATAGCCAATTTCAATTTACAAATTTTTGGAAAAAAAGATTAGTAGTAGGATATTTGGATCTAGAAAATATTTCAGTCACGTGATGAAATATTTTCAGTTTCTCACATATCTCTTTTGCTAATACTGATAGCTGGTAGAAATACAAGTTATTGTAGCCTCTTATTTAGAATTATGAGGGCTAACAAGTAGAATATGCAGTGATTATACTAAGAATTCATGTGAAAAGTGAACTTGCGTCGATCAGCATTGAAAATCTCGGCTAACTCAATATTATGTGTTATTCTGCGTCAAAATGTCTGTCTTTTGTAGCTATCGTAGGAACCAATTGCATGCGGTGAATCCTAGACCATCGCAAGGGTGATCGCATACGTTCATCGCATGGATGTTGCGGCTATTAATCACATGCGTCCATCGCATGGAGGTTGCAGCTATAGAGTAATAACCATGATATAAGGGTGATCACAAGGGTGGTGGAATGCGATGGTACTTCGGAAACCAAGCATGAACGCATACCTTGGGAGTATAAAAAAGATGAGGTAGACTTTCACCTACCATGCTGTTAGTAGTAGAGATTCAGAGCAGGTCCATCGCGTCGTTAGTAATAGAGACTCAGAGTGGGACCATCAATGCTGTTGGTGATTGAGCTCTATAAATAGAGCCTTAGAGCCCAAAATTCAAGGCATCTGAGCTTCTGCCTTAAAGCAGATCCTTGTGATCACAGATGGGAGCGTGAGAAGACATTCTTTGAGAGTTCTTCATTCCTTCACCTATTCCTAGTGACAACCGGAGCTTTACCGGAGATAGATCTTGAGAGAGACTACTCCACTGCCCATCCATGGCACCACCAGCAGCCTTGACACACATCTGATGGAAGCAGGAGATTGCCTACATCTAGCCCTCCACTTCTCTTCTTATCTCTGTATTGTATTACATTTTGGCTTAAGACATTAATACATTTTGTAATAAATGCATCTCTTTATTTCCTTCGACTCCATCTTCAACTTTTTCTTTATCATCCCTTACTTTCATTGCAATGAACTAAGTAAGATTGCAAGAGTATTGTATACTTAATCATGCGACATAGACATATGAAACATGTAATAAACCACCGAGAGGTGCGCGATGTGCGAGTATTGTGAGTAAATCCTCTTTGCTTGGTGTGAGGCTGTATCAACGCTTGTCTATAAGCTGATCAGCGATGACTAACTGCCCGAGAGGGTAAGTAGTAGTGGAACGTATTAAGCAAAGTAAGCAGTGTTCCTAGAGATAGGAATAATCTTATGTCAACCATGCTTTATGTGATCATCTTGTCTTATGTACACCATTCACCCTTTGGACATACTTGAAAGAGTAGTCTAAAGATAGAATCTAGGCTTGAGAGAGTCGGATTAGAATCGCATAAGCAAGAAGTAGAAACTTAGACATAAGTTCTATCTGCTATTTACACATCGCATGCACCCTAGAAATAGGATATGGTGGTATACGGTCATCTTGTCTTATGTGCGCATAAGCAAGAATAGAAACTTAGAAATAAGTTCTATCGACATTTTCGTATATGCATCGCATGCGTATATTTGTGTATAGCATGATTGCATAACTTGTGCTGGCTAGGGTTACCCTTGTAATCAAGCTTAATGATGCAGTGAAGTTATCCCCTCCACCATTTTATCTATTTTTCCATGCATCTTATTATCCGTTAACAGTTGCCGCGTCTCTACCAACTCTCATAGTCATACTTCCATTTCTTAATCTGTTTAATTAAGAGTAGGAGTAGTGCATAGTCCTTTAACTTAATTATTCTTTTATTCATTGCGGAAAACACATTACTTCGCAACATTCAGTCACAAGTCCCTGAGTTCGACCTTGGATCACCCCGAGAAACTTGTGATCTCGTTATACTTGGTAAGAGAGTAAGAAAACTTGTGGCAGGAATGCATGGTCATCACATATATTCTTAAACACATATTGCATATTTCTTAGTCCAACGCATGACTATCGACACATGGAGATCAACGCATATCATAAGACGCACACATATTTACGCTCCATTTTCCACGCATCAAATACTAATCTTGATCCAAAGGCAAACACTTGTACTTTGGTTCTCGTTGTTTTAATCAATAAAAACCAGCCTTGTACTTCAATGCAGTGGCTAACCTAAAATATGTAGAATTCCACCTAGTACAACAATCAAGAATCAACATCTGACCATTATAAACATTCAACTGACGAGCAGTTTTCTCAATTTTCTCCTTCTTTTTTTATGTATGCACCCAAAAAAGACACACTACTACATATTCTTTCGATCCCATCTCCTATCACTGCCAACCCATCTTTCACAATTAAGTTCAAAATATGAGCACAACACCGCATATGAAGTAAACTCCCATCCAATGATAAGTTTCCACACAAAGTATCAACAAACATATTAACCATGGAGTCATTTGTACTACAATTATCTACAGTTACAGATGACAATTTTCTATCAATATTCCAGTCTAACAGACATTCCATTATTTCTTCATGAAGTATCTTAGAAGTGTGTGGAGAAGGGACATATATAAACCTGATTATTTTGTTTTGCAAAACCCAACTATCATCAACAAAATGTGCAGTGACAACCATATAACCTTTTGTTTGGTGGTTGGAAGTCCACATGTCCGTTGTAAGGGTAATTTTTCCTTTGATCTCATTCAATAATGTCACGATTTTCAGCTTTTCAGTCTCATAAATTTTAAAATCTCCTTCTTTATTGTGTTTCTTGATACCGTCTTAAATAATGGTTGGATGACATTACAAGATTCCCTAAAACCTTCATGTTCAACTATTGAGAGAGGATATTCATGTTTTATTATCATCCTAGCTAATGCTTTTTTTGCAACTTCCTGATCAAAATTATATAAACCTAATGTATTGTTCTTCTCTCTGTTAGGATTCAATAGAGATTGTCATATGTCCTTTTGTCCTTTATATGGGCATATCTTAATATGGTCATGGAAATGTTTGGTTCCATTTTTACTTTCACCACCTAATTTTCGTTTGCAATAATTACAAATCGCCTTGTCTACTCCATCTACTTTTTGTTTTTTAAAATGGTTCGAAACAACCAATGTCAATCTCCTCTTTAAAAATTCTTTCTCAATATCCTCACCAAGAATAACACAATTATACACATTTAAATTATCATCATTCGAGGAGTATGTAGTTAAATTTGGGGTTGGATCTAGGATTGGACTTGGAGAATCTTTATTTGTAGAAAGTGATGAAGACTTTTTTTTTCAACTTATCAAAGGTTTAATTTAAAAAAGCCCTCTTTAGACTTGGACTTAATTTTCAAAGCATTTAACCCCAATATTCAAAGCATTCAAACAATTTCTTAGAATTATGAAATGTCTTAAAATTAAAATTCAAACCCCCAAAAGCATTTAAAAAGACTCAAAGCACATATTCAACCTAAAATTCAAGAATTCAAACATACACAAAGACTCAAAGCATTTTCAAACATATTCAACCCCAAAATTCAAAGCATTGAAACATACTTTTCAAACATATTCAAGCCTAAAGTTCAAAGCATTCAAACATACACAAAGACTCAAATCATTTAATATCAATACACATGAAATTATTATTATTGTTTACTAATTTTTATAAAAATTTTACCGGCTTGAGCAACAATAGATGTCAGACGGCAGCGACTTGAATGGACAAATCTCGGCAGACGTTTGTCTAGGGCAGCATCACAAGTCTTTTTTTTTTCAAATGAAAAACAAAACAACACAATCAAAATATATCCTTACCAATCATCTTATCTACTTTTAAAACTAATCTCATGTATTACCTTTCTAGATGTCACCTCTCGGAAGTCGGATGGTAATGGCTCGAACTTGAATGGACGCCTAAAGAACAGGTCGTCGACGTGAAGGAGAAGACCTGAATGGATACGTCGACGACAGGTAGGTCTTCTTTACGGCACCTGAAGTGTGAACGGCAGTGATCTTCATGCTTGAACGGTCTTCAAGTTCACGCTCGACTTGAAGGAAAGGGGTCTTTACTCTTCACGAATCATGCTTGGCTTGAAGGGAAGGGATTTTCACGAATCACTCGGCACAAGCACACACACGGTGATGGCAGGTAGGTCTTCTTCATGGCAAATGGTCTTCACGCTTGAAGACTTGAAGACTTGAACTTTGAAGTGGAAGTGGTCTTCTTCAAGTTCACACTGCAGAAATCAGATGGCATAGGGCACACACATGACATACGACATGTTACGGATAGGTCATATTTCAATTTAGGGCCTTTTTTTTAGTTTTTTAAGTTTGTGCTTGGCTTCTTGGGGTTAGAGTTAGAATTTGGATATTTAATATTGGACTCCAACACAACATATTTTAAACATATATATAAATAAATTATTTTATATATATTATAAATATATATTTACAAAAATATAAATATATCAAATTGGGTTTGGGGTCGGGGTTGGGGTCGGGGCAGGGATACCGCCCCATCCTCGTCTCGTCCCCGGACGGGGTCCCAAAATTTTTTCCTAGTTTGACCCCACCCCTAATCAAACCGGGGAATCCCCAACCTAAACAGGTCAGGGCCTCGCAAGTTTTTTTTGCCAACCCTACTTTACAGAATAGGTTTATCATTTTGAATGAAGTGTATGTAGTTCCCAAGTTAAAGAGGAACTTAATTTCTATAAAGTCATTGCTTGAATGTAATTACACCTTGAACTTTTCAGTCAATAAAGTGTTTATTTTGAAAAATGGTGTTGTTATATGTTCGGCTCAACTGAAAAACAATTTGTTTATGCTAAGGCCCTTGGCAATAAATTCCCTCAATAACATAGAGATGTTTAAAGCTGTCGTAACTCAAAACAAACAACTTAAAGTTTCAACTTTGGCACCTGCGTTTAGAGCACATTAATCTCAATAAGATTGAGAGATTGATGAAGAATGGACTTCTAAATGAGTTTGAAGAAAAAATTTTACCTGTATGCGAGTTATGCCTTGAAGGTAAAATGACTAAAAGACCTTTTACTGGAAAAGGTTATAGAGCCAAAGAGCCTCTAGAGTTAATGCATTCAGACCTTTGTGGTCTGATGAATGTGCGAGCCAGAGAAGGCAATGAATACTTCATCACTTTTATTGATAACCATTCAAGGTATGGGTATGTTTATTTAATGCAACATAAGTCTGAGTCATTTGAAAAGTTCAAAAAGTTCGAGGCTGAAGTTGAAAATGCATTAAGTAAAATGATTAAAACACTTCGATCTGATCGAGATGGAGAGTTTTGGATTCTGAGTTCCAGAACTATTTGATAGAGCATGGAATCGTATCCCAACTCTCAACACCTGGTACACCTCAGCAGAATGGTGTATCAGAGAGGAGAAATTGAACCTTGTTGGATATGGTTTGGTTGATGATGAGTTATGCTTCCTTATCGGACCCATTTTGGGGTTTTGCAGTAGAGACAGCAACTTACATCCTAAACTGTGTTCCTTTCAAGAGTGTTTCCAGAACACCATTGGAGTTGTGGAACGAGCATAAAGCTATTTTACATCACTTCCGCATCTGAGGTTACCCAACACATGTGCTTGAGGCTAATCTTAAGGAATTGGAATCACATTCGAGGTTGTGCCTATTTGTCGACTACCCCAAAGGGATACGAGGGGGTTACTTTTATGATCCTAAGGAAAACAAGGTATTTGTATCGATAAACGCTATTTTTCTTGAGAATGATCATATAAGGGAGCACAGTTCTACAAGTAAAATTGTGTTGAATGAGCTTTCTAGAGAAACTACGGAAACTTCAACAAGAGTTGTTGAAGAGCCTACTACCTCAACAAGAGTTATTGATGTAAGTTCATCTAGTCAGTCAAATCCACCTCAAGTGTTGAGGAAACCACGACGTAGTGGGAGGGTTACGAACCCACTTATTCGCTATATGGGTTTAACTGAAATCCTAGCTATGGTAGCTAATGGCGAGGTTGAGAATCTATTGTCTTACAAGAAGGAAATGGAGGATGTTGACAGAGATGAATGGGTCAAAGCCATGGATCTCGAGATGGAGTCTTTGTACTTTAACTCAGTTTGGGATCTTATTGATCAACTTGATGGGGTTAAACATATAGGTTGTAAATGGATCTACAAGAGGAAACGAGGTGTTGATGGGAAGGTGCAAACCTTTAAGGCTAGACTCGTGGTAAAGGGTTATACCCAGGTAAAGAAAGTTGACTATGATGAGACTTTCTCACCTGTTGCTATACTGAAGTCTATCCGCATCCTTCTATCCATTGCCTCATATTATGACTATGAAATATGAAAAATAGATGTCAAGACTACTTTTCTGAATGGAAATCTTGAGGAGACCATTTATATGGTGCACCCCGAGGGATTCATATCCCAAGATCAAGAGCAAACTGTTTGCATGCTGATTCGGTACATTTATGGATTGAAATAGGCATCTCAATCTTGGAACATAAGGTTCGATATTACGATCAAATATTATGGCTTTGACCAAAACGTTGATGAGCCTTGTGTCTACAAGAAAATCATCAACAGTTTAGTAGTTTCCTAGTGTTATATGTAGACGATATCCTACTCATTGGGAATGATGTAAGCTTATTGACTTCAGTTATGAATTGGTTAGCGATCCAATTTCAAGTGAAAGATTTGGGAGAGACTCAGTTTGTTCTTGGGATCCAGATCTTTCGGGATCGAAAGAACAAAATGCTAGCACTGTCTCAAGTATCATACATTGACAAGATGTTGATCAAGTACTTGATGCAAAACTCCAAAAGGGGCCTATTTCCTTTCCAGCACGGAGTTACATTGTCTAAGGAACAGTATCCAAAGACACCTCAAAAGGTTGAGAAAATGAGATGGGTCCCCTATGCATCTGCCGTAGGCAATTGATGTATGCGATGTTATGTATTAGATTTGACATCTGCTATACTATGGGGATAGTTAGTAGATATTAGTCTAACCTAGGATAAGGCCATTGGACAAATGTCAAGAACATCTTCAAGTATCTTCGGAGAACGACATGCTTGTGTATGGTTCTAAGGATTTGATCCTTACAGGATACACAGACTTTGATTTTTAGGTTGATAAGGATTTCCAAAAATCCACTTCAGGATAAGTGTTCACTCTTAACAGAGGGACTGTAGTATGGCGAAACATCAAGCAGGGGTGCATCGCTGACTCCACCATTGAGGTCGAGTATGTTACGACTTGTGAAGCTGCTGAGGAGATCGTTTGGCTCAAGAAGTTCCAGACTGATATGAAAGTTGTTCCAGACATGTCTAGGCTCATCACCCTTTATTGTGATAATAGTGGTGCTGTGGTGAATTCCTATGAGCTTCGGAATCATAAGCGTGGCAAGCACATTGAGCGGAAATACAATCTCATTTGAGAGATTGTGCATCAAGGAGACGTGATTATCACAAAGATAGCTTTAGAGCACAACGTTGTTGATCCGTTTACGAAGGCCCTTGCGGCTACAGTGTTTGAGGGTCACCTACAGAGTATGGGTCTACGAGACAAACCACGGTTGCACTAAGGCAAGTGGGAGATGTTGTACTGGGCATTTATGCCCTAGTTTATTGTTTTGTATACTTGTAATTGGATTATTGTTGGAGTATATCAGTAAGCAGCGGAAACAGCAAGGATCAATAAACACTCTAATTCATTAATTTTGACAAAAGCATGTTCATACGAAAACAAGAAGGTTTCAAGCCATACCTTTATAGAACTTCTTCAAATCTTGCTTCTCAATTGCAAACTTCTCCAAATCTTGTTGTAGACTACCTCAAGATCTTCCTCATATTCTCTTGGAGCATTAGATTAAGTTGTGGGACTCAAAATAAGCTTGAATGAAGGCAACTTCGAGAAGAACTCACTGCTACAACCCCTCGTGAAGAACAACTTCTTCAACTCGAATTTTCCAGCAAAAACTCTAAGGATGCATGCCTCAATTCCACTCCAATCTTCTCAATAAATTGTAGAACTTTCATACAAAGAAGATGGTTACATGAGATGCAGCTCATGCTTGTAGTTATTGAAGCAAAAAATAGGTGGGTTTTGTGTGAGCAAGTTGAAGGTGTTATTGGAAAAAACCAACATTCCAACTTTTCAATTTTTACCAAAATGATTTCAAAAATCAATTTGATTTCTAAAATTGAAAATAGTATTAATTTTGCAAAATTAATTTTTCTAATAAAATTAATAAATGATTAATTACACAATTTAATTAATTCTAATTAATTTAGTATCAAATATTAAATTAATGTTACACAAACCTGCCTTCATATATTTAAATCATATTTAAATATTAATTCTCCAATTCCGTTTAATTCTTAAAATTAAGTGTGTAATTATATTTCATATAATTACTAATTTCTTTAATTCTAATTTGAATGTTTCAAATTAACTTATCACGCTATTCTAAAGCTAATCCATTTATGAGCTAGTAGGGGGACCTCGCAGACCTATAGATCATGAGCTCCAACGATCCGAGATTAAATGGCTAAACTCATTATACCGAATTAACCCCCATTCATTAACTAATGGGTCACTCCACTAAAGCCTATAATTGAACTCCCTTCATTGTAGATATATTATGTCCACTCGATATAACCATGATTAGTAAGTTTACCCTTCACAGGTTGTTCATGATCTCGGTTGTTCGTAATAAGTTTACCCCTAAGATCACCTCTTGTTCATTAAGTCCCACTGGTTCTCTAATGAACAATTGATTTGTGATCCAACAACAAACCGAGTCCCTCTTAGGCCAATGAGAGGGTGGGTCCCCTTGTTCAAGACCCAGAGTCAGCACTTAAGGGAACAACCTCTCTACTATCCCTAAAAGCGGGTAAGAGTGAATTCCTTCTTGCACTCTATGTCCCTAGCTATTTACCTGGTCTTACCCCTGAAATGGAGGTTTATTGAGCCGACGCTATTAAGCCAGCCCTCACCTATGCAAATCTAAGGATAATCCCAAATAAACAGGAGTTCATAGTTAGCTTTAGGATTAAGGTCAAGTTACCTAGGTCATCGCTTTGAAATAGTCAGTCTTAAATAGTAAACAACGTTATAAAGTAAGTGTGACTGATATCGTGGTCCGATCTTGTACAAATCGATTTGCACAGAACGCCCCCATTCCTCATGTCATAACATGTAAAAATTAGGATCACTTTGTTTGTAGTATTTTACAACTCTTTGTAACAACTACAGAGTAGGCCGCATCCAATAGTGTTACTAGAATAAGGCACCCAATCTTATTCATATACTATAAATCATTTTGACTATTTACTTGAAACTAATCCATTTTTATGTCTCCACATAAAGTTCAAGTACTCATATAATAGTAAGGGTCTTTTAGGTTTATTGGATTTCTAATAAGCAATACATATATTCAATAATAACTTATTGAATTTTCAGAATAAGTTTTTACAAACCACGAGTTTTAGGACATAAAACCCAACAATTATCTTGTACACCCCACTAACTTTAGGACAAGTGGGAGATTGTTGGGGTTGATGCACTAAATCTCGTAGGGTTATGTAGTTTGTAAGCAAATGTATGAACAAACACTTTGTGATTTATAATATATGATATTTTATTCACCTCAGTCTATGAAAAATGAGATATTTTAGTTACATTAACCACAAACCAATAAACTAAGATCCATGGTTATCGTTGTAACTTAAGCATGTATGTGGAGACATACAAGTGGACCATGCTTTAAGTGATAACCTAAATGGTCTGTAGTATATGGATAAAGGAGGGATACCTTATCCTAATGACACTATGAGTGTGCCTTACTTTGTAGGTGTTACAAATGTTGTAAAGTGCTACAAATGATCTGATCCTGGTCATTCATGTATTAGACATGCGAGTGGGGATATTCTATACAAAGGAGTTTGTATAAGACCGGATCATGAAATGTTTAGTCTTGTTATATAACCTTGTTCATAATTGAGATTTTCATTTCACTAGGATGACCATAGGAAACATGACCTTAATTCTGAGTGAGTTGTGAACTCCTGCCAATGAGGGCGTTCCTTTAATTTGTATGGGTGAGAATGGCCAGATCACCGACTCAACAAGCCTACCATTTTGGGGTCGGGAGTTGGGAACTCAGCTACACAAGATGGAATTCACTCTTTCCCCGAAGCAGGGGTAAGTAAAATTGCTCCCTAAAGGGCTAATTTCGGGGCATGAACAATGTGGCGCCACACCTTTCTTGGCCTGAGAAGGGTTTAGCCATAGTAGGACTATGATCTATTGTTCATTAGATGAATTAGTGGTACTTAAGGAGTTAGATGTAACTACAGGGGCAAAACGGTAATTTGGCTCAACTGTACTTACGGGCGATTTGTGAAGGGTCATCGTACTGTTGATTGGTTATATACAATGAACACATAAATATATCTGTAGTGTGAAAAGTGCAGGTGTCGGTCTTTAGTGGAGTACCCGATAGTTAACGGATGGTGGATATCGTGATTAAAGAGTTTAGTCAGTTATTCACGTATGGTTGGAGCTTCAAGCTATAGGTCCATAAGGTCCCCTTGGTAGCTCAACGGAATCAAGTTGAGAATCAGTTTTTAGGTTAGTTTGAAATGTTAAAATTAACAAGAGGGAATTTGATTATATATGATCTAATTAAATTAATTCAATTATATATGATATAATTGATATGATGTATTTCTTACATTGATTGGAGGAATTAATATAAATATGATTTATATTAAATTTCAAAAAATAGAAAAAGAACTATGGTTTATATGTTGCATATGATGTAATATTAAAACTATAGGTTATAAATGTTGGAGATGATACCCTAAACTCTCATGTCCTATAGTTTGTAAACACAATTTTAAACAAATGCTTGTGATGTATAATATATGATATTTTATTCACTTCTTATCTATGAACATTGGATGTTTTATTTGGTTTACGACAAACGAATAAACAAAGATCCCTATCATTTGTAACTTAAGCATGTATGTGGAGACATACAAGTAGATTATGTCTTAAGTGATAACCAAAATGGTTTGTAGTATATGGATATAGAAGGGAAACCTTATCCTGGTAACGCTATGGATGTGGCCCACTTTGTAGAATAGTTACAAGTTTTGTGACTTGCTACAAATGATTTGATCCCGATCATTCATGTGAGGACACGAGAGCGGGGGCGTCCTATACAAAGAGTTTGTATAAGACCAGACCACAAAGTGTTATAGTCTCGTTATATAACGTCGTTCATGATAAGATCGAACCACGAAGTGTTATAGTCTTTATCGGAATGTCTGGCAGTTAACGGATGGTGGATCTCGTGGTTCACGTATTGTTGGAGCTTCGAGCAATAGGTCCATAAGGTCCCCTTGGTTGCTCAATGGATTCAATTGAGAATCAGTTTTTGGGTCAGTTTGAAGTGTTCGAATTGACAAGAGGGATTTTGATTATATATGATATGATTGAATTTGTTAATTATATATGATAAAATTGGCATTATGTATGAGATACATTTTTTTGGAGGAAAATGAAATAAATATGATTTATATCTAGTGGAGGAGAAAAGACTATGGTTCATGTGCTGCATTTGATGTGATATTAAACCATAGGTTAATGAATATAATATTATTATCTTTATTATTTATTTTTGGACAATTATAGGATAATTATGCCGGCATTTTCTTCATAACCATGTGATAGTTGAAGGTTTCATTCAGTTTTCATAACTGAAGAATAAAATGAAAATTGTTTTCATTTTGCAAGAGATCGGTCATTCGCTCACGTTTGGTGTATACTGCCGATCGCATAGCAAACTGAGAGCCTACACGATAGCTCAAAGTTTCTAAACAATTGTATACACGCACATAGCTCATTAAACGATCCCAGAGAATTTTCTAAACAATTGCACGCCCGAGCGTTTACTAAACGATCGTGGCCTATTTACTAAACTATTGTGTACCTCTTCCTAAACGATCAAGCATTGTCTATATGATAGACATTATCTTTCTCCCACTTTCTTGGTCATGGTATACGATCTTCTTTTCCTCATTCCCTCTACCAAATACAATAGAGCCCACACCTCCTGGATTCTCACACCGAGAATACCGAAGGTTGTAAGTGGTGGTGTCCTCCCCATTGCTGTGTTCGTGTGAAGGCTTTTCATGGGTAGACGACCGAGTTTTGGTGGATGATTACTTGGATATTCTTAACGAGAGTGAGAGGAGCAGTCTTTGGTAAGAAACAGTTCTAAGGCGAAGAAGGGTTCTTCAACTGGTACGTTTCTTGTTCTCGTGTTGTTTAGTTTTCAAAGCATGTCGATAATTTGTTGAATATTGCATATCTATTCTGTTAGATTTTGAATGCGTTAATTCTATCACAATGAGATCGAACGATCTCGCTTCCGCTCAGAGGTACTTTTGTATAAGAGTTCCTTCAATAAGTATAATATTATAAGGCAGTTATTATATTTATTTATAATTTACTAATTATGAGATAATTGATAATTCTTTTTCTCCAATAACCACCCTTAGTGGGTGGTTACACAGTTTTATGGCTAACTGTGAGATAAAAAAAATATGATTTAAAAAATTCTCAAGACAATGAAACTCACAAGTAATCAGATTACTAATCGAGAGACTAAACGATAGGGATCGAGTTTACTATACGATAATACTCGTTTACTACACGATCGAGTGTCGAGTCTATGCGATAGACTTCCATTTGCTACACGATCGTTCTTTCCAATACTCGATCGTCTCTTCCTCCTCCATTCCTCTATCCCTCTATGCAAAATCATACAGAGCCCTCAACTCTTGGATTCTCACACTGAGAATACCAAGGTAATCTTTTGGTGGTGTCTAGTTCTATTCGAGGATCGAGTTTTACTCGTTGGAGATTAAGGAAGTTCCAGTTGCTCATTATGTTCGTGCTGTTCAATGCGTTGCTGAATGATCGAGGGAAATACATGAAAAAAGAGTTCTTCAAAGGTATTGTCACTTGATTCTTTGTATTTAATTAAGAAGAATGCTTTAATTTATCTTTAATGCATAATCATTTATGTTTGATTGTAAATGTTTAAGTACGATAACCCTTCATAGATCGCTCGTAAGTACGATTGGGTCAATTTACTATTTTTGCCCTGTAGTTACATCTAACTCCATAAGTACCATTGAATTCTCTAATGAACAATACATCATAGTCCTACTATGGGTGAAAACTTCTCGAGCCATGAGAAAGTGTGTAACACCACATTGTTCAAGCCCCGAAATCAGCCCTTAAGAGAGTAATCTATCTACTTACCTCAGCTTCAAGGAAGGAGTGAATTTTGTCTTGTGTAGCAGAGTTCCCAGCTCCTCAATCAGACGAATCCTCAAAGTGGTAGGTTTGAGTCTGCAATCTGGCCACTCGCACCCATGTAAATTAAAGGACTGCCCTTTCCCAACTCACTCAGGATTAAGGTCATGTTATCTATGGTCATCCTAGTGAAATGAAAGTCTTTGTCATGAATGACATTATATAACGAGACTTAACATTTCATGGTCCGATCGTATACAAACTCCTTTGTGTAGGATACCCCCGCTCGCATGTCTCTACATGAATGATCAGGACCAGACCATCTTTAGCACTTTACAACACTTGTAACATCTATAAGGCAGGCCGTATCCGTAGTGTCACCAGGATAAGTTTTCCCTCCTATATTCATATACTACAGACCATTTAGGTTATCACTTAAGGCATGATCTACTTGTATGTCTCCACATACATGCTTAAGTGACAACGATAACCAGAGATCTTAGTTTATTGATTTGTGGTTAGTACATCTAAAATAACTCATATTTCATAAACAATAGTGAAAAAAATATCTCATATTATTACATCACAAATGTTTGTTCATACATACGTTAACAAACTACAAGACTCTACGAGATTTAGGGTATCAAATCCAACAATCTCCCATTTGTCCTAAAGCGAATGGGTGTATAAGATAAATACAAGTACAAACCAGGACATTAAGGCCCTAGTCTAGCCGTGGTCGGACCCATAGACCCATGCTCTATAGGTGACCCTAAAAATTGTAGCAGTGAGAGCCTTCGTAAATGGGTTAGCAACGTTGT